>NC_139946.1:4878046-5015546 GCF_963454915.1 Gymnoscopelus microlampas
ACGTTTTCATGTCAAGGACCTCCCAAATGAATGTATCCTAATAATGTATTTGGTTGCGGACCCCCATCTGAAAATATGCTGTGCTTAGCCCCCCCCCCCCCCCCAACAAAGGACCCCTGGGACCCCACTTTGAGAAAGACTGGTCTACTGCACCGACTCGCATTGGACATTAACACTGCAATATTACAAAATCTGAAAAGCCAATGAATAAAACATTGAGAAGGCCTGAGTTTTCACGGTCCGCTCCTCGGGCCTTGGACTTTGACTTTATTATTTAGCCTTTGACTGCGGACTTATTAGGCCTCTGTTCTGTATCTAGTCTTGTTATTTGTTACTCCGTTGTTGCCCTGCTTTTGTGTACCTTTATTTTGTAGTATTGTTCTGTGTCTTCCTGTCTGCCCCTGTAGTTCTGTACCGGTCTTGTGATTGGCCAGTGTTTCCACCTGTGTCCGCTTAGTTCCCCAGCCTATCCCAGTGTTGATTGTCCAGTTGTGTTCACCTGTGTCTAGTTAGTCCTTGTGCATTTATACCTCCCCGTTCCCTGTGTTTGGTTGCTAGTTCATTGTGATATGTATACGTGTGTTGTATCTTGAGTTTAGTTCCACCAGTTTGTATTCCTGTCTTTTAGTTAATAAATACTTTGAACCGATCTGTTCAGCCTCTGTCTCTCCTGCATTTGGGCCGGACTTAGCGTTGGGCTAGGGTGGGCTGCAGCCCAGGGGTCCCCAACTGGGGGGGCCTAAAAAAAAAAAAATTTTTATATGATCAAATTGTAAAGTAACCCTAACGAATTAACCGAATTAAAGTAACAAAAACCCGAAATAAAAGGAAAATAAACCACAAAAAGATGGGTTTTTTTGCCGGGGGGGGCTCAAAAAATACTCTAGCCCAGGGACCTCAACTCCTATAAATCCGGCCCTGGGGTCCTCCATTCTGCCCTGACTCAAACCGTGACACTGAGTCAGAGACCAGCATCACCTGATAGCGTTGGTAGACTAAAACCTTGACCCCAGCATGACCCTCGCATAGGACTACTGTATCCCATGCCAGCTCACACGGCTATAACGCCCACAACTCAGCTGGCCTGACCATGCTATATAGACCAGCTGAGCCATGCAGGTGCAGTCATGTTTATGTTCTCTGGATAATTATGGCAAATATTATTGCAGCCCATGGACCTGGACCGCTCTTCTGGCGTGCTTAGCTCGAAGAAATGCCCATCGCTCATTCATGCAGACCCAGACTAGTCCTTAGTAGGGGAGAGGGAAAGAGTGGGAGAGAGACAGAGAGCGAAGGAGAGAGAAAGAGAGAGAGAGAGCAGAGGGTTTGCAGAGCAATCTCAGATGATTACGGGACAAGGCCATTTAAACACCCTGGCAGTTATGTTATTATACAGATTAAGGCCCCGAGCACTCAATGGATATTAATAGGTGCACTTTGCCTCTCAGCTAAATTCAATTATGCAATCTAATGTTGGATGATGTGATCCAACGCTCCTTCGTCAGACCATCTGCATTTTTGGAGCTCGGAGCTGTTGTCCCCTCCACCCACCACCCTGTGCTCTCCGTCCTCTCCACCCTCCTCCCTGTGCTCTCCCTGTGGCAGCGGAGGCAAACTTAAAGCATTTAGACCGGGGAAAGCATCTTGTGTCATTTTAGATTGCTTTGGCCACTCGGCGCCGCGCCAAGAGCTTGTAGATCTGCTATTGTTTTGTGAAAAATCATGACATTTTTTTCCAAATCTAAAGTGAACATTTGCAACTCAAATCTTTGCTTCTAGGGGATTCTACAAATGTCTTCTAAATCCTACCACTTTTTTGAAAAAAACGTATGTCACTATAATCAGTGGTTCTCAAACGTTTTTATGTCAAGGACCCCCAAAATGATATGTATTTGGCCGCGGACCCCCATCTCAAAATAGGTTGTTCCAGGAACCCCCCCAGAAGCAAAGATTTGAGTTAAAAATGCACTCGGTGCCGCGCTATGAGCTTGTAGATCTGCTATTTTTGAATAGTCAAATAAATCCCCCCCAAAAAAATGACACAGATGCGTTCCCGGTCTTAATGGGTTATAAAGCATGGCCAATTCAATGTTCTGTTGGCCCGGGCTCAAACACATGCTCACATACACTGGGTTCCCTCTTAAGATCCTCTGGAGGTCCTCTCTCCTCCGTGTTGATGTGTCACAGGGATAAAGAGCTATAGTTTCTCATGCTTTTGGCTTAGTGCTGCAGGACTCTTTAGTGGTCAGCTGCCTTTCGACACTTCGTGTGTAATCGCTGTGTCCCCACTGCTCCGTGTGGGGTTGTTTTAACCCATTAAGACCGGGAACGCATCCGTGTCATTTTCAGGTTTTCTTTGGCTATTCAAATATATATATATATATATATATATATATATATATATATATATTGGCACCAAGTGCCAAGCTATGAGCTTGTAGATCTGCTCTTTTGAGTGGTGCCAGCCACTCCTACTGTACACTTGACCGTGTGTGTCTGTCCGTCCGTCCGTCCGTCCGTATGTTTGAGCACGGCCTCAACAGCTGCAGCTGATTGCAACACAAGATGCAACCAGTTACACTAATTCAAAGGCACCAATCTCTTCACACTGGGTGTGATTTTTTTTTTTATCGTGAAAATGTTTGCAAATCTTTGAATATATATGTTTTTTAAAGCATTTTTTTTACTCAAATCTTTGCTTCTGGGGATTCTACAAATGTCTTTGAAATCCTAACAGTTTTTTGAAAAAAACTTATGTTGCTATAATATCAGTGGTTCCCAAACTTTTTCATGTCAAGGACGACCCAAAATGATATGTATTTGGCCGCTGACACCCCATCTCAAAATATTTAGTTCTAGGGACCCCCAGAAGTTACAACAGAGTTAAAAATGTTCGCTTTAAAAGAAATACATATTCAAAGATTTGCACAAATGTTCAAGATTTTTCAAAAATAGCAGATCTACAAGCTCGTAGCACGGCACTCGGTGCCGTGCTATGAGCTTGTAGGTCTGCTATTTTTGAATAGCCAAAGAAATCCTTCCCGGTCTAAATGGGTTAAGAGTTATTCCGCGGTTTTCTGAACTGTTTAGCTCATTCCGGGGGGAATATCCTACGGGGATGTTTCACAAGGATGAGTCAGAAATACAGAACTCTTGTCCTTCGATAGCTTCTGCACACTGATTGCTCATTTTGTATGAGCTAATACGCCGGACGGACACTGCACGCATTCAGGCACGTGTACGCCAGTGGTGTAAAGGAACTAAGTACTTGTACTCAAGTACTGTACTTGAGTAAGATTTTTACATATATTTAGTTTACTTGAGTATTCCCAATGTTCAATACTTTTTTTTTACTAGTTACTAGTTACTTTGTAGATTTTGATTATTATCACAAAACATATATTAACCACTTCAGCCCTATACATTTCGGCAATTTGAAAATAGCAGATCTACAAGCTCACAATGCGTCGCGATGCGACGCATTGTGAGCTTGTAGATCTGCTATTTTCAAAGGATTTCTCATAGATTTTAGACATAGCTAGTGAAACGGGACATTCTGCGTAACGAGTACTTTTACTTTTGACTTAACAGAGTATTTCTACATTGCACTTTTACCTAAATCTGCTCAAATATTTGGGTACTTTTTCCACTACTGCGCGTGCGTGGCACGAACAGGCTTACAAGCATGCGCGTGCGCACACACTCACACACACACACACACACACACACACACGCACGCACGCACGCACGCACGCACGCACGCACGCACGCACGCACGCACGCACGCACACACACACAAACAAACGCCTTCTTTGAAAACTATGGGCCAAACTACTGGGAATGTTTGGCCTGCTGCATAGGATATGACATAGTAACAAAGACGCGATCTGTATCCCTCCCTCAAGCCTAATTATTACTGACAGAGTGCTCTTAGATGCTCCCGTCACAATAATGATGTAATGGCTTATAGAGATACACTACGGCTGTTGTTATACTCCACCATGGCTGTTAGCCATATTATGAATGTGTTTGTAACGCTTACATATGTTCATAGAGAAGCCTACTGGTGTCAGAAACATGTGGCAATGGGTCTAGTGTAATTAGCCAGGCATCTTTGAGGACTATCTTTACGCATTTGTTCATTTTGTTGAGTCGGAAAAGTCTGCCCACGCACAGAGCATTTTGTTGAAGCATGTGCTACACACAATGGCACAAACTCTCTCTCTCTCTCTTTCTCACACGCACATACACACACACACACACAGTGGTGTAAAGTAACTAAGTACATTTACTCAAGTACTGTAGTTAAGTACAATTCTGAGGTATTTTTTACTTTACTTGAGTATTTTAAAATGTATGTACTTTTACTTCCACTCCACTACATCTCAGAGGCAAATATTGTACTTTTACTCCACTACAATTATTTGAAAACTGTAGTTACTAGTTACTTTGTAGATTTAGAATATTATTACAAAACATACATTAACCACCTCAGCCCTATATACATTTAGGCCATTTGAAAATAGCCGATCTACAAGCTCACAATGCGCCGCGATGCGACGCATTGTGAGCTTGTCGATCTGCTATTTTCAAAAGATTTTTATACATGGAGTATTTCTACATTGTAGTATTGATACTTTTACTTAAATAACAAATGTGAGTATTTTTTCCGCCACTGCACACACGCACACACACACACACACGCACACACACACACACACACACGCACACACACGCACGCACACACACACGCACGCACTGACGCACAAACACACGCACACACACTTCGGTGCCAAAGAGTCTGAGTGAGAGTCTAATGGAGGTCTTAAGGTGATCTGGGTCCATTTAGACATGGTTTCTGGGAACACACTGCACATGGAAGGAAGATTCTCCACTCACTGACATAATGAGAACAGGAACAACACAAATGCATACAAATGCACACGCGCCCACCCACACACCCACCCACCCACACACACACACACACACACACACACACACACACACACACACACACACACACACACACACACACACACACACACACACACACACACACACACACACACACACACACAGACAGAACCGAACTAATTTGAACCAATATCACACAAGACGGTTTTCAGGTGTTGCTGGTTATTATGACCTCCAGGCTCCAGCAGAGAAGCGGTCCTTGGTCCTCTTTTCCAAGACCCCAGGAAGCAGAGCTATATAGATGTTGGGGTCTGGAGCCAGACAAGGACACCCTGCCTTCCCTACCTGCTGAGAAGTGGCTGAGATCTGTCTCACATGGACAAGCAAACACCAGCCACTGTGGTTAAGCACCACCAATGTCATCTGGTCTCGTTTTAAATCCACAGCCATGGAGTTTTTTTGGGGTTTGGGAACATTTTTTGATAATAATCATAATGGATTGCCGCTCATACAGTGTTGGTGGTGAGAACGTTCAAAGAGTTCTGTGTCTCTGATGAATACGGGACTTTTCATCCTATAGGGTTTCAAAGGGGTCAGAAATAGATGTGTGCAAAGAAATGACAAGCATGGGTTGTGTGTGTGTGTGTGAAGGGCTTGTACCCCGGAGGATGTGATGGAGGTGTGAGCGGCATCGCGAATAGAATGCGGGTGCCAGCCCGCTTGACCTCGTGTGGCTTTTCATCCCCTTCCTGAAGGAGAAGGTATTTGAAGTTTGAAACGGTCCCTCAGATCTCACATGTGGCTCGTGTTTGCGGCGAAAATACCTCAGAGATCTACCAGGCCGGCTTTGAAATCGATGTAAACATGTACCGTTGTGCCATTTTATCTCAGGCCATTTGCTCTGCCTTTAAACCGTCACTTTTACAGGGGCAAGGGGTGGTATTCGGACAAGATGGGGGCGATGGGGGGGGGGGTGCAGTTCTGGTGTGTGTTTTGTCCATCATGGCGTGTACATTTAGTGCTTGTGTGCTTGTGTGCTTGTGTGCTTGTGTGCGTGTGTGTGTGTGTGTGTGTGTGTGTGTGTCTGTCTTGAGAGAGTGAAAGACAAAGGGAATGAGATTTCACAATATCACAAGAAATTTGTTGACATTCTCACTTAAGAGGAATGTTCACTTTAAGCAGTGCATGCCCATGGAAATAAAACAAATGTGGTTTGGACATTATTTTGTTAATGTCCCTATTCGTGAATACTAGCGAAATCTCCCACAAATCTCTTTGTGCCTGGCTGTCAATTACACAACAGTGTGGTGTGGCATCGTGCCCTACTATTGTAAGTGGCCCTGGTTCTTGTGAGAACTTATGGAGGAAACTAGCTCCTCCGCTGGTGCTGCTGATGGACAGAATGTTAGATGGTTTCTCAATGCCGTTTCTGGGCGCCTTCTGCAGGCTGTCCAAACCGAACTGAACTGAGGCCCTCGCGTTGCAATTGGCCCGACTTGACGTAATTATTTTTGTGAGATTGCCTTGTATACTGTCATTGACATTTTGAGTTTGACAAACTCGTGTGCATGGTTTTATTCATTCAAAACAATTTCGTATAATCTTTAATTCAACGCCGTGCTTATGAAATTCTTATGCAACATTGCGTGCGGTTTACATTTAGACATCTGTCATGCTCAGTCTATCTGTGTGCCTTTGTGCCCATCTGTGTGTGCCTTTGTGTCGGTCCACAAGCGCCACAAGGTAACATTTTCTGTTGCCCTTAACTCAATTGCAGCGAATGCTTCGAGAGGTTGGTGAGGGACTTCATATATTACTACATGTTGCCCTGCCACGCTGTGGATCCAATGGACAATTTGCTCACTTCCATTTCTCACCTGGAGGGAAGTACCGGTTTGTTCACTACAGCTTGACATTCCACGTAATAGTTCCTTCCAAGCTCGACACCAAGCGACACCTGCACCAAGCCATGTGCAGCTGGATACTGTACTTCCTGTCGGGCCGTCGCCTACAGTGGTGGTGAGACTGGGAGCAGCACATCAGAATCCCTGTACACACGACTGTGTGGCTGGCTAAGCACAGCGCCAACGTCATCATCAAGTATGCTGATGACACCGAGGCAATGGGCCTGATCGTCATGAGAACAACCTCGACGAATGAATGAGCAAACGAATCAGGTCATCAGGCCGTGGGGTCAGGTGCTTAGTACATTTCCACACATATACCTGCTTTATCTGCTGCACTTTTTATCTTGTCCAGGGGCCACTGCAGTAGATGGCCATGATAGTCTTACATGCTCTCTTCATCACTGGTACTCATTCACATCATGTAGTATGACTGTAAATACATTCCGATTCCATTTTCGGTATATTTGATATCTGCTGCTACTTGATTTGCACAAGAGATCTATTTGGAGGTAGTCCAAACATTTTAAACATGTTCAACAAAAGCATTACCGGTACTTGCATTTTTGGGTCATTATATTGCCAGAACTTGTCACAGATAATGTAACATTTTCAAGGTTTTTCAAAAGGTTAAAAAAATAGCTGAAAAATGTTCACTATTTGTCGTACAAGACAAATAGTCTTGTATGGCAGTGGTTCTCAAACGTTTTCATGTCAAGGACCCCCAAATTGACACTTATTTGCCCGCGGATCCCCCATTTGAAAAGATAAGCCAGGGACCCCAATAAGAGAAGGTTTATACGGCTTTCTAGCAGTGATTCTCAACCATTTTAATGTCAAGGACCCCAAGTTTGACATGTATTAGGCTACGGACCCAAATTTATATTATAAAATCAATGTTAATTTAACTCTGAGTGTACAAATGGAACCAAATGGACCCTAACGGGTCCATTTGGTTCCATTTGTTCACTCTTAGAGTTACAGCCCCATAAGGGTCAATTTGGTTCCTATCCATCATTTAGCTGGGGACCCCCTGGAACCGCCTCAAGTACCCCTGGGGGTCCCCGTACCCCACTTTGAGAACCAATGTTGTAGGGCTTAAAGGGGAAATCCACCCATTTTCAATATTTAACTATGTCATTAATATAGCATAAAGGAGTTGTGTGGAAATAAGAAAAAAGTTCCCACCTTTTCTTTTTGCCTTGAACTGGAGGATTGATTGTGAGTTTAACATTGCAAATTACAACGTGATGACTCATCATGTTGTAATTTGCAATGTTAAACCCACAATCAATCCTCCAGTTCAAGGCAACACAGAAAGGGGGGAACTTTTTTCTTATTTCCACACAACTCCTTTATGCTATATTAATGACATAGTTAAATATTGAAAATGGGTGGATTTCCCCTTTAAGTGGTTAACAGGACAGTGTGTGTGTGTGTGTGTGTGTGTGTGTGTGTGTGTGTGTGTGTGTGTGTGTGTGTGTGTGTGTGTGTGTGTGTGTGTGTGTGTGTGTGTACTGTGGGGGGGCTCTTTTGTCAGATGTAGGGGGGGGGCTCAAAAAAAAAAAAAAGGAACCACTAGCCTAAATGATATCATGCAACATCTGTAAATGTCTGAAAAAAAACAACAACTAGAAAATAAATAAATAAATAGAAACTGCTCGGGCCTCTTGACTATCAAACAAACAATAAATGACACAGGTACATGAAAAACAGGCTGTGCTTCCAGCGTAATACTTTCCACAGCACGTTATCGAAGAGGAGTAGGGTTTCTGTTTGCCCGCGAGGATGCCTAATCATTAATGTTTGTTTACTGCACGCACACTGCAAAGTTCCACCCCCTCACTCTGCATCTAAGCTCACGCACACACACGCACACACGCACACACACACACACACACACACACACACACACACACACACACACACACACACACACACACACACACACACACACACACACACACAGAATGATCCTAATCAGCAGCATACATTTTTTGTCAGTCACCCAAACCATGAAACCGCCCCACATTCACCATTCACTTCACTCGCTCATTCCCCAAACCATTAGCATGGTTGCTGCTGGATGCTTTTTAGAGAAGTATCCCATAGTAACACATACACACGCACACTCTCTCCCCTCGACCAGACCAAACCCTGTTGCACGTGGGAACACTTTACTCATTAAAGGCTCAACTTGGAAATAAATATCTGAAAGGAAGAGCAGGAAACACTGTTGTGAATGAAGCTCGCTCTCATCTCCATAGATTACTGCATAATAATGACTACAACAATGACTGTGGGCAGTCAGAGAGAGAGAGAGAGAGTTCTGACGCACATTGTTTTTTATCAAGTGTTTCCTTTTGCTGTTGTAAAATATGCTCGCTGTCATGTTTCGTAATCACCACGTCTCCTCTGTATCTTAAGGGTGATTTGGGGTAAAAAGCTGATGATATAAACATTGAAACTATATATATATATATTTTTGGAATGCGTCATATTTTAAACCTCATCACATAATGTTGCAGCATTTCACATCTATACTTAGCTCCAGTGCATTCATTGTGAGACTGTGAGCTGCGACTAATAGCATTGGACCAGAGCTAATCTCTACCCTATGTCCCAGTCCCAATCATGTGCCTTCTGGTTTTCATCGTCCCTGTCTGAAAACAAAAGCCACACAGTCCCAGCACACTTGTTGAACATACTGTTTTAAACACTGCACTTTTGGGTTTTGTGCAATACTTTACAGCACATCTCATGACTCTATTTGGTGATGGTACAAAAACCAGAAACCGCAAATATTGAGAAAAAAAGATAAATCCATCCTCTCTAAGCTGATATCCCTTACGCTTGACTGTTTGCCAGCACTCCCATTTAGCAGAGAGAAAACAATACCAAATCCACTTACGGAGTTGATACGGGGGAGGCTATGAGAAAACTAGGGGGAGCTGAATTCTGTCCCCGGGGCCTTGGTAAGAGGTAAGGGGGCGAGCGAGCGGGGAGAGGGACGGACAGATCACAGAGCAGAGGTAAATAATGTTACAGTATGAATAATGAGCTCCTTCTGCAACAGGGGCCTCAAACTGGCCTAATGACAGAGAACTGTTTTAGATTAGGGTTCTCACAAACACACACACACACGCAGGAGGTCCTATCGGTTCAGATAATCTTGTTGCCAGGAGCGAGGGGATTGAGGGGTGCTGCTCTGAGGCAGCTTTAGTGAATGATAGGGAGGGAAACAACAGAGTTGGAAGGCATCCCCCCCGACACGTCTTTACATCGGTCACCCAATCACTCTTATACAGGTTGTCAAGTTTCACTCCTTGGCTTCTCCGAGTCAGTTTCTATGTTGTTCCCCAGAGCCTTGATTTATTACTCACACACACACAGCACAGTAAGGGGCCATATCTTAAAAACTTCATATCTTTTGGATTGTCCAATGAAAAGCAAAGCGAGTGCTTTACACTCTGGCAGAAATAGTTAACGATCTAGTGTTAATAGCATGGTGCAGGTCTGCCCTCTGGTGGCAGTACACAAGGTTGTACCGCCACTTTACTTCATCTGAAAATAATCATTGCCATGAGATCAATAAACTGAGGTTTATTTAAAAACAAAAAACAAAATGACGTTTCAGGGGCGTCACATCCATGGCAGACATAACACAGACTTGCATACATCAGTAATCGCTCATTTTAAATATTAGAGACATCTTTCAAAAGGTTTTGCTTCATCTCAAAAACGGGGGACTTCAAGCTCATTCCATGGAAACAGTGTGGTTTTCAGGTGCCTTTAACACAACAGCTACTAAAACAGTAAAGCAGAAGGAAGCAAAACCACCAACCAGGTACATTGTACTTGCTGAGAAATGGCCAAACCTTAACACAGGCTTTCCCTACTGTAAAAAAAAAAAGTGAATATACTGAACAAACATGCTTTTTATGGACATCATCATGAGAGTGAGGACATTATAAAACAATACCATATTCCAAGTAGGACACTATCTGCAGAGAGCTTGATTAGGCATTAGGCAAATCATTTAAAATATGGCAAGGGGGCCAGGAATGTTGCTAACACTATATATATTGGCTGAGTTGTTATGAGTTGCTTTAGAAATGGGTATACTACCAAAAAGAAGGTGGTTGTGGATTTGTTCCGATATGTTAAATGGTAAATAAAGCAATTTACTGTATGTACAATGTCACTTATGTGGGTCGCAAGATGCTCTGACAAAGTCTAGACCGAGAACAAAAATAAGCAACTGGCTATTTAACTTCATGTTTGACACATTTAGATTTGAGTGTAAAAAAAAAAAGAGTTGAGAACCACCGCCCTGGATGGAGAAACGGTATTGCTCTTACCACCTCACTTGTCTTACACCACTAGTGCCAGCAACACCCAATACTGAACACAAATCAAACCCAAGCTGTGCCGCAGTTCTAATTAATATGGCTGCAGTTTCTTCCTTAATAGAGTCCAGGTGCTAAGGTGGGATTGTCCTTGTGTTATCTCAGTCTCAGTTCCCATCCACCCCACAGTTCCTGGCTCCATTGGCAGGGGAGGGAAGGCAAGCAAGGTGAAAGAGGGTGAGAAAGGCACTTTTAGCCTCAATCCTCCTCCTCCCTCATCGCTTCTCTAGTTTCTTGAACTTGGCTTCTGCAGAGATAGGGGGAGAAGGAGTTCACTATGTTGCACCAAGAGGAAGTCTGTGTCTTTGCTCTTAAGTGTAGCAGAGAGTAGAATAACAAAAATGCACAATCATCTGTGGGTTGAGTGCGCCATCTGCTGCTGTACCTCGGAAGGACACGGAACATGAACCTGACACATGTGCTTCGGCTATTATTAGTCCAACCAATAACAAATGCCAACAGCAAAGCTCCACAGCTCCAAATGACATAAAGGAACTCTCCTGGCAACAGTACACCAAGGCCGGAAACCACCCAGAACACAGCTAGAGGAAGTTATGGAATCCTACTGATAATGTTATTGACCTAATATCTCTGTGTCCACAGAAGGCTATGGAATAAATAATGTATTATTTTCTCCTTTTGTTACATTGCTTTATATTATTGAAAACATTTAGACCTGAGGCGATTCTTTAAAAAAAGTCTACCGGTAAATCCTAACAGTTTTTTGGAAAAAAAAGAAAAAAAAAGTTCAAGATTTTTCAAAAATAGCAGATCTACAAGCTCATAGCGCGGCACTCGGTGCCGCGCTATGAGCTCGTAGATCTGCTATTTTTGAATAGCCAAAGAAATCTAAAGTGACACAGATGCGTCCCAAATCTTAATGGGTTAAAGTTAAACTATCACTTGTCACTGCATTATACTGTAAATTACAAACTTTAAGAAACTGTAAGAAAAAAGATACGTTGTAGGAATGCTTGGTATATAGGTAAACTCATCAGTATTGGCCATTGATTGCTTAAAATGCATTATTGGTGGCAGAATTCTGCCAGATATATTGCACCAGTGTGATAATGCATTAATAATGTGCCAGCAACAAAGATCACTCCAGCTGGCCTAGCTTACACAGTAGAACATCCATTAATCGACTGCAGACACTTGTTCAGTATAATAAATCAGAACAGGCACTAATAAAGCTGCACCAATCATCATTTGCAGTATATATGGATCGGTAGAGAGAGCTACGACGACTGCCGGATTGATTATTTGCTTTAATCACATGCCCATAGGCTTGTTTAGTCACAAAGACATGAAAATAGCATCTGATCAATGCAGATACCATAGCGGCTACATTTGACATGCCGAGTTCTTTCACGAGGTCGTTCCCGTTCACGGTGACAGTTCAAGCATGTGGTGTCGGCTCTTTAGCTTTCACGGACTGGTCACATTACTGTAGTAACAGCCCCTAGGGATGATAACAGTTATCTCATCCAGCCCTCATCCAGACCAAATAAAGGCTGGTTATGTGATGAAATACAGTAAGTTCAAACACACTGAAGGAAATAGACATATTTCTATTCCATGTCTATGAAGGAAATAGACACATTTCCTTCATAGACATGGTGGTATCGCAATGAAACCAATAACGTTGACATCGGCCAAAATGAGGAAAGTATCAGTTATGAGCCAAAATTGCGATATTGTGCATTAAATTCACCAATCATAGCTAATGCAGCTCTACAATGCAATTCACCTCACTTGCTGGTGTGGAATATGTGCTTCTAATTTATGTTGCCTTATGATTTACCCAGTTTCTTGGAATACGTGTCCAGTTTGTAGGCGGCCTGTTCGAGAGCAGACACCTGCTCTTCAATCTGATTGATTTGGTCCAGGTAGGGCTGCAAGCTGGCATCTGAAACATACACACACATGCATGTCAGTACACAGTACACATGCAGTGCAACCACACAATGCAACCACACTGGTAAGTCTGTCACAATTATGACATAATCCTGATTATTTGAGTTAATCGCAAGTATTTTGCATAATCTTTAGAATCATTACCATTCCTCTGTATAAAAACAGCTGGATGAAATTAACAAACTTCATATTTCCAAAACATTGTCCACACTCTTTTAACTATTTGAAACTGGCATTCTTTTTTTGGGGCATTTAGGGCAAATATTAAAAACAAATAGTCACAACATTCCTAAATCTTATGTAATACTAAATGATTTAAAAAAAGAATATTATTAAAGAACATGGCCTGTTTTGGCCATAGTACATTATTTATTTTGATTACTGGTACCGGTCAATGTCAGTTATTGCTTAATCACAATTGTGTATCACAATAGCCAACTAAAATGTCCTAATCGCCTTAAATAAATCTAAAATAAACTTCTCACAGTAGGGGGATTTGCAGGAAACGTGTAACAAATGTCCATTCTTTAATATGTTGTCTTTTTAGTGCAGGTGGAGCCCTTCATATCTCACTCACACTTGTTGTTGAGGTCCTGCAAATTGCGACTGATGTTAATGCTGATATCTTTCATCTCCATGTATTTCAGGCTAGTCAGCTTGTTCATGTTCTCCAACAGACGGTAATCCTCACAGGTGGCTGCAAAGAAAAGAAGATTTGAGCGAATGTACGCAAATGACAGACGCAGGTGTAAATTGTTCTTCTAGTATAGAATCATATTGGCTCATATGTTGGTCCTGTCAGTTATAATGGTCATTATAACTGCATTATATATATTTTTTGTGTTTAATCTTTGCCTATTTTTTGTTTTTAGCACATTGTGTCTACAAGATATCCCAGAACATGAATTGAAAGACTAAACTAGAGCTAGAGACCTGTGAGTTCTCCTTGCAGGAAGACAGCCATCTTGTCAAACATATCGGTGCACAGCTCATTAATGTCTGGATCTGCAGGCTCCACGGCCTCCTCTGCGGTCTCCACGCCTCCATCACCTAAAGAACATAGAACAGCAAGGTATTTAAAAGGGGCTGTTGAGGGTTCCAACCAAAATGAGTTCATTTCACTATTATTTCATTGGCTAGATGTGAGCCCAGCGAGAGAACGTATTAGAATGACTATTGAGACCACAAGTTTCACTCAGTCTACTGTTAACCCATTAAGACCGGGAACGCATCTGTGTCATTTCAGATTTCTTTGGCTATTCAAAAATAGCATGAGCTTGTAGATCTGCTATTTTTTTTTTGAAAAATTGTGAAATTGTGTGCAAATCTTTAGTTTGAATATATATATACCTTTTTAAAGCGAAGGTTTTTAACTCAAATCCTTGCTTCTGGGGATTTTACAAATGTCTTCTAAATCCTAACAGCTTTTTTTCCCTAAAGTTTAAAAAAAAAGTTTTTACTTAATATGTTGCTATATTATCAATGGTTTTCAAACTTTTTTCACGTCAAGGACCCCCAAAATAATATGCATTTGTCCGCGGACCCCCTCCAATCTAAAAGTATTTTGTTCCAGGGACCCCCAGAAGCAGATTTGAGTTAAAAATGTAGATAAAAGATTTGCAAAAATGTTCACGATTTTTCTAAAATAGCAGATCTACAAGTTCAGTGCCGTGCTATGAGATTGTATCTGCCATTTTAGAAAAATCGTGAAAACGTATTCTTTAAATTTCTTTCAAAAAACTGTTAGGATTTAGAAAAGATTTTTAGAATCGGCCATTGAACCTGGAGACACTTGACATTGTGAGCCCCAGAGCCCTGGGAATTGTATTGGTTCAACAATCATCATCTCCAATGTGCCAGGCTGTCAGTCCTCCTTACATAAGATCAGATCAATTAAGATATACTTTTATGTCCCCATAGGTAACTTAATTTGAGCTGGACTCTGTCCTGCTGCAGTACCATAGAACAGTGGTTTTCAACCAGTGGTCCTTGAGGGAGTTCCAGGGGGTCCCAGCTAAATGATAGATAGGAACCAAATGGACCCTTATGGGTCTGTAACTCTGAGAGTGTAACAATAACGGGTCCATTTGGTTCCATTTGTACACTCAGAGTTAAATTAACATTGATTTTAAAATAAAAATTGGGGTCCCAGATAGAAATGCCATTAAATGGGGGTCTGTAGCCCTAATGCATGTCAAACTGGGGGTCCTTGAAATTGAAATGGTTGAGAATCACTGCTAGAGCCGTAAAAATCGTCTCTTATTTGGGGTCCCTGGCATAACTTTTCAAATGGGGGTCCCTGGGCTAATGTGTGTCAATTTGGGGGTCCTTGACGCAAAAAAAAGGTTGAAAACCACTGCCATATAAGATAAAAGTCATACATTAACATCTCTTAGCAACCCACCTCACGTCTAAAACACACTTTCTGGCCAGAATATAACCCCTTTTTTTAAAAAGTTGCTCCACTGCGCCCCCTACAGATCTGGTCAATGGAATTGTTCTATTGATAAGATCTGTAGGGGGCGCAGTGGAGTATGAACTCCTTCTAACGCTATGCTAGGCTAGCCTGATAGATGCAACCTATGGATGCAACAAGGAAACATGGACGGCTCACTGTTAGTGCTGGTCTTTTTGTGTGGAGGAGGATGCACCGCCACCACACTAGTCTCCACCGCACTGTCCGCTCCTTCTCCTCCTCTGTGGCCGGCGGTGCTTCCTCCTCCTGTGAGGTCCAGGGCCGTGGGGTGCGCAGGCGGGACTCTGGAGATGCTGTCCATTGCGGCGGCCTCGTCTCCCGTCGCGGCCATTTTCTTTAGCATTGTTGTTGCCTTTGACACCATATCACATGATTCGCAATTTTTCACGTGACATTCAGCAGTGGTGGAGAAGAAATACTCATTTTTTTTTACTCAAGTAAAAGTATCTATACTCAGTGGTGGAAAAAGTACTCAAATTATTTAATTAAGTAAAAGTACCAATACTGCAATATAGAAATAGTCTGTTTAATACAAGTAAAAGTCCAGACTTCAAAGTTTACTTGAGTAAAAGTACGAAAGTATTGGCATCAAAATGTATTGTACCAAAAGTAAAAGTACTAAAATGTTTGAAAATAGCAGATCTACAAGCTCACAACGCGTCGCGATGCGACGCGTTGTGAGCTTGTAGATCTGCTATTTTCAAATAGCCTATGTATAAAATAGGGCTAAAGTGGTTAATGTATGTTTTATAATATCATAATTTATATCTGAAAAGTAACTAGTAACTAAGGTTTTCAAATAAATGTAGTGGAGTAAAAGTAGGAAATATTAGCCTCTGAGATGTAGTGGAGTAGAAGTAAAAGTATTGGAAATTGGAAACACTCAAGTAAAGTACAAATACCTCAAAACTACTTACAGTACTTATGTAGTTAGTTACTTTCCACCACTGTCTACACTGCAATGTAGAAATACTCTGTTACAAGAAAAAGTCCGGTGATCGAAATGTACTTAAGCAAACGTATTGGTATCAAAAAATGTACTTAAAGTACCAAAAGTAAAAGTACTCATTGTGCAGAATGTCCCACACAAGTTCAAAATGTATATATATTGTTTAAATAGCCGATCTACAAGCTCACAATGAATAGGTCGCATGTGAACTTGTAGATGGGCTATTTTCAAATGGCCGAAATGTAGGGCTTTAGTGGTTAATTTATGTTTTATAATAATAATAATAATACAAATCTACAAAGTAACTAATAACTAAAGTTTTCAAATACTTGTAGTGGAGTAAAAAACACAATATTTTCCTCCCAGATGTAGTGGAGTAGAAGTAAAAGTACTGAAAATTGGAATTACTCCAGTAAAGTAAAAAATACCTAAAAAATGTTACTTAAGTATAGTACTTGAGTAAATGTACTTAGTTACTTTACACCACTGCCTCCTCCTCCTCCCTCCCACCTCCTCCCTCCCTAGAGAGACATGATGCCACACCCTGGTCTTTTGACAGGTGATTTAAATCTACATAGTTGACTACCGCAAGAATGTTGAATATCTGATTCACATTTTTTACGTCCCAGTTGCACCCATGTGATGTTTTTCTTGATCAATATATCTTATTTATTTAAAAAAAAACTGTATTTATTTTATTATTATATATATATTCTCTACAATATAATGAAAACCGAACGCAATTTCCCCATGAATGGATGGTAAAGCCTATGATTTTTACACCGGCTACGCTTTGCAAAAAAATAAAATAAAAGAAAAAAGAACAGATCTACAAGCTAACAATTCGTTGCATCGTATAGAAAAACTAATCGTTGTTAGTTTGTAGATCTGTTTTTTTTTGGCCAAGGGACACCGACGCCGTCCGTCGCACGATGGGTGTGACCATAGAGTTTTACATTACATCTAGAGAGGGGACGGCCCCCGCTCCCACCTATTCATTTCAATGAAAGTCGCTCACAAGCGTTTAAAGCACCCACACACACCCTTTTTCCGGCATCGGCTCCAACGTTGGAGCCAACAGAGCATGCGCACTGGCGTTTCAGAACGGTTGAAGCATGCGTAGTAGAATTATAAACGCTGGAGTCTTGCAATACCACATTTGGCCAGCAGGCTTCAGTAGCTTCAACAACAATCCTCCGTGGTTTCAGGGGGCTTGGGTGTGACGCACTCTACGCATCCGCGGAAACGTCCAGGCAGCGCTGGAGCGGCGCTGTTGTGGGGAATCCATCGTGTGACAGCAGAGAGAGGAGGAGAGGCTCATAGCAAGCAGCGGCAGCACTAGTGGAACTAGCAGTGTAAACATGGCGGCGTGCACGGCAGCTCCAGGGCTGCGCTGTAGTCCACCCCGTCAGTACTGAAAGAAGTGTTACTGAAATAAAAAGAGACATCATTAACCCGGCGTCGACATGGAGACCGAAGAGGAGCAGCACATGACCACGCTGCTGTGCATGGGCTTCCCGGACCCGGCCGCCATACGCAAGGCGCTGCGCCTGGCCAAGAACGACATCAACGAGGCGGTCGCGCTGCTCACCAACGAGAGCCCCGGCCTCGGGTACGGCTACGAGCCGATGGAGAGCGGCGGCGGCGGGCCCGCCCCGGGCGGCGTGGGCCCGAGCGGCGGGGACGGTGGCGGGGTAGGCGGCGGCGGCAGCAGCGGCGGCGGAGGAGGAGGAGGGGAAAGTAGCAGTACTAGCAGCGGCGGCGGCGGCAGCGGCAGCGGCAGCGGCGGCGGGCGGACCGGGACCGGAGGGTTCGACCCCCCGCCCGCATACCACGACGTGGTGGATAGCGAGGTAAGCGAGGCCGCGGCCCCGCCGCCGGCCCCCACCGGCAGCTGATGTGTGTGTGTTGTGTAATTCCACGAGAGAGACTAGACCAGTGGTTCTTCAACTTTTTCATGTCAAGGACCCCCAAATGGACACTTATTAGCCCGCGGACCCCCATTTGAAAAGATATGCCAGGGACCCCAATAAGAGAAGGTTTATACGGCTCTCTAGCAGTGATTCTCAACCATTTTAATTTCAAGGACCCCCAGTTTGCCATGCATTAGGGCTACGGACCCCCATTTAATGGCATTCGGGGGGACCCCAATTCATATTGTAAAATCAATGTTAATTTAACTCTTGAGAACGGGTCCATTTGGTTCCATTTGTACACTCTCAGAGTTACAGACCCATAAGGGTCCATTTGGTTCCTGTCCATCATTTAGTTGGGGACCCCCTGGAACCCCCTCAAGGATTCCTGGGGGTCCCCGGACCCCCACTTTGAGAACCACTGGACTAGACTACGAGGAGCTGCCAGGTTAACGTTTTACCACGGGAGAGAGGACACTTTAAAAAAATGTTTGGACAAAATAGCCAATTTTACACCGATGTGCCCAGATGTCCCTATAAGTGCCCACCTATCTCCATGCTATATAGCCATGCATCCAGCCCTCGGCTGTCAGAAAGTGGCGGCATGCATGCTGCACCCTCCAGGCTCCAGGAGGAGGAGGATGCATTTCTAAATAAATCACAGTTGCAAAGGGGCAAAAAGCCTGGACGTTTGACCGCGGTGTGTTGTTGAGTTTTTTTTCCCACTGTGTTTGAGGCTTGTTTTAAATGCCACCTTCCTCCTCTCTCCCCACACAGCACACACATCTAACTTAAACCACCAGCTAACCGAGCTACTACTAGCTGACTAGCTTGCAAGTTAGCTTATAATGTAACGTTAGCACGAGTAACCAGAGCCCCCCCAAGCAGCGCAGCAGCAGTGATAGCGTGTAGCAGGGGCAGGGGCTGTGTGTGTGTGTGTGTGTGTGTGTGTGGGGGGGGGGGGCAGCAGTGATTTCACCAAAGGTACAGTGGAGGAATGCACGATTCCGTGCCACTGTACTGATTGATAACGGATCGATCTGCTCAGTTTGCACAATGCATTTTTTTTACACGCAGCACTACCAAGCTAACGTTGCTATCGTGGTTAGCTTCCCCTCTCTTCCAGTGGCACCCACCCACCCAGGCAGCTCCAGTCGTCTGTCTCCGGGTCGCCGGGTTCCAGTTGCACTGGAACTCAGTGAAGCGGAGCAACGATTTCGCAATTGCTGTACTAGCATTATGTGTGGCCATCTTGAGCATTTGGCTGTCAGTGAAATGAAATTGACTGTCTTTATGAGATCATAATAACCTGGCTATTAAGTAGGCATCTGATAACGTGATTGTGCTATTAACGGTGCTCAGAAAAGCAGCATACTAGTTAGTAGAATGCTTGGCATTGGTCAGGTCAGGGTGGTGGGACATGGATGAATCTGTGGGGACTGTGGTGTCTTTGATGTGACATCTCACAGTGTTTTGACATAATCCGTCCATAAAACAGCCATATGACATATGTCAATCATTGCCAGGTGTCAGTTTCAGCTGGCACACTTCAACTGTCCTGGCTCCTGTGTGTGTGTGTGTGTGTGTGTGTGTGTGTGTGTGTGTGTGTGTGTGTGTGTGTGTGTGTGTGTGTGTGTGTGGGGGTGTGTTGTAAAATGGAAATGAAATGAATGAAAATGACAGTTAATATGAGTAGGTCAGGTTATGGCAATAGAAAAACTTCAATATACTTTTTTAAATTTGTTTTACATTCCTGGCAACCGGTTTGTCTTCATTTTAGCAACCCTCCTTGCTTGTACCTGTTGCTGTTGGTAAGAAATCATAGTAATGGGATGCAGCCAAAAGATAGCCAGTGGTTCCTTGTAATATCAGTCATGTCAGCTTTTAGGTTATGCATTGAAATGCATTGTGATGAGTGTGAATATAATGCACATTGTAAAACGCGTTGAAAGGCACTATATAATAATTGCACCATATACCATATATAAATGCACCATTTTATGACTCGCTGATGGCAATGTTTGAGTGACTGTGACAAAGTACACCTAAATACATTGACAGACTGTGTGCACTGAGTCACCCATCATGTATATAGTCCTACACTCCCTTGAGCTCTCTCTTCCATCTTCTCCTACCTCCTCCTCCTCCTGTCTGTAACCATCACTTTCACTTTCTGTCTTTACCTCATTCTCTGTCACTTCTTCTCACCACCTGGTGTGTTGTTGTGATACAAGAGAGAGACAGACAGACCAGGCTGTATATAAAACACAGTGGATCATTTGAGCAGCACATAATGATGTGTTTGTTTGGTCCAATTAGAATACCGTGTTTTGTTGCTAATCTAGTATAACATGTCAACAGCTCATGTTGTTCACATTGTTCCTCAAGTACTTTGATCTGTTGATCTTTTGGCTTTGCTCTCTAAATGGTAAATGGTGCATCTTTACAACGTGCATTTCATTCATCAATTCAACCACGCTCACACACCATTGACAGCCGAGGAAATCATGCAAGGCACCAACCTGGTCATCAGCAGCAGTTAGGGGTTCAGTGTCTTGCTCAAGGGCACTTTGACACTAACCCAGGTGGAAGCCGGAACCAGGAACCTTCGGATTCCCAAGCGGCCTCTCTATCAACCTGAGCCACTAAGCCACTGCCTCCGTTCTTTATATGTAACCTCTAGAGAAACATTACTGATCTTGGCAGTCAGTTTCAGTTATGCTGTAAAAACAATTATGGGATTGTACTTGACAGTGCGATTATGCTGGCAGAAATTAGTATGCCGTGTGCAAGCAAAATGTTTTGGGCCCTCTAACCTTCGTTAGTGGTGAAACGAATAATCAAAAAAGCAATTATTTGATCGCCATTTTGATATAATTTTGTGCTTTGTTACCGTTGTATCACCACTTTATGATCTGAATTAATCACATAATCCAATAATCACATTTTCTTTTCGAAAATAAAAAATAAGAAAATAACAGTTAGTTGCAGCCCTAGCCATCTGTGTTCCGCCTTAGAGTTAAAGGACGACTTCACCACTTTTCAACATATCTTCATATAATAGGTCCTCACTAATGCTCATGATAAAATGGTACACTTTTTTTCTAATCAGTCTGTGTCTCAGAGGAGGGCTGTAGACAGTTCAGAAACCCGTCTACCAGTGACATCATCGATGGGGAATCCAAGCTAATAGAAACTGCAGGCTTTTTATTCCTGGAAAGTTGCAATGCAATAATAGATCCCATTGTTCTCGCGTTAATAAAAAACGGAATAAAAAAAATGTAATCTTTTGGAAAAAAAATCCTGCCTAACGATGATGTCACTGGTAGACGGGTTTCTGGACTGTCCACAGCCTTCCTATGAGACACAGACCCAGTAGAAAAAAATGGTATCATTTTATCATGAGAATTAGTGAGGACCTATTATATGAAGATAAGTGGTGAAGTCGTCCTTTAAGCTATTGTCAGGTGTGATCCTGTTCTTGAACGTATTTCTGCACGAGGACCCTGAGAGCAGTGCAGCACCAGAACCGGATTTTCTACTCCCGCTCTTTATCGACACATTTATCACTAAACGGAAGTCGTGTAAGATTTATAATCTACATGTGAGAGAGAGGGGCGTCTATCGCTTTCATCCGCTCTTCCATCAGACAGCTTTTTTTGCTCTGCTGTGTGTTGTGCTCAGAAGGCATGTCACAGGTCGCTGGCCCCCATGTCACTCGCCTAAATTTAGCCTATGCAGTCTTTCCACAACACAAACACAAACACACTGCAGGCTTTTCTTTTTTTTTCTTCTCATGTCCCAGGAGGGTCGCGGGGTGCATAGTAACAGACTGAGTTTACCTCTCCAACCCCTGTGTCGTCCCTCTTGTGACTGTCCCCTTCAGGGTTGCCAGATCTGCTTATTATAATTTCCCCGCAAGATTTTATTTGAAAATAGCCGATCTACAAGCTCACAACGCGTCGCATTTGTGAGCTTGTAGATCTGCTATTTTCAAATAGCTGATGTATATGTTAAAATGCTCATGTGACCCATAGTCGCTTCTTTTGGGCTGGTTTTCCTAGACCTGGTTGCTCGTTTCTCTCACAGCATCTGGCAACACTGTTCCCCTCGAGAGGACAATGTTTTCTCCCCAACAGTTGCAGGTCTGAAAACACTGGGCTCCTCTTCTGCAGCTTGTCTGCATCTTTTGTTTCCGTTTGATGTGCCAAATGTTTAAATCAAAGAACTATTTACAAGGGATAAAAAGGCTTGGCGTGCGGTTTGGGATTCAAGGACAAGGCCTTACATTAAAATAGAGGGGGGTGGGGGGAGAAATGCCATTGACAGATGATTAAAGCGTTCTGATTGAAGGGGCGTCTGGGTGGCGCAGGGATGAAGTTCCTGGCCACCCCCGTCAGTCACATGGAGACATGGGGTTTGAATCCTCCACAGTGCCCCCCGGCTTGGCCACGCGTTCTCCAACAAACAATCGGGGGGAGATGCTGGTTACAGGGAGGGCGATCTCTGTCAAGACCAGGATCTATGAGTCCTGGTCGGGGTTAGGTCTGTCACAATTATTACATAATCGTGTCATTGCAATTATTTGAGATAATCGCAATTATTTTTGCATAATCGTCATAATCGTCTCCATGTTGAAAAATGTCACACATTTTCAAATATAAAAAAAAGCTGAAATAGCAGATCTACAAGCTTGCAACTTCAGTTCGTTCAGCAGGAAGTGGAACTGGGGAGGCTGGCATGTTCCTACCAATGCGTTATGCCCACGTTATGGTGAGGTAAAAAGAAGCGGCTGGAAACTCGACGTGTTTTGGAGGAGACACATGGTTGTCCACACCAGTGGTTCAGCCAAGGACCCCCAAATTGATATGCTTTTGGCCGCGGACCCCCACTTGAAAATGTTTTGTGCCAGGGAGGAACCCCCCAGAAGAGAAGATTCATGCAAATTGTTTCCCCCAAATTGCTCAAAATCCATTTCAATATTTAAAAAAAAAAAATCTAAAATCCCTTCTAAGAGGGGGATGCCACTCCCCCACATTGGACCCCTGGGGGTCCCCAGACTCCACTTTGAGAACCACTGGTCTGCACCCTTCCCAAGACAAAACAGTAGAGTACAATACAATACATGTGGGGGAATTGCTATAATGACAAAATAGGGAGAAAAACGAACATTTTCTGATTGGGCAATGGAACGTCTCTCGCCAGGGTTACGTTTGACATTAGTGTTCATCTATTCCACGCTCACCACCACTGCTGGGTTGATCTCTCTCGGCCTCTCACCGCCCTGCTGCACTCCCATTCATCTTCTCTCTAACATTTCTTTGAAAAGGGAGGAGATGAAATCTGATGCTTCTCTCTCTCTCTCTCTCTCTTCAACTCTTCCGCTTCCTCCCAGTCTCTCCGGCTGGAGTGCTCAGTGCATCCCCATATAGAGAGATAGATATGTAAGATATCGCTGTTGTCGGGCAGAAACCTCTTCTCTCCATATACTTGTTGTGTTTTATCGTGAATTAATGTCTTACTTGATCATACTACAGCGTCACACGAAAGCGTCAAAAATAGCAGATGGAACGCATCTGTGTCGTTTTTTTTAATTTGAGCTAAAAAGCATTATTTGACACTTTGGTTATTCAAAAATAGCAGATATACAAGCTCGTAGCGCGGCACCGAGTGCCGCGCTACGAGCTTGTAGATCTGCTATTTTTGAAAAATCGTGAAAATGTGCGCAAATCTTTGAATATGTATTGTTTTTAAAGCGAACATTTGTAACTGAAATCTTTGCAGATCTAGATCTGCTACTTTTGAATTTGAATCCTGAAAAGTAACAGTTTTGGACATAGTGAGGTTTCCACGCGACAGATATGATATGTAAGATATGTATCAATATGCAGCTGTAGTGAGTGAGTGCAACAGGAGCTTAACGCATTTCTGACTCTGATCATTATGCTAATATGTGGAGATTTATTCAAAAACAAAACGCTACAATTTAACCTAACCATATTGTCCCGGACCAATATTTATCCTGGTTAGCATAGTAACTTAGTTGCCGTGGGCGGAATGAGCAGATTATACAGTTTTACCATATTTTTTTATACTGCCATTGATTTATAATGTAGTGGGGGGGGGGGCTGCTTTCTTAAGCTTAGGATCTCTCATCAAAACAATCCGTAGGCCCAACGTGCATCATGTAGCCTAAATTGAATAGAGACATTTTGGCCTGTAAAATGTAAGTCATCAGTTGATGTCAAAGGAAGCTTTTGCTCGAGTATTGTCGATCTGCCCTTGGGGGGGGTTTGGCTGAGAGCGCCGTTCCACGGGGGCAACATTACTTCAGAAGAGAGAGTTGGCAGTCTTTTCTTAACCATGAATATTCAAATCACTTCATGAATAATGTAAACGACGACATGATCTTAATAATTCAATAATTCCTCTGTCCCTCCCTCCCTACACACACACACAGACTCAGACCCTAGCAACTAGCCAGCTAGTTTGTTGTGCTGCGGTGGAGCTTTCCATTTTCCGTGATGATGGATGAGTCGCTCTTATACCTTATAGCCATGGAAAATGCAGAGGCTATAAACGAAGATTTGACACATGGGAAAATGAATTTAGGCATTTCTCAGACTTAACCCATTAAGACCGGAAACGGATCTGTGTGTCATTCTTAGATATCTTTGGCTATTAAAAAATAGCAGATCTACAAGCTCATAGCGCGGCACCGAGTGCCGCGCTATGAGCTTGTAGATCTGCTATTTTTGAAAAATATTTGTAACACAAATCTTTGCTTCTGCGGGACTCTACAAATGTCTTCTAAAAAAACAGTTTATTGAAAAAACCTGCTATAATATCAGTGGTCCTCAAACTTTTTTATGTCAAGGACCACCCAAAATATGTATTTGGCCGCGGACCCCCATCTCAAAAATATGATGTTCCAGGGACCCCCCACCAGAAGCAAAGATTCGAGTTCGCTTTTAAAAAATATATTATTTAAAGATTTTTCAAAGATAGCAGATCTACATGCTTGTATATCTGCCATTTTTGAATAGCCAAAGAAATCTTAAAATGACACACAGATGCGTTCCAGGTCTTAATGGGTTAAGTACATGTCAGGCGCATGACCGCTAATAATAACAAATGGCGTTTAACAGCGGGGCCTCCGGCATTGATTCGTGGCGCAAACAAGACAATTCCACCGCGTTACACGGTTCTTGATCATCATCATGTTTTTTTGAGTTTTAAACCATGGCATTCTTCAGACGGTGCCTTCTGTCACACATGCAGCCAGCCAGTCTGTTTGACATTAGCAATACGTTCAGTCACACAGAAAGGCACAGGAGAGAGAGACGCACGCTTTGCCTTAGACAGCCGTTTGAGATTCAGGAGGAGAGACGCACGACGAGACGGGCGTAAAAGGGAACAGAACGATCCGGTCAAGGGCAGATCAGGGAGGAGACGATGTGCCCTCTTCTAAATGACTGCTATTACTCTTCTCCAGAGAGGGAGAGGGTCAAGCAGCGACATCCTCTGAGCCGCTCGCCTGGTCAAATCTAGTGTTAACCACCTAAGCCAGGGGTCTTCAACCGTTTTCAGGCCAAGGACCCCCTAGCTGAGAGAGAGAGATGAAGCAGGGACCCCCATAAAATTGTGTTGCAGATGAAACTTTTTTTTTAAAAATTGGTCTGCAGTTTTTTTCTCTCTACGCCGATACGTCTTTGCCGAAAATAGCCGATCTACAAGCTCACAACGCCTCGCGCTGTGAGGCGGTGTGAGCTTGTAGATCCGCTATTTTTGGCTAAAGTTCTCCTCAGAAAAGGGATGCTAGTGGTTAATTAAAAAATATATCACACAAAGATTTGGCGGCCCCCCCTGTAGTAACTCTGAGGACCCCCCTAGGGGTCCCGGACCCCCTGTTGAAGATCCCTGACCTAGGCCCTATTGTATACTTCATCGTATGGTGTCGCGTGATAATAGCCGATCTACGAGCTGACAAAGCGTTTGTGAGCTTGTAGATAGGATTGAAGAATGTCGCCTATGATTGATTACATGCACAACATGATAAGGAATGGATGTCAGTTGGTCAAACTGGCTCCATTCCATTTGTATACTCTTTGGAGTTTACACCATGGATCTTACTGTGTAGTCAAGTGGATACGTAAACCATTATTTCAGCATAATGCGAAATATACTTGTTACACTAGTTAGTTGACCGATTGACTGCTAATTTAGGTGTTCAGTATCACAGGCACAAATGAGCCTGTGAGTGACCTTATATGCTCATGGGACTAATAGGCCACCATTGTCTAAAAAACAGTGGTTCCCTCCCAACCTTTTTCTGGATCACTTGAAAATGTTCATTTGCCCAACCCATCTGACCACTTAACCTGGCAGCCAAGAGCTTGTTTATTTTAATGATCGATCAATTGATTGTGTTTTTCGGCTTGGATCAGCGGAACTAACATAGTATACTTTAAGTTCTTATTTATCGGTATCACAATGAAAACAAAAATGTCAAGGTTTCAAAGAAAAAATACTGTGACATTTAAGAATTTATATTAACCCTTTAAGACCGGGAACGCATCAGTGTCATTTTAGATTTCTTTGGCTATTCAAAAATAGCAGATCTACAAGCTCTATGAGCTTGTAGATCTGCTATTTAAAAAAAATAAAGAAGATTTTTTTTTAAAAATACGTATCTCTTTTTTTCCCCAAAGATTTATACAATTTTTCACAATTAAAAAGAAAATAGCCAAAGAAATCAAAAAATGACCCAGGGTTAAAGGGGAATACCACTAATTTTCAACATTGAACTATGTCTTTAATACACCTTAGAGCTGTTGTGTGGAAATAAGAAAAAAGTCCCCCCCCTTCTATGTTGCCTAGAACTGGATAATTGATTGAGGTCATGTGATCAGTGACATACGCAAGGTGTACTTTTGGCTCCGACCCCTCAGCCAAAAGTACACTGGTCACTGGTCTAAACAGCACAGCACTATGTTTGTGTGTAATCAGCCAGTATATTGAGTAACTAAAACGGTCCTTTTTGCATAATATCTGTGTGTTGCAGAGGAGTAACGATGAGAACGGGAACTGCTCCGGGGGCAGCATGGAGTTCCCCACCACGAACCTGTACGAGCTGGAGAGCAGGGTCTTCACGGACCACTGGTCCATACCTTACAAGAGAGAGGAGTCCCTGGGCAAGTGTCTCATCGCGTCCACCTGCCTCGCCCGGCACGGTAAGGCTGCCTGTGTAATGGCTTTGTGTGTGTTGATTTTGACAACAAATTTTGATTTAGTTTTAGTCATAGTCTTTTGAATAAAATTTCATTTAGTTTTAGTCATATTTTAGTCATCTGAAATGTTTTAGTTTATGTCTAGTTTCAGTCGACTAAATATAAGATTGTTGTCGACTAAATCTACAGTTGATTTAGTCGACTAAAATGTATTTTGGCGGTGCCTTGATGGCGTCGTAATGGCTGATTTTTACACTCGGTTGCATGCTGAAAATAGCCGATCTATGAGCTTGTAGATCTGCTATTTTCAGCATGCACACCCTAGCGCAACCAACCATAACATTACTTGTCTTTTAGTTCTACTGGATCTCTTCTAGACTAGTCCCTCACTAACATTTTAGTCTAGTTATTATTTGTTGACGAAATTGTCAATATATTTAGTCTTAGTTTCAGTCACCATAGCTTAGTTTTTATTTATTTATTTAGTCGAGGAAATCAACACTGTGCATGACATATAGTGAGCTTGGATGTTGTTGTGTTTTGTTTGGGGGGAGTTCGGTGCCTTTCACACACACGGTTATTTTGCATTATGCAGCTCAATCTGCTGCTGCTCTCCTACAGCCAAATTCCTCTTGTGAACCACTTACACCCTATATGGTTGACCGGAGTCCCTCAGGGCTATATACTGGGGTCTTTTCTGTTATCGTGGGGAAATCTTTTGCTGAAAATAACCGATGGACGAGCTCACGACGAGTGATTTGGAATAAAAGAGTGAGTCAGGCGTTTCACTTAGTCTCTCTCTCTGTTTCTTTCTCACTCCCTCTCCCTCCCTCTCTCTCTCTCATGCTCTCCCTCTCTCTCTCTCTCTCTCTCTCTCGCTATCTCAGGTCTGGCAGATGCCGATGAGAACTGTAAGCGCTTCATGGATCGATGCATGCACGAGGCCTTCAAAAAGGTGAGAGGTCGCGATCATTCGCTCTGCCTCTGCCCTTCAGTCAGTTTGTGTGTGTGTGGCATTACCGCACACGCATGGCGCTGTGGGGCAGATTTCTGTCTCACGTGTCAGACCCTCCACTGCATATATAATGATTCAACTTGATGTTTTGGATGGGAAGTTGCCAATGCTAACCTGCTGGTTCCTTAGCAAACATCTGTCTGTCTTTTACAATGACAGCAACAGATGCATTAAGTGTCGCAGCATCGCCTTTAAGCCATTCAATCTGGGAACGCATAGCTGGGTCATTTTATATTTTTAATTTTATATTTTGGGCTATTCGAAAATAGCAGATCTACAAGCTCATAGTGTGGCACCGAGTGCCGCGCTACGAGCTTGTAGATCTGAAATGTATTTTGAAAAATCGTGAGCATTTTTGCAAATCTTTGAATATATATTTTTAAAGCGAGCATTTACTTGAATCTTTGCTTCTGGAGATTTTACAAATGTCTTCTAAATCCTAACAGTTTAAAAAGAAAACTTATGTCGCTATAATCAGTGGTTCTCAAACCTTTTCTTGTCAGGGTCCCCCAAAATGATATGTATTTGGCCGCGGACCCCCATCTCAAAATATGTTGTTCCAGGGACCCCCCAGAAGCAAAGATTTGAGTTACAAATGTTTGCTTAAAATATATATATATATTCAAAGATTTGCAAAAACGTTGACGATTTTTCAAAAATAGCAGATCTACAAGCTCATGAACTTGTATACCTGCTATTTTTGAATAGCCAAAGTATAAAATAATGGTTGAAGTCCTGCATTGAATGGGTTAAGTCCCTTTGCCAGATTTGTGCTCATAAATGAGTCATAAACGGGGCTAGTTTGCAGAACATGGCTTACCATGTTGCACTAAGGGGTTCATGTGATGTCACTGTAGCTCTCAGGTAGCTCTCTGTAATGTCCATCCATCAGTAATGATAATGAGTGCTTATCTGCTTACGGCGGAGCAGATGCCTTCACCTTGCGCAAGTCAGCGATTCACATTCACACAGTGTTGTTTCAAAGGCGCTAATATGGTTGGTGTGCCAGCCAGCAGCATACCCGATCGCTACTGACCAGGGGTCATCAATATGTCCGTACACGGACAAATGTGTCCGTGGCAAAGACTTGGTCTTGTCCGTGGCAAATCTTTTATTTACACACCATTATAATGTTCTTATTTTGATCATAAGACCCAATTACTGTAATGTCATGTCTCCAGGTTTTCTTCAGAATATGTATGACTCTGATGTACTATGACACTATCTATGACACATTAGGAGTCCTACTAGTGGTTCTCAAATGTTTTATTTGCAATGACCGCCATAACTCAGAGAGTGTACAAATGGAACCAAATGGTCCCGTAAGGGTCCATTTGGTTCCATTTGTACACTCTCTGAGTTACAGACCTGCTATATGGTCATTAGGGCTAGCTCTTTATGTGTTTCTGGTAATATTGTTGTCCACTCATTTTGTATGTCCGTGGCAAAAATGTAATTTTGACCAAAATGTCCACCACAAGACAGCATGGTGATGACCCCTGCTACTGACCAATGCTAGCGTTCTGCTTTCGTCTTATCCACTCCGTTGTTGTTGTATTTCACAGAGAAACTGTGTTCCCAAACGGATGTATTGTTGTAAAAATTATTCTAATATGTGCCTCGTACAACTTAACTTGCAAAATGTTAATGCTGATTTTTGTTTTGTGCTTTAAAACGGAAATGTATATTTCTGACTGCTGACATCATTTAAAGATTTAAAGACGATTGTGAAAATAATTGTTTGTTGCGGCCTCGGTTCCACTACATTAATTTAGATGAATTTACACAGATTTCTCGGTTCTTGGCAGGCTGCTGCACATAGCTTGTAACTGGGAGACGAAGATCTAAATTACGTTGTTAAACATTTATTAAAGACCTGCATTTAAGGCCCTTGCACACAGTGTCCGATGACTTTTTTTTATTGGATAATCGTTTTTTAATGTATCGGAAAAACAAAACTGCCGCTCGTCGGACGTCAATTTCGCAGTAGGTGTGCAAGAGGTCAAAATCTGACCATGTGCGAGGGCCTTTAATGCGAGTCACTGGGTCCATTCGCTCAGTCTTGCTGTATTCCCATTGATTTTCTCTCTCATGCCTTGTCTCTTCTCTTCCACATCTCTCGGTGCAATAGCTGCTGACCAGCAGCGCTGTCCACAAATGGGGGACAGAGATCCACGAGGGCATCTACAACATGCTGATGTTGCTGGTGGAGCTGGTGGCAGAGCGGGTCAAACAGGACCCCACGCCCGTCAACCTGATGGGCGTACTGACTATGGTGAGAGTGAGCTGTGCCCGTCGCCATTTTGCTTAACGCGTTATTATGACCCAAGGCCGATTCTACAAATGCCTTCTAAATCCGTAGTTCTTTCGTGCCAACGACCCCCAAAAGGATATGTATTTGGCCGCGGACCCCCCATCTGAAAATGTTTCGTGCCAGGGACCCCCAGAAGAGAACTTCAAAATGATTCAACATTTTTCAAACACTTAGATTATTTTTCAAAAATGTTCAAAAATAGCAGATGTACAAGCTCGCAGCGCGGCACAAAGTGACGCGCTGTGAGCTTGTATATCTGCTATAATTGAATAGCCAACGCTAAAATCTAAAATGACAGGGGCGCTTTACCAGTTTTAATGGTTTAAGTTACAGTCCATCGTGTGACAGTGTCCCACTCCGAAAATAGCCACCCTCAAGTCACAACCCGTCGCGATGGGACACGTTGTGAGCTTGTACATCTGCTATTTTCGGCGCTCAACACCATTGCACGACGGAGTACAATCAAACTTTTGTCTCTTTTTCTTACCCTCACTCTCTACCCCGTCTCACTCTCTCTCTCTCTTAGTCTCCCTCTCTATCTTAGTCTCCCTCTCTCTCTTAGTCTCCCTCTCTTTCTTAGACTCACTCTCTCTCCCGCTCATAACTCTCTCAGTATTTGTTTATGTCCGTCACAAACACATTATGAAACACGGCTCGATTACAACACATTTTATGCGTCAGAGTGTTTATACGTTTTCTCTTCTCACCGCCTTGTGACTCTGAACACACGCAATGAAATGAATCTGCCTTGAATGTTGTTTCGACATCATTTTTTAGATCAGGGGTCTTCAATGTTTTCAGGCCATGGACCCCCTAGCTGAGAGAGATATGAAGCAGGGACCCCCTCTATATTGTATAAAATTGTGTTTCAGATAAACTTTTTTCCCTCTACAACCATAACTCTTTGCCAAAAATAGCCGATCTACAAGCTCACAACGCGAGGCGTTGTGAGCTTGTAGATCGGCTATTTTTGGCTAAAGTTCTCCTCAGAAAAGGGATGCTAGGGTTCAAGTGGTTTATGTAAAAAAAAATTAATCATATCACACAAAGATTTGGTGGACCCCCTGTAGGAACTCTGAGGACCCCCTAGGGTTCCCGGACCCCCTGTTGAAGACCCCTGGTTTAGATTGATTACTTGTTTGTTTGTTTGTTTGTTGTGGTTATCCAGGCCTTCAACCCCGATAACGAGTACCATTTTAAGAACCGGATGAAGAACTGCCAGAGGAACTGGGCCGAGGTGTTCGGAGAGGAGGCCAACATGTTCGCCGTCTCCCCCAGCAACACCTATCAGAAAGTAAGACACCCTTTGTTTCGTCTTACTTCTAAAAAAAAACAGTGGTTCTCAACAGTGGTTTTCTGCCTTTATTGATTTAGTAGACTGATAGGAACTGGGGGGAGAGAGAGAGATGGGGATTGACACGCAGCAACGGTCGTCGGGATCGGGATTCGAACCTGTGACATGCATGCATTTGCAGCCTAAGTGACCGGACAGCTACGCAAGCCGTCCGGGCCAGCATGTTTATTTTAATGATCAATTGATTATGCTCTGACTTGGATCTGTTGAACTAACACAGTATTTATCGGTATTACAATGAAAGCTATTTTTAAAGGTTTTATAGGGGGAAAACATGCCATGTCCTTTGTTTACATTTCTTCTGTTAATAATGTTATATTATCGTTATTATTTGGGGTCCCATTTACAATACCCTCACGGCCCACCAATGGTCCCCGGCCCACAGGTTGAGAATCACTGTAAAAAAAGAGAAACAAAACTAGTTGTGTGTGTGTGTGTGTGTGTGTGTGCATGCATGTCAGTGGGCCAGTGTTTGGTATCTACATGTGTTGGCGCGTACGGGGGTGGCAGTTCCAAGAAACTAAAGTTTGTGTACACATTTCCCTTGTCTGCGGCCTGTAGCCAGGTCAGAGGTCAGCCAAATGGGTTCCTCGCCTCCAGAGTTGCGTAATGGAACCGCAGGGACTGTGCAGGATGTGTGACTGACACAGCAGCTGTCAGGAAATCTAAGACCACTCCATGCGCGCGTGTGTGTGCGTGCGTCTGTATTGTGTGTGTGTGTCTGTCTGTGTATGTGTGGCTGTCACGATTACAAATTTAAGTTGACGATTAATTCTCACTCAAATAATTGCGATTAACTATTTAATTGTGTTTCTATCGTTGAAAATTAATGGAACATTATGAATAAAAATGTAATTTCTGTTTGGCTTTTAGCTTTTGTAAACAAAAGTTGCACAGGGCAGATATGACAAATAACACATATTTAATTACTTTATACTTTCGCGTTTTGAGCTTATAGATCTCCACTATTCTCATAGATCTATATAGATTCTTATAGATCTATAGCTTAGAGATTTCCACTATTTTTGACTTTAAAAAAAATATATATGTCATTTTTTAACATGGAATTGATTACGGCGATTATGCAAAAATAATTGCGATCGTATAAAATAATTGTGATTAGACGATTATGCAATAATTGTGACAGGCCTGTGTGTGTGTGTGTGTGTGTGTGTGTTAGTTTGTGTTTTGAGTTGTGTGTCTTGGTTCATGCGGGTGTGTGCAGTGTTAATTTAACTGTTGAGAGTGAACAAATGTAACCAGATGGACCGCCCAGATGTACATACTATAAATGAACACTGAGGATTTTATGATTATTATTTCATTATTATAGGACCCACCTGTCAACCTGATGGGCGTACTGACTATGGTGAGAGAGAGCTGTGCCTGTCGCTATTTTTGCTTAACCCATTAAGACCTGAGGCCGAGTCTGCAAAAGGCTTCTAAATCAGTAGTTCTCAAAGTTTTTTCGTGCCAAGGACCCCGAAATTGATAAATATTTGACTGCGGACCCCCATCTGACCCCCATAAGAGAAGATTTGTGTTAAATAAATTCAAAATGATTCAAAATTCAACACTTTCAAGATGTTTTAATTTTTTTTTAAATAGAAAATGTACAAGCTCGCAGCGCGACACAAAGTGACGCGCTGTGAGCAACAAAATGTAACCAAATGTATCTGTATTGGTTGTACATACTCTGAGTTACAAATTGATAAATGAACACTTGAGGATTTTGTTATTATTTCATTATTATTAATATTTTTTTCTGTGTGTGCGTGTTGGGCCGTTTCCATTTTGCTGTGTTTGTGTTTTGACGGTGTGTGTGTGTGTGTGAAGTGCAATGACGGTACACACAGTCCCATGGACGGATAAATACACTGAACTCATTTGTTTGTTGCAGGAGCCCCATGGTTGGCTGGTTGACCTGGTTAATCGAGTGAGTATTGTACATACACACACTCTACACCAGAAATACTTAAATTCTTCTGCCGGGGTCCTCATTCTATGTCTCTCTCTCTCTCCCCTCCTCCTTTGGTCCTTTCGCTGTGAAGTTCGGGGAGATGGGAGGCTTCACTGCCATCCAGACCAAACTCAACCAGGATGAAATAGAGATTGCGGTAAGGATGTTGTCCCCCTCCTCCTTCTCCTCCTCCTCTCCCTTCTTTCTCACAAACTATCCTCGGGAACTCTAGAGACGGTGAAGACATTTGTTCTGCCCGAGGACGGAATGAAGAGGAACTGAACGTAGAAATGACAGAGACTTTAAATCGTCTCTGTCGGGTGGAAACCTCATATATCCAAAACTGTTACTAGTCAGGATTCAAATTCAAAAGCATCAAACCAAGTAGGGCGTCAATTTACGAAAAAAACACCAGAAGTTGAAATATGGAGATAAGAGGTTTCGGCCCGACGGCAACAATATTCAGGTCCGAGGTCACCCGGCTCACGCCTGGACCAGTGACACACTAGCCTCGGAAACCCATGCCTTTTTTTTTGTTTCAAAAGAAAAAAAGCCTGGGAGAACCTTGCAGGAACGCTGGTCTTAGGATCTTGTTATCTCCTAACCAATCAGAGTGCTCCAAACCCAGGCGCTGGAATCCAGCGCCTGGGTTTGGCTCCGCCCTTCAAGACCATCGATTGGGCTCGTTCTTTCAGTCTAGTGACACACTGAAGGCTGGTGACTCTCTGTCAGTGTGTTGACTCACTAATACGCACGCACGCACACACACACACACACACACACACACACACATGCGCATACTCTCTCTGTCTCGCTCTCTCTGTTTTTCCTGTCCCTCTCTTGGTGCATTCATTCACACTAGGGCTGTCAACTTTCCTCAGAAATGATATTCGAATATTGGTCTTAAAAATTGGCATATATTCGAATATTATTATTATTATAGCAAAACAATATATATTCTATTCGAATATACATATTTTCCCCATATTCGAGGAATATTCGATATTCGAATATTAATTCACCAGCCCTAATTCACACAGGAGGTCGGAGATATTTTTCGTGTCGCTTCAGTCGACAAGACAACTTCGCTCAAGTTGGGATATTTTCGTCTCGAGCACAGACGAATTATACGCGTCTCCCCGGTTTCGTCTCATTCATTCATTTGTGTCTTTTGCATTGACTTTGTATATTATCTTCTCACACACTTTTTCTCGCACTCTCTCATTCTCTCTGTCACACTCTATCTCTCTGTCTGTCTGACTCGCTAACAACAACGACTGCTTTGCAGTGGTTGAACTGCTCTGTTGTGTGTGTTGAAGTCTGAGGCTTCCTTGTGCTGAAGCTTCCTTTGGCCCGCCTGGCCGGAAGCACAGCGGAGTAGCATAGTCATTGAGACACATACACACACACAGACACACACATATGCTGTCACACACACACACACACACACACACACACACACACACACACACACACACGCCACCCATTAGCATGTTAATAGGGCCGACACGCTCAATAGAGGCCGATTGTGGACTGCACTCTCCTGTTACACTCTCCAGTGGCAAAGAGAGCCTGGCTGAGTGTGTAAGCTGTCGGCTCCCTGACACACTCTAAACACATGAGACGGAGAGAGAGAGAAAGGGAAAAGATAAAGGGGAGTTTTGCAGCCCTCTTCTACTGGCTCCCAAGGGGTTGACTCATTTGTTTGCAATAAGCAGGAAGTCAAGACCCGAGAGGGAACTGGCCGAGTGAAGGAGATAGAGCAGGGAGAGAGAGAGGAGAAGGAGACTAGGGGGGGGGAAAGGAGATGAGCAGAGGCGTTGCAGACTAGAGCAGAGTGCATGGGGAACCAAAATGAGAAACACAGGAGCCATTCAGCACACTCCTCTGATTTGGCACTGAATGACAAATGACAGCTGGGTTCCGCTGTTGGAAAGTCACCCACACATGTGCGTGCGTGCGTGTGTGCGCGCTCACAGACAGACTCGCGCGCGCACACACACGTGAAATGCTGTATTAATTTAGTTACAACTTGACCTCTGGTATGAAGACATATTTGGGAAGATAGGGTAGAGACACATGGTAGTATCGTTCCCCTTCCAGAAGCCTCCACAAACACACGGAAAGACATAGACGAATAACAAATGCTGTTTAATGAATACCAAACAAGCAAAGCAAAGGGAAATAGCTTAGTTATTATTATAATTGATAATTATTCAGTATAAATGTATCACTTTCAACCTGCGTCCCTATTTTGGGCATATCATTACAGGCAAACATTTTCCAAAATAGCTGAGCTTGTTGGTCGGCTATTTTTTTTTATAGCCGGTCTACAAGCTCACAACGTTTCACCCTATGAGCTTGTACTGTTAGATCGCCTGTAATTGAAAATGATTGATATATTTCAATATTTCGCATATTGCCACATATTTCAGAACTTTCCTCATATTTAACAACTTTCCGCAATTTCACTGCATAAAATTGCAAAAACCCTGCAGATTTAATTGCAAAATCAAGGATTTTAGCCCGCATAATCAAGAGTTTTAGCCCGCATAATCAAGAGTTTTAGCCCGCATAATCAAGAGTTTAGCCCGCATAATCAAGAGTTTTAGCCCGCATAATCAAGAGTTTTAGCCCGCATAATCAAGAGTTTTAGCCCGCATAATCAAGAGTTTTAGCCCGCATAATCAAGAGTTTTAGCCCGCATAATCAAGAGTTTTAGCCCGCATAATCAAGAGTTTTAGCCCGCATAATCAAGAGTTTTAGCCCACATAATCAAGAGTTTTAGCCCGCATAATCAAGAGTTTTAGCCTGCATAATCAAGAGTTTTAGCCCACATAATCAAGAGTTTTAGCCCACATAATCAAGGATTTTAGCCCGCATAATCAAGAGTTTTAGCCCGCATAATCAAGAGTTTTAGCCTACATAATCAAGGATTTTAGCCCATATAATCAAGAGTTTTAGCCCGCATAATCAAGAGTTTTAGCCCGTATAATCAAGAGTTTTAGCCCGCATAATCAAGAGTTTTAGCCCGCATAATCAAGAGTTTTAGCCCGCATAATCAAGAGTTTTAGCCCGCATAATCAAGGATTTTTGCCCAGAGTTTTTCTGGAGGGTCTAGTATAATAGGGCATAAGTTGTTCATCATAAATATGAATTATTAATGGATTGTGATCTGTAACTATGTATAGTCTGCAGTGTGTCACTTATGTGTTGTCTCTTGTCTCTTCGTGCAGTGTGTTTCGGCCCTGGTCCAGCCGCTCGGTGTGTGTGCAGAATACCTCAACTCCAGCCTCGTACACGTGAGCCACGCTCTTATGTCCTCTGTCCCCTAGATCAGTGCTTCACAAACGCTTTAGCTTAAGTTCAATTTTATGTCTCCCCGTTACCCAAACTAGTGAAATAAGCAGATCTACAAGCTCACAGTGTGAGCTTGTAGATCTGATGTTTTCACTTCTTAAATGTTTTTTTCTAATTGATGAAATTTCTTTGATTTTCTTTCATTTATACATGAAATTCTTTTGACTTTTTTAAATTAGTTTTGAAATCTTTTTTTCTCCTTTTTTTTGTGGAAATCTTTGAAAATCTTTTGAAATAAAAATATTGATAATAATAAAAAAAGGGATATTTACTCACAACCCATAAAAATGGGTCCGGGGCCTTAACCTGTTTGGAAAAAAACACCTTAATCCAGAAGATAACACATACACGTGCACTCGTGCAGACAAGGTAATGACATGTATGTGGGTGTTTGACTGTCTTCTCCCCAGCCCATGCTGGACCCAGTCATTCATAAGATGATCACCTATGTTCAGAACCTGGAGGAGAAGGACCTCAAAGACAAGGTAAGGTTCCGTGATTTAGTTTGTTTTCCTCCAGTTACCTTTTCTCTGCTGCAACAAACATTTGAAGACAAAAATGGCATACGCTGAAATGTCGTTACAACACCTTATGGGTTAATTTTTATGCAAGTGTCACTTGCTTTTGGCAAGTGACACTTATGCAACAATGTGTAAATGATCCCTATTGTGTCACTGTGTGGCTCCATTGGTGTTGCTACACTGGTGTCACCTCCGCTGGCATTAACCATAATTAAAATGAATTGCTGATGTGAACCACAAAGCTAAAACTATTCATGAATGTTCATAGGATACCGGCCGATATCACACTGAAGCTTGTCTTAACAAGTATGTATTAATTAAGATATAGCCTTCAAAAACAAGTATTTTGCACACCTACAAAAGCAACAGGTTCGTAGGAGAAGACCAAACAAGCGCACAAAATGTAACTTTAAACCTGATGAAGGTCTAAGACTGAAATGTTGTTATATTCCCATTAAATTCTTTTGTTTGTAAAGACAGTGCGCAGTAGTTTTTTCTGTTAAGATATAGCCTTGACAAATAGACAAAGTCTTTCATTTGTAGCACACATTGTCTAAATTCCCAACTCCTGTCCTAGAGACCCTTGTTAATGCTGGTTTTTCATCCTACCGGGCCTAACTAGTCCCTGACTAAACGGCTGGAAAACCAGCAGTGTCAGGCTTCTTGAGATCCAGGGTTTTTAATCACTGGTCTCTAGAGGTTCAAATTCAAAAGTAGCAGATCTACAAGCTCAAAACGCGTCGCTTCGTGCCACGTTTCGAGCTTCCGGTTCTGCTACTTTTGATACTTTTGTGTGACGCTGTAGTATGATCAAGTAGGGCGTTAGGTAGTGTTGATTTTGACAGCAAATTTTGATTTAGTTTTAGTCATAGTCTTTTGAATATAATTCCATTAGTTTTAGTCATATTTTAGTCATCTGAAATGTTTTAGTTTTTTGTCTAGTTTCAGTCGACAAAATATCACAAGATTATAGTCGCCTAAATCTACAGTTGATTTAGTCGCCTAAAATGTATGTTGGCGGTGCCTTGATGGCGTCGTAATGGCTGATTTTACACTTGGTTGCATGCTGAAAATAGCCGATCTACAAGCTCACAACGCGTTGCGAGCTTGTAGATCTGCTATTTTCAGCATGCACACCCTAGCGCAACCAACCATAAAATTACTAGTCTTTTAGTTCTACTGGATCTCTTCTCCACTAGTCTCTCTCTAACATTTTAGTCTTGTTTTTTTTATTTGTTGACGAAATTGTCAATATATTTAGTCTTAGTTTTAGTCATCATAGCTTAGTTTTTATTTAGTTTTCGTCAGTGAAAAAAGGTAGTCGACGAACATTTTTTGTCATAGTTTTTAGTCAACGAAATCAACACTGGCGTTAGGTTTCTGCACCGACAGCAACTATATACTGTATGTCTGAGCATGCTGCAACACACAATCACAGCGTCCTCGGTTTGATACCGACTGGTCACTGGAGACCTTGTTCGTTGAATGTCTTTCCCCCTTTCTTCCCTCAATTTACTGTCTCTCTACTATCCATCTCTCTACCTATACCTATCTAAATGAAGCAAAAAAACATGCATCCCATTGTTGTCCTCCCCCGGTAGCGTCTGGTGAGCATCCCAGACATGCTGTCGGCCATCAAGCTGCTCTGCATGAGGTTCCAGAGGGAGCTGGTCACCGTGGTGGACGACCTGAGGCTGGACACCCTGCTACGCATGCTCAAAACCCCACACTTCTCCACCAAGATGAACTCCCTCAAAGAGGTCAGTGTTTGCTATGGTTGTGGGGTTATAGGTTCAAACTGGAAGGTGAAAAGTGAACACATTCGGTGCCAGAGTTGTATTAAAAAAGTGACGTTGAGTGCCACAGATCTCACAGTTTGTAACGCTACGCTGTTTACAGCTGCAGACTCCACGACGAGCACCCGATTGTAAACAATATATGCGTGCACGATGGTGGATGGTTCTGGCTAATGCCTGGAACAATAACATCTCTCACGCAAGTCACCATGGCGGAGTGATCTCGGATTGAAAATTAGTGGTTTTCCCCACTGTAAAAAGTTAAGGAAATATGGATTTTTTTGGAAGGAGTGGGAGCGGACGGGAGCCAGTTTTTTTTTAACTGTGATCCATCTGTCCCTTCCTTCTCAGAGTTGCGTTAGCCCCCCCCTTGTGGAAAAAAACCAAAAAGATTGATTTCATGTAGATGCACGGTTTTGCCACCCAATGTGTTAAGAGACCCGACCAGCTGAAATGAATATGCTGTTTTCCCCCCCCTTTTTAGAGCACATCCGTGGTCATAATGGGGACATAGCAATAGAAGCCAAAACATAGAGAAAATGTCAAAAGTCCAATCTTAATTACTTCTTGTCAAACAAAAACATAATGTGTGATTACATTACTAACCGAGTTTTAGTCAATAATATGAGAAGCGTCTGTCAGTCAGTCTTTCATACAGAGCTATGATTCAGTATGCTAGACACAAAAAGTCAGCGTTACTGTGTTGAATGGCAACAAACATGGCGTACGTGCATTACAATCTATTTTAAAGTTAAAAGGCACACAAACATATGTTTCTGAATACATCTCGAGTCGAGAAATAGGCAATGCCTATTGAAATAGGCAATGCAGCAACAGACATTTGATTGAGAATGATGTACAAAAACGAATTTCACCCACTTTTTTACCTTGTAAACCTGTGATGTGACAATAAACCTGATTCTGATTCTGATTGAGCACTGCCTTGTTTGATTTTTTGTTACCCTGTGGACTGATGTGACATCCAGGTGGGTCATGGTACTCAGCATTGTGCTGAATCAGTGCTTAAAGCCGGATAAAAGATGGTGTTAGGTTGTAAAGCTGGGTGCATAGCTGTGATTACAATTTACAATGTGATTACAATTTACAATTTAGGCATTTAGCAGATGCTCTTATCCAGAGTGACTTACAATAAGCAAGGTAAACACATCAAATGCAGAGAGACAGTGTGGTGCCTCCGTAAATTAGGATCACAGGTAAACACAGAACCTAGCATTGGTCTGAACAAGCTAAGTCTGGTCGTCATAACTAGATCTCTGAAGAGGTGAGTCTTAACCCATTAAGACCTGGAACGTATCTGTGTCACTTTAGATTTCTTTGGCTATTCAAAAATCACACCCAGTGTGAAGTGAGCGGTGATATTTATGAGTTATTAATTTCATCATGCGTCTCGCTAGCCAATCACAGTACGTCCTGCGAAGTGACGCGCTTACATTTTTTACGTTATTATTAATTTCATCATGCGTCTCGCTAGCCAATCACAGCACGTCTTGCAAAGTATGAAGACTATTAGCCCATGGGCGTGTTTTCCACAGCATGGCGTCACAGCGAAAGACAAATTTTCACGACGGAAAGAAAAACTTTCACCACGGATGGGTCCTAAACCCTCTTATAGGAGCGGTTGCACCGCTCAAAAATAGCAGATATACAAGCTCATAGCGCGGCTATGAGCTTGTAGATCTGCTATTTTTTTTAAATCTTTTGTTGATTTTTTTTTTAAAAACTGTTAGGATTTTGATTTTTTTTAAAGAATCACCTCAGGTCTTAATGGGTTAAGATTACGATGGAAAATTGGGAGCGAGTCTACAGTTCTAACTGCAATGTGGAGTTTGTTGATTAGCTGAGATACTGCCAGCTCCCGTTTCACCAGGAAATGCATCATGATTCATGATGCGGAGATGAAATACTCTCAAAATACCATTTAACTTCGTCTTTGACCACTGTCAACCTTGTGTCCCCTATTTTGGGGCATGTTATTATAGATAAGAGTTTCAATTTGTTATTATTTTTAAATGTTATAAAATAGCGAAAATAGCTGATCTACAAAGCTCATATCGCGTCGCACGACTTGCACCGTGATGCGTTTTTTTCTATTCGTTGTACGGTGAAGGTTAATGGAATTTTATGTGGGTTTATTAGATCTGTGGAGAGCAATAATTTATCACCTCCTCTGACTGTCTGTATTTGTGTGTGTGTGTGTGTGCGCGTGCGTGTGTCAGGTGACCAAGCTCATAGAGGAGAGCACAGTGTCTAAGACGGTGAAGAACGCCATTGACACAGACAAGCTTTTAGACTGGCTGGTGGAGAACTCAGTCCTGTCAATAGCACTGGAGGGTAAGTAGTCCTCGGGTCACCTCAGAACACCATCTCACTTCCCTCTCCTCTTCACCACTTACACCCCATACGTTGTTGAGCGGAGTCCAAAAACCTTTCCGTTTTCACCCTGCATGAAATGTGCTCACTGAAAATAGCTGATCGACAAGCTCACAACGCGGGACTGTCGATCGGCTATTTTCTGCGAACGTTTTCCCCCAGAATACGGATGCTGAGGTTTAACCCATTGAGACCTGAAGCCGATTCTACATGTCTCCTAAATCTCAACAGTATTCTGAAAAACATACGTTTCTATATCAGTGGTGCTCAATCTTTTTCATGTCAAGGACCCCCACAATTATATGTATTTGGCCGCGGACCCCCATGAAAATATGTTGTTCCAGGGACCCCCCAGAAGCAAAGATTTTAGTTAAAAATGTTCGCTTTAAAAATATATATATTCAAAGATTTGCACACATTTTCACGATTTTTCAAAAATAGCAGATCTACATAGCGCAGCACCGAGTGCCACGCTATGAGCTTGTATATCTGCTATTTTTGAATAGCCCAAAGTGTAAAATAAATAATGCTTTTTTAGCTCAAATCTAAAAATGACACAGTTCCAGGTCTTAATGGGTTAAGTGGTAAATATACAACGTCTGCAGGCTCCTCTTCACACCTGCTTCCTCTCACGTTCTTTCACTTCCTTGATTAGAGCCATTCGATGATCGTTTGACCTTTTTTTTTGACGATCTGCTGAACCTATTTTGGGCATGTCATTACGGGGCGAAATTTTCAAACGTTTTCAGCAATTTTCAAAGAATAGTCTATCTACAAGTTACAACGCGCCGTGACAAGTTGTGAGCTTGTAGTTGATCAGAATTGATTTCACGCTTTTTGATAAAATATCGGTCAAAACATTGGTAATCAGTGGGCTAGGATCCAAAATCAAAATCTGGCATCGGTTGAACTCTAATCCAGATTTCTACCTCTCATTACCCATTGGCTCCAACTTCTTATTCACCATCCCTTCATCTCCTGCTTACGTCATCATGAAACTAATGGAGAGAGAACCTCATTGTACTCTGTGGTGTTTTCTAGGTAACATTGACCAGGCCCAATACTGTGAGAGAATAAAGGGAATCATTGAGCTGCTGGGCAGTAAGCTGTCTCTGGACGAGCTCTCCAAGATCTGGAAAATACAGGTAAACATAGTTCACCGTGCCTCACTGTAGCAGTACGACGTTCACATTTAGATGTGTGAGCGGGAATGTCTGCGTACATTAGTGCATGGGTTCCCAAACTTTTCCACTGCATTAGTGCATGGGTTCCCAAACTTTTCCACTGCATTAGTGCATGGGTTCCCAAACTTTTCCACTGCATTAGTGCATGCGTGTTACCATTTATGTCTGCCCTCCACACATGCAAACTCATTTGTGGGGTAGAGAAGTGTTGACCTGTTTTATTGATTTGTGTATGTATGTATGTGTGTGTGTGTGTGTGTGTGTGTATGTATGTGCGTGCGTGCACCTCTCAGGCAGGCCAGTCGTCAACGGTGATAGAGAACATCCACACGATCATCGCGGCAGCTGCTGTGAAGTTCAACTTTGATCAGCTCAGCCATCTCTTTGTGCTCATTCAGAAGGTCAGCACTACTGCCTGCTTGTCTGCATTGGAACGAGCTGTGGAGAAATACATATTGACATTGTATTTGTGTTTTGGGGCTGCGTCTACTGATTATTATTATTATTTATGTAATTATTTCTATTTAAATAATATTTGTGATTAATTTGACCCTTTTTAATAGACGGTAAAATATGCTATGAAAGTACAAGACATTGGTTAATGCTCCCCAGCCCACTATCTGAAACCAAGCATCTTGATATTTTCAATAAGAGTCACATGTTTATTCCAGTCAAAGAGATCCATTTTAATTATGACCGAACAAAGACAAGCCTTCACGCTTTATAAAAAAACACACACATTAGAATCATTTTACACTATTTCATTTTATTTATTTCAATTATGATTTACATGATCACATTCATTTATTTTTATTTTTTAACTTTTTTTTTACATATTCCATAATTGAAAAGGAGCAGGAAGAAGATACATTTTACTATGATCATTTTATGATCCCTAAACCCATTTAAAATGTTCCGTTTTGTTCCGTTCTTTGTTCTTTTGATGAGGGAAGGTCGATTAATGTCAATCCATTATTCAAATGTTTCTTTTGGTATGTTTTCCAGAGTTGGGAGGTGGAGAGTGACCGTGTGAGGCAGAAGCTACTCAGCCTGATTGGAAGAATTGGCAGAGAGGCTCGTTCGGAAGCTACGACAGGAAAGGTCTGTCTCTGTCTGTCTGTCTGTCTGTCTGTCTGTCTGTCTGTCTGTCTGTCTGTCTGTCTCACTCACTCTGTTTGTCTGTCAATTTACAATTGACAGTTAGAAGATCCTCCTATCCAGAACAACTTACATCATACAACTTTCTCGTCTCTCAGGGTAAATGTAGAATCTGTGGTTTGCAAGTAGGGGTGTCAGAAAAAATCGATACGAATCGCGATTCTACTATTGGACGATTCAGAATCGATTCTCAATTTTTCTCAATTTTTTTGGGGGGGGGATCTTGGATTTACCTTTGTGTGTTTTAGTTGATAAAAACCGTTACAATTATAAAAGCTACGTAAATGTACTCTGCTCTCATGCCAGCAGACTGGAGTAGATCCTGAGATCCTATGTTTTGAATCGAGAATCGTTTTGAATCGGAAAAAAAACGTTTTGAATCGGGGGGGGGGGGGGGGGGGGGAAACGTTTTTGAATCGAGAATTGGTTGTTTTAAAAAAATCTGTAAAAAAATCGGAATCGTGACCCCAAGAATCGGAATCGAATCGTGAGATAGCAGAAGATTCACAGCCTTATTTTCAAGCATTAGTTATGTAACCATAACTGTGTGTGTGTGTGTGTGCACGACGTGTAGGTGCTGGAGGTGCTTTGGGAGCTGGCTCACCTCCCCACGCTGCCAACCAGTCTGGTCCAGCAGGCGCTGGAGGAGCACCTGGGCATCTTGAGCGACGCCTATGCCGTCAAAGAGACCGTCAAGCGCGGCTACATCATCAAGTGTATCGAAGACATCAAGAAGGTGAGACAGGCCCGGGGGGCGCCGCTGGCCAAGAGGTTATAAGCTGTGTACCGAAATATAGGCTTTAATGACTGACGGTGTGTCATGGTGGGTTCGATTCCCAAAACCCAGCGGTGGATTTGCTGCGTGTCACTCCCCGACTCTCTCTCTCTCTCTCCTGTTTCCTGTTCATCTCTACTGTCTTATCAAAACGTCTCTGTCAGGTGGAAACCTCATATGTCCAAAACTGTTACTTTTCAGGATTCAAATTCAAAATAATAGGCTCTATTCACAGCAGCCATATTATGAAGACATTCACAGGTGTTACCAATGATACTAATGAAGGCTCTGTTCCATTCTGGTCAAACAGAGTCAGGGTGCTGATATTGTGCATGTTTTGACCCACTGGAAACACTCTGTTACACCAGTGGGTCTACAGTTGGGGTCCAGGGACCCTCATGGGTTTCCAAATGCCCCCTTACAGGTGTGTAACTCTGAGAGTGTACAAATGGAACCAAATGGACCCGTAAGGGTCCATTTGGTTCCATTTGTACACTCTCAGAGTTATGGGGGTCGTGGAAACCTCTGTGCTACACTAAATGGAACAGAGCCTTCATTAGTATCATTGGTAACACCTGTGAAGGAAGTGATGATATGGCTGCTGTGAATAGAGCCTATCAAAAGTAGCAGATCTGCAAGCTTGAAACACGGCGCGATTATTTTGTGTGACGCTGTAGTAGGATTAAGTAGGGCGTTAATTTATGAAAAAACACTAAAAGTTAGAATATGGAGATAGGAGGTTTCTGCCCGACAGGGACGAAAAATAAAGGAGAAAGACAGTATGCCAACCAAACCCCTCCAACCCTTCCAGCGTCTCCCTGTAGCCTCTGTACCAGAAGTGTTAACAGCACAGCGGTTCCAAGCGTTTTCTGGGTCAGGGCCCACTTTAAAATCTCGAAAGTGTTCGCGGCCCCTCCATCTGAATTTTGGGCCACGGTTTTATATATCCTAGGATGAACGGTACAGTAGAAAATGTTCATAACTCCATCCCGGGGTCCGCCACATTCATTGTCTCGAATGCGCCACACCGGAAGCCTCGCTAGACGAGATTTCAATCTCGAGATTTCAAATCTCGTCTAGCGAGATTTCCGGTGGGGTCCCATTCAAGACAATCACATTGCATAGTGTTCTGTCACTATGAACGTCAGATCTTACCAACAATATGTGATCTAGCGCAAGGCCTATTGGCGTGCGTTTTTAGCTGTTTGTTTAATCTTTTTCTACTGTGCCATTCATCCTAGGATATCATAACATCGTAGAAAAGGTAAGAAAACCGTGGTCCAAAAATGTCCCTTTAACACAGCATCCGAGAGTTAAGTGGTCAGATGGGTGGGCTGCATGCATTTTCAGAGAATGGTTATTTTAATAATGAATCGATCGATTGTGTTTTGGCTTGGATCAATGGAACTAACTTAGTATATTTTAAGTTACTATTTATCGGCATCACAGTACAAACTCATGTTTGAAGGTTTTGAAGATAAAATTACTTCTTTTTTTTTTTACATTATTTGTTTTTGTATGTTTTATTATCATTAACATCGTAGTGTTTTGCAACTTTGGGGGCCCACTTGCAATATCCTCACGGCTCACCAGTGGGGCCCCGTCCCGCAGGTTGGGAATCGCTGTTACAGCACACAGACTCATGTCTGACAGTTTTTGATCCAAAATTAGAGTGTCCTTGTTAGCGCTGCATAGGCGCTTCTGTTCTGACTCTGGCGTCCGTGGAAGTCTTCGTCACACTCACAGCGAACTGTCTCACTGTCAACTTTATTATTCATGTCAACGCTGTTATAGGACCAGCAAGAAAAAGGTCAATAGGTGCGTCTCGTCCTCCTCTCCTCTCCTCTCCTCTCCTCTCCTCTCCTGCTTCCTCCCGAGCGTGCGAGAGAGAGAGAGAGCGAGTGACTCTGCAGAAGACAAGGTCACCTCTGCTCTCCCGTTTTATTGGTCACTCCTTTCTTTCTCTCGTTTCCTTCTGCTCTGCGACCTCGCTGCTCCGTTTTCAGTGTTTGTTGAGCCAGGATGTTGAATATTACACTCCTGTTCAAGCACATACCACCCTTTAGTCTCTCTCTCTCCCTCCCTTTTGCTCTCATTCTTGTTCTCTCGCTCTCACCCATCGTTCTCTCTCTTTCGCTTGCTTGTTCGTGTCCTTAAGTGTTCCTGTCTATCTGTCCTCTGTCCCTCGCTCTCTCTCTCTCTTTCTATCTCTCTCTCTCTTTCTCTCTCTTTCACACACAAATACAGAAGCACACATTCTCATCATTGACAAATACTGGGTGTGCACTGTGCACACAAACAACGTAGTGTACTACACTCGAGGTGTGAGTGTGAATCTTCACTGGCCTCCCAAGTTCACAACTTGATGTGATTTACTGTTCTCCAGTTAATGCTTTGACTCTAAAATGCATTCCGATGAATAATCATTTTCTATGTTACTGCACATGGGTACGTTTTTTTATCAGTTGATACAAGCAGCACATATTATGAATTATTTAGAAAGTGCTTTATCGTCCATATAATCACTCCCCTTCAAAGACGCTCAGTCCTCAAAAACAAAACATAAATCCTTCTGCAGTGCATTAAAACCGTGTGCTGCCTGTAATATACAAACATAAGTCTTTCACATAACAGCTGTAAGACAGGATACTTAACGAGCATGAGTAGAAACTGAGTACACGGTAAAAAACGTAGTGTTAATTTAACTCCAGAGTAAATCGGTGTAACCGAATGGACCCGTTGAACCTTGTCGCGCAACTGTGTCGCTCACCAAAAATAGCACACCTATAAGCTCACAGTGTTTAGCGAGGCGGTGTGAACTTCTACGTCTGTTGAGTGCTTGTAGATCTGCTGTTTGCAATGGTGAGCATGTAGATCACAAGATCGGCGTTGCACATTAAATTAACAGAGGATTTGACTGTGCAGTAAAGCTGAGAAATGTGCCCAGATGTACATGTGAAAAAAACTGGGGATTCCCCCTAGGCTAGCGTGTAGCATGTTTTGCACACATTTCAGTGCGACTGGTCCCGGAGGTAATTGCAAAATCAACAGTAAAAGTTAGTGGTCTATAATCGATTTTTATGTTTTCATTTCATTTTATTTCAACACACTGAGGGCTAAAGGCCCCTGCATGCTACCAAATGAGGTGGTCACCCTATCACCGTTTGTGACCACCGAGACGGTGGCTTGGATACTAGGCGCTCATAGTCCGGTGATTTCGGTTAGTAAAAATAGGGAGATGTGTCGAGGTGAGCGGTGAGTCGCTTATCACAGCGGCTCAGTGACGCCATGTTGTAGTTTTGTAGAGGGTGATCACCGAAAATGGTAGCATGCACCCCCCTTAAGACCCTCTTTTACAGTGGTGCCGAGATTACAAGTTTGGAGAATCCACAAACAATATAAAATAAATAAAAGTTTCAATTAAAATCGACCCACCAGAGTTGAAGCTGTATGGCCGACTGAAAATGACCTAGTCCTAGAGGAACAAGAAACCCTGTAAGTTATTCCAAGTCTGCGGAGCACAAAACTTAAAAGCAGTATTTCCAATCTCAGTGGAGACACGTGGAATACCAAGCATCAAACAGTCCTGAGACTGTGCGTGTGTGATTAGGCACTAGTTTTCCACTGCGAAAGATAATTAGCGTAAGGGGGTAATAGCGTAGCGTAAGGGTCTGTAATAATTGGCATCGTAGCTGTCGCCACAATGTTGTAAATCTGAGGAATGAGTGATATTTATGTAATGTCACTGCATCAGTGCAGAATGGTCCACGTCCGCATCATGATGCATCTTTTAATGGTTACATTTCTACACCTCTATTACTACACGCCTCTTCCTCCCTCAAATGAAGTTTATGTTTCTAGACTCAGCCTCAGGAGGACAGCGACACTCAGAGTTCATTTCTCACTGGCACTTGGGGCAAGAAGAAAGCCAACACATTGGCCAAAGTAAGAAAAGCCCCCCCCCCCCCCCCCCTCTGAAACACATCACTGACCAATCAGCATTCATTCTCTCTCTGCTTCACGTCAACCAACCAATCCTGGATGAGAGCTTGATGATCACAAAGGGGTTTTCAATGGTCACTGGGTGATTATATCACAGTTGATTTTTTTAGTTTAATTTTTTCTCCCAAGAGAAGCTTGTGGTTAATCTTCTGCTTTCTTGACTTAGAGGCTTTGGGCGTGTGCTAATGATTACACAGAGGATCTGTTAATCTTTGTTCTTTTGATGAGGGAAGGTCGATTCAATTGTGGAATGATTGAGGTGCTGGATGATGAGAGTGTGCATAAGTTTACAGAGACGGAGATACAAACGTGATGGGTGTCATGGAGGTCTGGAGTTTGGCAAATAGAGTTAACATTTTGAATTTAAAAACCCAAGGGCGGGAAGAGATTAAATGTAGAAAATGGTGTGAAACGAGTGTATTATGACAACACTAAGACTTGTTTGTCAAACTCCACTCCAGCCATGGCTACTGGTTTTTACGATAATGCACTGGACAAATTGTGGGTCTGAGATAGTCGAGCAAAAAAATATGAATGAATGAATAACTGTATCAATTAGAGCCTGACTAATTGATATGGTAAGCTTTTTTGATGACACTGGTATCGGCAAATATTCAGCCGATGTGTCACGATTTTGAACCACTTTCATCTGGCCGTCCTTATTTTCATTACATGAAAAAACAAAAAATGTGCAGATCTACAAGTTTGTGACACTACACATAGATCTGCTGTTTTAGAACATTTCATAGAGATATGACTTACGACTGGTTAAATATATATATAGATATTTAAATGTTATGGTTTAGGACTCAAAATTGAGATTGGCATCGGACTCCAACAATCTGACTAATAAGTGATATTAGACTATATCTGTCTGATATCTATGTCGGTACACCTGACATAAACTGTCTCAGACCCCAGTGTGTCCTGGTGTGTTTGTGTGTGTGTGGTGGACGGGATGCATTCTGTGGACCTCAACATCGTTGCTCTCGGGTGGAAACCTTGTATAGTCCAAAACTGTTCCTTTTTTATTATGTATTTAAAAATAGTGAAAATAGACGATCTACAAGGTCACAACGCGAAGCGTTGTGACCTTGTAGATCTGCTATTTTCACTACTGTTGTGCCGACACTCTTGTATGATGAAGTAGACAGATATACAAGGTTTCTGCCCGACTGCGATGATATATGTGCATATAATAAGTTTGTGTGTGTGTGTGTGTATGTGTGTGTGTGTGTGTGTGTGTGTGTGTGTGTGTGTGTGTGCAGGCCTCTGCTCAGCAGAGCAGCCCTCAGGCCGTCTGGGTGGTGCCTGCTCTACGTCAGCTGCATGAGATCACACGCTCCTTCATCAAGCAGACCTACCAGAAACAGGACAAGGTGACACACACACACACACACACACACACACACACACACACACACACACACACACACACACGCATCCCAGCATATGGCACAGTCAGCCTGCTGTTGCCGTGGTAACCTTTCCTCTAACTGATGGGTACTGATAATAATACGACTTCATGTCACAATGATTCTGCCCAAAATAATTAAGATCGACGATATTATCGTGATAATGAAAATATGCTTAACTCTTAAAATGCCAGGGTTTTTCAATTATAGTTTGCCACCTCTGCCAGCATGTTTCCAGGTAAAACATAGGTAACATGTTATTTTTTAACATTAAAGTGAATTGAGCAGCAACTTTTTGGAAAATGTTATCTCCTGGTGCTTTGTGAAGAACAGAAAAACGAATAAATAAATAAAGGAAGAATAATTTTAGAACATTTTTTATTTTGTTTTTGATAAAAAAATAAATAAAAAAAAAACGTTTATAAACATTTTTGGCGGACAATAGCTTAATTCTCAAAAACGTTTATAAATGTTTTTGGCTGTATAAGAGTTAAATACCTTTTTCTTTTGTTTAACCACTTGCACCCCAACGTACATATTCTGGGGGCAAACATTAGCCAAAAATAGATCTGATATTTCCAAGTACAGAGCCATCTCGTGTCTGACGGGACAACTTCACCATAAATACAAATCTGTGCAATATGACTTAATTGTGAGTGTTTTCCTTTTTTTTCATCACGTTAATAACGATCACCGTCCCCATCCCTATACTTTCCCCCTCTCTCTCTCTCTCCCCCTCATCAGAGCATCATCCAGGACCTGAAGAAGAACTTTGAGATCGTCAAGCTGATCACTGGGTCTCTGGTGTGCTGCCATCGACTGGCTGTGACCGCTGCAGGGAACAACAGCCTCTCTGGCTCTACCCTGGTGGACGGCAGATATAACTACCAGGAGGTCTGCATCCGTTTTGTTCTTTGTCTGTCTTTTTGTTCCACGTCTTCCAAACCACTTGAACCCCAGCGTCCATAGTTTATTCCGGGGGGAACATCAGCCAAAAAATAGCCGATCTACAAGCTCACAATGCGTCGCGTTGCGACGCATTGTGAGCTTGTAGATCTGCTATTTTTGTGGAAGAGATTTTGGTGTAGGCGGAAAAGGTGGTCAAAGTACAGTTGTAGCTCTAGTCCAGTTCTCTACACACGACAGGAGTTTAAGACTGGTTAAGGGCCATTCACACCAAGCACGATAGCGATGACGATAACTATAAATATGCTGTTTTAAAAATGGTTCTAAATCAAACGGATGGCAGCGTCTCTCTCTCCGTGCACAAACGAGTGAAAACGACCCGCGGCTTCTGATTGGTCTTTAGGGGGAGGCGGGACCAGTGTAAAACTCGAGTCACTTCCTGACTTGCCTACGTAATTGAAATAGGAGTCAAATCGTAGGCTGGCCAGACTGATAAGCGAAGTGAGAGAAAAAAAATCACCCGAACGTAGTGAATCATGCTGGATCCCAGGCTATATCAGACTGGGGATTGAAGTTGAGAATCACTGCCATAGACATAGAAACATCCTTGGGTGGGGTTCCAGGGGGTCCCCAGCAAAAGTAGTTTAACATAGCATCACAATCATTTTAACCACTCTATCCATTCATATGTTGGATATTCAAAAATGGCAGATCTACAAACTCACAGTGCGTCACTTCGTGCAGCGCTGCGCGCTTGTACATCTGCTATTTTTAACCCATTAATACCTGGAACGCATCTGTGTCACTTTAAATTTCTTTGGCTATTCAAAAATGGCAGATATACAAGCTCATAGCGCGGCACAAATCTTCTCCTCTTGGGCTCCCTGGCACAAACTCTTTTCAGATGGGGGTCCGCGGACAAATATATATTCATTTGGGGGTCCTTGACATTGAACCACTGGTCTAACGCATATCAGACTGTGGGGGGCGGGGGTCCTTGAAGTGGAGAATCGCTGCCGCTAAAGTGTGTGTGTGTGTGTGTGTGTGTGTGTGTGTGTTTGTCTCCCACTGTGCGTTGCAGTATCTGGACAGCCACCTGCGGTTCTTGGCCTTCTTCCTGCAGGAGGCCAGCCTCTACCTGGTCTGGAACAGAGCCAAGGAGCTGTGGGAGTGCCTGGTGTCTGGACCTGATGTCTGTGAACTAGACAGAGAGGTGGGGAATATATATCGCTGTTATATTGATGTACAGTGAATTGATATGAGGCTAGATGTCGTCTGGGATTTAGGAAATTGCAATACCGTGATATCTGTCTTTCTTCTTTCTTTATTTAATTATTGAGGGAAGCCCATTGAGAGCAAGCTCTCTTTTTCAAGGACGCCCTGATAACGGCATATAAAATACATACATAATGAGAAACGATAACAAACATTTGAATCACATTACAATGGAACAGATGCAAATAAACATAGTGTTACATGAAACAGGTGCAGTCACTATGTACTGTAGTGTGTCCTCAAGAAGCACCCTGAATGTCTCTATTGAGACAACTCGCACCAGTTTCAGAGAGTCCTGAAGTTTGTTCCATTAGTGTGGAGCATAATGCATGAAAGCAGTCTTTCCTTGTTCACTGCTCTTACGTGGACTGGTATATCTAATAAAGTGTGTTTGTGAACCTGTTGAATGTCCAGTAACCTTTGGTTCCAAAAGCGAGGATAGGTATAAAGGAAGTTTACCTACGTTTATATAAGTGTTTTAATCACATAAGCCTTATTTTATACTAAATATATATACAAAAAATTGTCCAAAATAGCTTAGTTGTCACCTTGTAAACCATCAGTTTTCACTATTTCTTAAAAAATGTAATATAGTATATTATTGTCACTATATGATATTACCGCCACAATATCAATATCAGCTTATTTGGTAAAAACATTTATAATGTGATATTTGCCCAGTGGTGGAAAAGGTACTCAAATGTTTTACTTAAGTAAAAGTATCAATACTGCGATGTAGAAGTACTCCGTTACAAGTAAAAGTCTGGATTTCAAAATTTACTTGAGTAAAAGTACAAAAGTATTGGTATCAAAATGTACTCAAAGTACCAAAAGTAAAAGTACTATAATGCTTGAAAATAGCAGATTTACAAGCTCACAACGCGTCGCGATGCGACGCGTTGTGAGCTTGTAGATCTGCTATTTTCAAATAGCCTAGGTGTAAAATAGGCATAAAGTGTTTAATGTATGTTATATAATGTAATAATTTTCTGCAAAGTAACTAGTAACTAAAGTTTTCAAATAATTGCAGTGGAGTAAAAGTACAATATTTGCCTCTGAGATGTAGTGGAGTAGAAGTAAAAGTATTGGAAATTGGAAATACTCAAGTAAAGTGCAAGTACCTCTAAATTGTACATAGGTACAATACTTAAGTAAATGTACTTAGTTACTTTCCACCACTGTATTTGCCCATATTATCCTATCAAACCTTTAGAAAAATAAAATGTTTTCAAAGCTATTTTGACGAAGGTTCTATGTCCTCCCGTTGGGGGTTCCTCACTGGCAGGGTGAGTCAGTAGGATACAACACAGACATGTGGTTCTTTCTGGTTGTGTGCAGATGTGTTTCGAGTGGTTCACTAAAGGACAGCACGACCTGGAGAGTGACGTCCAGCAGCAGCTCTTCAAGGAGAAGATCCTCAAGCTGGAGCCTTATGAGATCACCATGAACGGTGAGGAGAACATCCACTAGAGATGCAGTTCTGACCGCAGACCCCCATCTGAAAAGGTTTTGTGCCAGGGACCCCCCAGAAGAGTGGATTTGTGAAGAAAAAAATGAGCTCTCAAGGGCCCCTGGGGGTCCCCGGACCCCACTTTAACCCGTTAAGACCTGAGGACGCTTCTAAACATTTTCTAAATCCTAACAGTTTTTCGGAAAAAAATATAAAGAAATAATTTTCACGATTTTTCAAAAATAGCAGATATACAAGCTCATATCGCGGCACTCGGTGCCGCGATATGGGCTTGTATATCTGCTATTTTTGAATAGCCAAAGACATCTAAAATGACACCGATGAGTTCAGGTCTTAACCGCTGCACTAGAGCTGTGTTTCTCAACTGGTGTGTCAAGGACCCACTGAAATTTTGTCACAGGGTCATTTTGCATAACGTTGCCGTCGGGTAGAAACCTTATATCCAGGGGTGCACATAACTGGTGCGCAGGTGCGCATGCGCACCCAAAATAAAAAATGCGCACCACATCAGGCGACGCGAGGCGCTTTTGCGCACCAACTCAACTCAACTCACTCAACCCAACAGCTGGGACAGGAATTTCCAAGCTTTTATTTTTTAGCAAAACTAAAAAATAAAAGCCTGGAGATCGAGGCTAGGAATTTACTTCCTGAAGCCACACTCACACAATCACTCTAAAGCACCCGTCGGCCCCATGTACAGCCATTAGGTGGAGGGGTAGAGATATGACTCGCGTCGCCTTGCATCGCCTCGCATTGCCTGGCTGCAGCAGCGGCTGTTAGAGGCACTCGTCACCGATGATGAACGCACCGTAATGGTGCAAAATATGCCGTGAACGTCCCAATCTGGCGGATAAAATCAGCGCAGCAGCACAGGGCACCAACCTTGGGGGCTTTATGTAACAGCATGAGAAAAAAAAAACGGCGAAAATCGGCGGAATTTAGAAGCAGAGCGTCCTTTTTTTCTCGCCCCCCCCCCCCCCCCCGTTGACAAAACTGTCCGGCGGGCACCGTGCTGAACCCCCCCCCCCCCCGTTGACAAAACTTTCCGGGCTGAACCCCCCCCCCCGTTGACAAAACGGGACGGGCGCCATGCGCACCAAGTCACATGTCCAGGTGCTCTTCTGCGTACCAGACCTAAAAAGTTATGTGCACCCCTGCTTATATCTCCATATTTAAATATCTACAAGCTCAGAACGTGTGGCGTCGCGACGTGTTGTGAGCTTGTAGATCGGCTATTTAAATGTTTTTTTTTTAAGGTCATGAAAAAATAACCTTTTTGGACATACAAGGTTTCCACCCGGGGAAGGGCAGGAACCATAAACCACTTGAAACACTGCGGTTCAGACCTTACTTCTTTAACACAGTCCTTCACAATTCTCGTCCTAGCGAGCCACAGTACTGCTTGTATTCAATTCATTTCATTCATTACATCAATAAAGTGCTAATTCAGACCTAAGACGCTGCGCAAATGCAATTAATTAAAAATAAACTATCAGTAAGTCAAGGGCAATCCTCTTCAGTGAGCGAATTAAGCTGGCAGCGTACTCCAAATGAAGTCGCATTTCTTTTTCAGTTTCGGCGGGGGGGTTTGCCAAAACGAACAAGGTTCTCTGAGGACAAAAAGTGTTTTATTATACTCGCTGCGAGTTGTGAACGTTAGACCTGCCCACCGTGTGCAGTGTATTTAACAGTGATTTTTTTTACCACATATCTCCGCGGTTTTCATGAACCTCCAATGTGACAGAATTTGTCTTGGCCAAATTTCCGCCAACAGACACAGAGTGCTATCTCTCGACATTAAGGAATACATCATCCAAAAAATTACTTTGATTTCTATCGTTTCCTTACCCTGTGATGTCTTATCAAGGATATCAAAAATCGGTTTATAAACTCCAAAACACCGCTCAAAGTGTGTCCCAAATGCCTTCTATCCAGTTGTATAACGCTCCCGTAAAAAGATTAAATCACATCTTCGTTAACACCGTGATGAAGTCATTTTGTTCTCGTTGACCTGCCGAAGACAGAAGTTCAACTTTGTTCGGAGCATGCTGCAAGATTTAGCCTCCTTGTGATTTAGTTTCATTATTGTGGGTTGTTTTTCTGTATTTCTCTCAGGGTTCAATCTGTTCAAGACCTTCTTTGAGAATGTCAACCTGTGTGACCATCGGCTGAAACGACAAGGAACTCAGTTGGTCAGTTTTTGTTTTTTATATATAAACTGTTTTCATAATAATTTATTCAATAAAGTATTTTACTTAAAGGTAGCGTTTATAATGCATTATAAATTATAATACATTGTTATAAATGTTCATAATAACGCATAACAAGGTTTATTATTATTATAAGTGCTGGTCAGAATGCATTATATGCATTATAATAACAAAGACACTATAGCTGACTAAGGTATGGTAGTTATAATGTGTGAGGGGGGCTGTTTTTTCAATTTTGATTTTCATTTATTTTATTACATTTTTGATTTGTATTTAATTTTCAGAGGAAAAAATAAATAAATATATGTGTGTATATATATATATATATATATATATATATATATATATATATATATATATATATAATAAAATAAATAATTGAAAATACACAGACCCCCTCACACTTTACGGATGTGTGTTATAAAATGGAGTTTAAAGGGTGTATGTCTGATCAAATTAGTATCAAATATCTAAATACTGAATCAAGCAACTTAAAAGCTGTCTGGGGCGTTCTCAAAAGCCTGAGTAGACGTTAAAAGACCCCACACATGTTTGAAAGTGGAATATCCCTTCAAGTAAAGTGTTACCATAATACCATACTTCAGTGCTGAAACACACAGAGTGCATCAGATGTAAACAAAACGTGCGCTGTTGGTGTTTCAGTGTGTGGAACGTCTGGACCTGGCGGGCATGGACTTCATCTGGCGCATCGCCATGGAGACCCCAGACGAAGAAATAGCCAACGAGGCCATCCTGCTCATTATCACTTATAGCTACACCAACCTCAACCCCAAGATGAAGAAGGTCAGCCTGTGTGTGTCTGTGTGTGTGTGTGTGTGTATGTGCACATTTGCTTGTGCATGGATGCATTAATGTGCACCCATGAGTCAACGGTTTTACCTATTTTCATGTGTTTGGTATGTGCCGGCGTGTACTACTCATGTGTGTGTTATTGTACACGAATCATTTAAAACAATGCATTACACTTTAACTAAACCCGTTACATTTTTGTAGACTAAATCAAATGTAGACTTAGTCGACTAAAAACTAGACTAAAACTGAAACATTTCAGATGACTTAAAATGTGACTAAAACTAAAGAGGGATTGTTTTCAAAAGACTATGACTGAATCAGTGTTGATTTTGACAACACATTTTGATTTAGTTTTAGTCATAGTCTTTTGAATAAAGTTCCATTTCGTTTTAGTCATATTTTAGTCATCTGAAATGTTTTAGTTTTTGTCTAGTTTTAGTTGACTAAATATCATAAGATTATAGTCGACTAAATCTACAGTTGATTTAGTCGACTAAAATGTATTTTGTCGGTGCCTTGATGGCGTCGCAATGGCTGATTTTACACTTGGTTGCGTGCTGAAAATAGCCGATCTACAAGCTCACAACGCGTCGCAGCCCGGCGCGTTGTGAGCTTGTAGATCGGCTATTTTCAGAGCGCAACCAAACATACAATTACTTGTCTTTTAGTTCTACTGGATCTCTTCTCCACTAGTCCACTAGTAAATCAACACTGACTTTGCTGTCAAAATGAACACTGCACTGAACCCATGCATATAATAGTCTGAGCTGTAAGGTTTTTAAACAGGCAGTGGCTACTCCTGTACTGTGTGTGACTGTGTTGACTTCATGTCCTTGCAGGATTCTGTGTCCTTGCACAAGAAGTTCATTGCTGATTGTTATAAAAGACTAGAGGTGAGTTGCTGCATACATCAAGTGACGTAGCCTGGTCCCAGGGGACCGGGCTCTCATGCTGCCATTATATTTAGTCGGATAGTATATTGTTTATTAAGTGCCAACATTATATCGTCTCTGTCGGGTGGAAACCTCATATGTCCAAAACTGTTACCTTTTAGGAGTCAAATTCAAAAACACCAAAATAGCAGATCTACAAGCTAAAAAAAAACACACAGTTAGAACATGGAGATAGGAGGTTTCTGCCTGACAGCAACGATATATTCTAATGAACATTGTAGGGAACAGTAGTTCTTACTCTATCTTTAGATTACTTCCCATTAACCTTAAAGGACGACTTCTCCCATTTTCAACCTATCGTCATATAATTGGTCCTCACTAATGCTTATGATAAAATGGTACCATTTTTTCCTACTCACTCTGTCTCATAGGAGGGCTGCGGCCAGTCCAGAAACCTGTCTACCAGTGACATCATTGTTAGGCAGGATTTCTTTCTCCCAAAAAGATTTCACTTTTTTTATTTAGATTTGTATTAACACGAGAACAATGGCTTCTATTATTGCATTGCAACTTTCCAGGAATAGAAAGCCTGAAGTTTCTATTTGCTTGAACAGAGTAGATTTTTTTTTTATCATTTTATCAGGAGCATTAGTGAGGACCAATTATATGAAGATGGGTGAAGTCGTCCTTTAACACCAGCCACTACTCCCTGTGCTGGTCCTTCCTTAATATTTACAGTGACTATTTGTGACTATTTTCATTTGAGATAATTTGAGGGCTACCAAAACAAACAAAATAACGAGAGACACCACCCACACTACTCCAGTGGCTGGTATAGAGGAAAATGATGGGTAAAACAAAAAGTATATATTGTTTTGTTAGGCAAACACAGAGCAAAGTTCTACAATGCCTTTAAGTCCATTGAATGCCTTCATATCACTTTGATGTTATTTATTTTCTTCTCTTCTCCTCAGGCGGCCAGCTCTGCCCTGGGTGGGCCTACCTTGACTCATGCTGTTACTAGGGCGACCAAGATGCTGACAGCCACTGCCATGCCAACGGTGGCTACTTCTGTCCAATCTCCATCTAGGTACGCAGTAGGGGGCTGTGGGAGTCTGGGTGGGGAGGGAGGGGGGGAATAAAGTACATACTCAGCTGAGCATGTGGGCCTCAAGATGGGTGAAAGTGTTTCCAAAACGTTGAAAGAGAAATTGTTTGTTAACCCGTCCAATCCAATCCGGGAACGCATCTGTGTCATTTTAGATTTTTAGCTAAAGCCTATATAACCATTATTTTATACTTTAATGAGATCTACAAGCTCATAGCGTGGCACCGAGTGCTGCGCTATGAGCTTGTAGATTTGCAAATCTTTGAATCCGGAGCAAAGATCTGAGTTAAAAATGTTCGCTTTAAAAAAAAAAATATATAGCCTATATTCAAAGAGTTGCACACATTTTCAAGATTATTTTTCAAAAGTAGCAGATCTACAGAGCAGATCTACAAGCTTATGAGCTTGTATATCTGCTATTTTTGAATAGCCAAAGTATAAAAAAGGACACAGATGCTTTCCCGGATTGAGTGGGTTAACCCATTAAGACCTGAGGCCTTCTAAATCAGTTGGTTCCCACACTTTTTCAAAAATGTTTAAAAAAATAGCATATGTACAAGCTTGCAGCGCGTCACGGGAAGCTTGTACATCTGCTATTTTTCATATAGACAACGTTCGCTAAAATCTAAAGTGACACACAGATACTTTCCCGGTTTTAGATGGTGCCTTGCTTTATTGTCAACACAAACGTGGGGTTCCAGAGTAAAACCACAGTTGGGAACCATTTGAAATAGTGTGTTAAGACCAGTGGATCTCAACCTGTGGGCCGGGGGCCCAGTAGCGGGACGTGTGGATATTGCAAATGGTCCCCCCAATAATTGGCACAGCACTAAGATTGTAATGATAATATAACAATCCATTTAGACCTAAAAACGCCTTCTAAATCCTAACAGTGTTCTGGTCAGTGGACCCTGACCCAGAAAAGGTTGAGAACCGCTGTGTTAAGACGATGATGTCGAACCTTTCTTTTAGTCTTTTTTAAATGACATAATGTTAGAGACTGTAGTTTGTGTGTTGTCTTTAGATCCACAAAGCTGGTAATCATCGAGAGACTGCTGCTATTGGCTGAGCGCTACGTCATCACAATAGAGGTATGTCCCTGCCCTGTCTTCATCGAAGACTTCCTCACAGTGTATGTGTTTTTAGAAATGTATTTTTTATCAGTTGAGCTAGAAAAGTTATCCTCGCCCAGGCCATGGTTGCCTACCCTGGGCCCGCAAAGTTTGGAAGGCAGTCATAGCCAATTGGAAAGAAACCTGCGAAATCTTGATCACACACGACGGCAGAGATAATATGTACCGATTTGTGTGAGGATTGGACGGAATTTGTGGGAGTAGTAGCAAAACGTGTGTTTTGAAGAAAACGTGAAACGGCAGAGAATCTAGGTTTTTCCTTGGCATACCGGGAGTGTGCGTGAACAGTTTCACACCGATCGGTTCAACGGCGCCGGAGTTTAGCTGTTAACAGACGGACAGATAGACAGACAGACGGACTCACATTAGTGAGTACAATCTTCTGCCGTTCCGGCCTCCTGGCGAGGATAATGAGGCTGTTTGTTATATAGTACAGATGTAAATTTGCATACAATTATGTATGTCACCCTGTTTGCTCATTTTGTCCACCAGAGGGTAGTGAATGAGCTCAACACACACCTCTAGGTTGTCTTGTTAGTGTGTGATTTAGATGAGTGAGTTAAAAGCTGAAATGTGTTGTTGTTGTTTTTTGTAGGATCTGTACTCGGTTCCTCGCACCATTCTACCTCACGGGGCCTCGTACAACGGCCACCCCGTCACTCTGCACGTCACCTATGAGTCAACCAAAGACACCTTCACCCTGGAGGTAGGCTAGGAACTTCTACCGTTGACTCAGTTGTGCACCCTCTCTTACTCTGTGTGTGACATATGTAGACCTGTCACAATTATGAGATAATCAGAATATTTTTTTTTGCATAATTGTTATAATCATCACCATGTTAGAAATTTTCAAAAATAGTGGAAATAGCAGATCTACAAGTTCAAAACGTGTTGCGATGTGACCCGTTTTGAGCTTGTAGATCTGCTATTTCCACTCAGCTATTTCCACTATGTATTAAATGTATGTATGTATGTGTATTATTTGTCATATCTTCCTTGTGCAACTAAAAGCCAAAAAGAAATTACATTTTTATTCATATGTTCACAATGAAATCGTTAATCTCAATTATTTGTATGACAATTAATCTTCAACTTAAATGTTGTAATAGTGACAGCCCTAGACATAATGCCATGGTTTTGTGAATGTAACCTTAAAGGTAGGGTAAGTGATTTTATTTTGTTAAAATAAGGGTTAAATAGCTCTATATTCTGATAGTACTCATTGCTATAGAGTGTTTGTTCAGTAAAAGGAGTCTCCTTGTCTCTCCAGCTCTTTATTAAACAGAAAATGCATTTTCGTTTCAGTTTCATTTCCAATTTTATCCAATAAGGATAGAGAACTCAACCAGGATATAGATTAAACAAGTAAAATTGGAAGTGATGACACTAAGAAATGAGCAGACAAAATTTGAACTGGAACACTATAAAAATGAAGCTTAAAAATGGGTACTTTCTCCTGATTGGCTGAGATTTTGACACCTACTGTACCAGAAAATGTATTTCCTGTTTATTAAAGAGCTGGAGAGACGGGGAGACTCCTGTTACTGAACAAACACTCTATAGCAGTGATTACTATCACAATATAGTGCTTTAACCTTTTAACAAAATACTTTTTATTTTAACCCAAAAATATCACTTACCCTACCTTTAACTGTACCTTTTTAATTAAATAAGAAAAAGAGGTTGCGCATCAACAATGGGTTCTCAGTGGAGTGCCAGACCCAAAGTCCAGTATACATATCAAAAAAAGGAATCAAAAAAATTCCAAAGGGGTAGCACATCCAAAAATAGAGCATGCTCTGAGGAAGGCTCATAGCCGAAACGCGTAAGCGTTCATTTTATTGGTGTGCCAATAAAAAAAGTGGAAATGTGAGTAATTTGTCCTCCATTTAATTGAAATTTTTGGATGTGCTACCCTTTTGGATTTTTTTTTTATTCCTTTTTTTGATATGTACCTTTTTAATGTTTATGTCCTTGCATGCTCTCCTTTATGTGTGCATTAATACATTGTTAGTAAAATGTGTGTGTTTCTCTCCAGGCCCACAGTAATGAGACAATAGGAAGTATCCGGTGGAAGATTTCTGAGCACCTCAGCTGTCCAGTGGACAATGTTCAGATCTTCGCCAATGACAGTGTGGTAAGTGTTTTAATTATGTATGTAATGTTTAATTTTTTATGTAGCTATAGGCAGGATGGCAGCTCCGTTTTCTTGTTATGTCATCCACCTCACGCACAGTGTGACAAGTACTCAGTCTCCACGACTGATTTCAGTCATTTGGATTCCACAGAAGCCAGCTTGTCTTCTATGGAGGCATGTCACGCACCCAAATTAGACGATCTACAAGCTCAGCGAGCTTGTAGATTGATTATTTCCGGTTATTTGTTATTTCAAGATTAGAGTATTTGAAGTGGTCAAAATAGCAATAGAATAAAGAGTGTTTGAAGAGTGTTTGAATTGTTCAAACTAGCAATAGAACACATGTTCAGAAGCATCTTCCATAAAACCTCCATGGTCTCAGATAATCTCCTTTCACACTGTCTCATAAATCGCACAATAGGACTTGTCTTGGCCATCCATACAGTCATGAGATTTTATTTAGCTTTAATCTAGTGTTGATTTTGACAGCAAATTTGGATTTAGTTTTAGTGGACTGTGAACACCTCTGAGCTGCTGAAAAAGGCCCAGCAGAGACTGTACTTCCTGAGGGTACTCAGGGGTAACAACATCACACAGAGACTGCTGGTGTCCTTCTATCGTTGCTCCGTGGAGAGCATTCTAACGTACTGCATATGCGTGTGGTACAACAGCTGCACGGCAGATCAGAGGAAAAAGCTCCAGAGGGTCATTAACACAGCACAAAAGATCATTGGCTGCCCTCTGCCCTCACTCGAACACCTACACAGATCCCGCTCTTCCAAAAAAACACAGAACATTCTAAAGGACGATTCTCACCCCGGACATTCCCTGTTCCATCTGATGCCGTCAGGCAGAAGGTACAGATCAATTATGTCAGGGACCAGTAGATTCTGTAATAGTTTCTACCCCACAGCGGTAGTTGCACTCAATGCTGCTATGAAATGATAGGCTGCTGCTATTCATGTTTCCTATGCTGTTTTGTTTTTAAGTTATGTGCAATGCGGGTTGTGCAACAACAGCTGGGATGACATATTAAGTGCAATAGGGGTCTGTGAAATGCAAGAAGTACTGTATGTTGATGCGTGTTTTAGCTATGTGTTTATTATAGATTGATGTTTTATATTGAGTGATTGATGCACTAATTGGTTGGCACTTTTAATTTCGTTGTACCTGTACAATGACAATAAAGATCTATCTATCTATCTATCTAGTCATAGTCTTTTGAATAAAATTCCATTTAGTTTTAGTCATATTTTAGTCATCTGAATTTGTCTAGTTTTAGTCGACTAAATATCATAAGATTATAGTTGACTAAATCTACAGTTGATTTAGTCGACTCAAATGTATTTTGGCGGTGCCTTGATGGCGTCGTAATGGCTGATTTTACACTTGGTTGCATGCTGAAAATAGCCGATCTACAACCTCACAACGCGACGCGTTGTGAGCTTGTAGATCTGCTATTTTCAGAGCGCAACACCCGAGGCGCAACCAAACATAAAATGACTTGTCTTTTAGTTCTACTGGATCTCTTCACCACTAGTCCCTCACTAACATTTTAGTCTAGTTTTTATTTGTTGACGAAATTGTCAATATATTTAGTCTTAGTTTTAGTCATCATAGCTTAGTTTTTATTTAGAAACACTGCTTTAATACATCTTTATTATGTCCATGCGTCTTCATCATCCTAATGGATATAGCTGACAATGAATCGAGACCAGAAGCTGCTCTCTCAGCTGGGCTTCAGTGACGAGCAGAGCCTGACGGTGAAGAGCTCGGGTACGGGAACCCCCTCCGGCAGCTCCGAGTCCTCGGCCTCCGCATCCAGCAGCTCCAGCTCCGCCGTCTTCAACTCCGCCTACGCACTGGAACAGGTTAACCCAAACGTACTGTCTACTATTTAGACATTTGGTAATAGTGGTTCTCAAACTTTTTCATGTCAAGGACCCCCCCAAATTGATATGCATTTGGCCACCCCCCATCTGAAAATATTTTGTTCCAGGGACAAAGTAATTGAACCCATTTAGACTCAAGCCGGGAACACCTCTGTGTCACATTAGCTGTTGCTATATATAGCAACATAATTTGTTTTTGACATTTTTGAATACAAATTTGAAGATTTTCAGAAAAAGTGTTTATAGAATCGGACTCTGGTCTAAATGGGTCTAAAATGTTCAAGATTATTTTTAAAATGTAAAAACTATTGAATTGAATTGCCAAAGCATAAGATATGGTTTAAAGTGGTGAAAACTGATTTTGTTGGGGACCCCCTGAAAACACCACTTTGAAAACCATCGGTTTAAGACATCCCTAAATTGGTGTAACCTCATCGACCAATGGTGTAACTTCATCACTCAGTGGCCAGTCATTCACTCAGTCAATGACGGGTTTTGCTGGCCACATTGTTGCGGTTCAGCCAAAAAAGAGTGAAAGAGTGTGGAACGATTACAAATGACAATATAGGCATTAAGCATGCATTAAATCAATGGTTTTCAAATGCTTTGCCATGAGACAAGTCCAGGTGTGCCTTGGATTTTGTTACAACTGCACATTGTTATTGCAATATGTACAAGTATACGCAAAGTTACTTAATTATGTATTTACTTTTTAACTTTTACTTCATCAGTACTTAGTGCATTGTGATCTTGTAGATTGGCTATTTTCACTATGAATACAGGTGTGCCTTGAGATTATTTTTTTTACTTGACCATTGGTGTACCGTGGGCACAAAAAAAGTTTGAAAACCACTGATGGGTAAGCACTTGATCCTGTGCTTGGCCCCCCTGCTGACTTTGTGTTTTGCGTACAGGAGAAGTCCCTGCCCGGTGTGGTGATGGCCTTGGTGTGCAATGTATTCGAGATGCTTTACCAGCTGGCCAACCTCGATGAATCCAGGTGAGACAGAATGTAACGGATAGTTTGTAAAAAAAAAGAACTAGAATATATATTTCCTGCTATGCTGTTTATCATTTTTATCGTGTCATTATCTTAATGAGTTAATTAGTAATTACTTGCGCCTGTGAAGCAGCGCAAGTACTGTATTCAGGGTCGTCATGTCGAAAGGAGTACACAACATATACACAACGTATATAAGTGTATAAGTATATATATATATATATATATATATATATATATATATATATATATATATATATATATATATATATATACTTATATACTTATATACATATATATATATATATATACATATATATATATATATATATATATATATATACTTATATACTTATATACATATATATATATATATATATATATATATATATATATATATATATGTATATATATGTATATAAGTATATAAGTATATATATATATATATATATATATATATATATATATGTATATAAGTATATAAGTATATATATATATATATATATATATATATATATATATATATATATATATATAGCTACGTGCGGTCCGCACTTAGCTATATACTGTTAAGAATGACGTAACGGTTACATAACCATTACGTCATCTCCAACGACGAAACCATTATGACGTCATCCTGGAGTGAGATGACGAAAACTTTTGACAGATTTTTGACTATGACGTCATCCTAGTAGTCTATAACTGTCCATCGACTTCAGTCTTCAGTGTTCAAGCACAGAAAATTTCGTGAAGTTGAAGGTCGAGGACACTGACCTCCCCCTCCCTCAATAACATTTCTTTATATATATATTTTTTTTTTCTTTGTTTAAATTGTACATTAATTCTCAAGGCGCAAGTTAGCAATTGACAGATTGCAGTCTTGTTCTACATGAATTTAATCCAAAAGCAGACCCCCACATACAATATGTAAATGCGAGTCAACCAGTGTTGATTTCGTCGACTAAAACTATGACGAAAAATGGTCGTCGACTACCTTTTTATACTGACGAAAACGAAATAAAAACTAAGCTATGATGACAAAACTGTCACAAATGTTAGAGAGAGAGACTAGTGGAGAAGAGATCCAGTAGAACTAAAAGACAAGTCATTTTATGGTTGGTTGTGCTCAGGTGTTGCGCTCTGAAAATAGCAGATCTACAAGCTAGTAGATCGGCTATTTTCAGCATGCAACCGAGCGTAAGATCAGCCATTACGACGCCATCAAGGCACCGCCAAAATACATTTTAGTCGACTAAATCAAATGTAGATTTAGTTGACTATAATCTTATGATATTTTGTCGACTGAAACTAGACAAAAACTAAAAAATTTCAGATGACTAAAATATGACTAAAACTAAATGGCATTTTATTCAAAAGACTAAACCAAATCAAAATTTGCTGTCAAAATCAACACAAGAGTCAACGACTGAAGTGAAAATAATGTACACATTTTTGTTCATATTTTATTTGTTTTGGGGGGGATTTACCAGTCGTTTTGCCAATTATTTCCTCCCCACACATTTCTGTGTTGTCACTGCTGTTAAATCCTACTGACTCACCTGCCAGTGAGGAACCCCCACCGGGAGCACTCCCTGCTGACAGTCAGGAATACATGCAGTGACTAATATCACCCTCCCTCCTCACCCAGCCCCCCTCCCCCGAACACGGGCCAAATATATGTTCGTATAGACACTCGACCAAGCTGGATGCACCACGGTGGATCAGTGTTGATTTTCACAGCAAATTTTATTTAGTTTTAGTCATAGCCTTTTGAATCAAATTCCATTTAGTTATAGTCATATTTTAGTCATCTGAAATATCGTAGTTTTTATCTAGTTTTAGTCGCCTAATATCATAAGATTATAGTCGACTAAATCTACAGTTGATTTAGTCGACTAAAATGTATTGTGGCCGTGCCTTGATGGCGTCATAATGGCTGATTTTACACTTGGTTGCATGCTGAAAATAGCCGATCTACAAGCTCACAACACTTGTAGATCTGCTATTTTCAGAGCACAACACCTGAGCACAACCAAGCATAAAATAACTTGTATTTTAGTTCTACTGGATCTCTTCTCCACTAGTCACTCTCTAACATTTTAGTCTAGTTTTTATTTGTTGACGAAATTGTCAATATATTTAGTCTTAATTTTAGTCAGTGAAAAAAGTTAGTCGACCAACATTTTTCGTCATGGTTCTAGTGGACGGAATCAACACTGCGGTGGATTCAAACCCCCTAGACTCTGAGGCGGTGGGGAAATAATGTACTTATATACAAATATATATACAAATGTGTTCATTCATTCCCTCCAGGATTACTCTGCGTGTGCGGAAGCTGCTGCTGTTGATTCCTACAGATCCCGAGGTGCAGGACGCTCTGGACAACTTTGTCCCCAAAGAGTCCAGCGTGTGGAGCCACCAGGTACATTCTGTCTGTGTTGGCTCTGTGATTTGATGGATTGATAGAATACTTAATTAGTCACAAATGTAAACAGCACGTGGTACATACAGTAAGACATAAAGGCTAAAAGGATAACATAAAACAGCCCTGGAGACTTGTTTCCATTGTGGTCCCATGTATTCAATTAATAAACAGCATACAAACTCTACACATTAATACTAAGTAATTACTATTACTATTAATACTAATAATGTCCTCAACAAATACAAACACTATATGTACAAATAGGAAAGGAAAAAAAATAAACAGAGGCAGTGAATGACACATCCTTTCGATGGGAAATGACAGTCCTTGAGGTCTCCTGATAGATTTTCAGGCCAATTGAGAAATAAACCAGGGATTCACATTCTTTAATGGATGGCGTCGGGGTATTCCACATTTTGCTGGCAGAGTAGTAGGCTATAATGAGAATTTTCCCTAATTTTGGGTGGTACCACATCATACGTTTGTCTCCTTTTGTGTGTCTCTGTCCTCTTCTCACGTGCGTCCGTCTCTCTCTTGTTGCCGTCCTGTAGAAGACGTTGTTCACCCTGGGTCAAGGGTCGGGCTCTCGCTCTCCATCCATGTCCTCCAAGCAGCAGCACCAGCCCAGCGCTGCCTCCATCCTGGAGTCTCTGTTCAGGTCCTCAGCCCCGGGCATGTCTACCTTCAGAGTGCTTTACAACCTGGAGGTACACACACGCACTCACGCACGTGCTCTCGCACACATACACACACTCACACACGCTCCCTCTCTCACACACACGCACACACACACACACACACACACACACGCTCTCTCTCACTCACTCTCACATACACACATTCAAGCTCTCTCTCACTCACACTCACACTCTCTCACTCACACTCTCTCACTCACACACACACACACACACACACACACACACACACACACACACACACACACACACACACACACACACACACACACACACACACACACACACACTCTCTCTCTCTCTCTCTCTCTCACTCACTCACTCACTCACTCACTCACTCACTCACTCACTCACTCACTCACTCACTCACTCACTCACTCACACACACGCTGTCTCTCTCTCTCACACACACACACACACGCTGTCTCTCTCTCACTCACACACACGCTGTCTCTCTCTCACACACACACACACACACACACACACACACACGCTGTCTCTCTCTCACTCACACACACGCTGTCTCTCTCTCACACACACACACACACACACACACACACACACGCTGTCTCTCTCACACTCACACACACGCTGTCTCTCTCTCACACACACACACACACACACACACACACACACGCTGTCTCTCTCTCACTCACACACACGCTGTCTCTCTCTCACACTCACACACACACACACACACACACACACACACACACACACACACACACACACGCTGTCTCTCTCTCACTCACACACACTCTCTCACACTCACACACTCGATCTCACTCACACACACACACACACACACACACACACACACTCTTCTCCGGTATTCACACTCAATTATTCATGTACTATTTGAGATCATTCTTCCGCTCCCATCCTGTTTTTCCCCCACTTCCTTCCATCCTCTTTGTCGTCTGTTTTTCATCACTCTCCATCGTGTGTGTGTGTGTGTGTGTGTGTGTGTGTGTGTGTTAGGTATTGAGCTCCAAGCTGATGCCCACGACCGACGATGAGATGGCCAAAACCAGTGTCAAGTCCTTCTGTGAGAACTTCCTAAAAGCAGGAGGCCTCAGGTAAATGACACTGGGGGAAGGAATGACATGCATGAGAGAGCAGCTCTATATCTCTGCTGTCTGTCTTTATGTTGTCCTTAATCTGCTCTTTTCTCGGCAGTCTGGTGGTGAATGTCATGCAGAGAGATTCCATCCCCTCAGAAGTGGACTATGAGACCAGACAAGGAGTCTACTCCATCTGTCTTCAACTGGCCAGGTACTTGGCCAAGTATTTGAATTTAAGTTTTCTAATCCATTAATTGGGTGATTTTTGGACACGTGTATTTTCGGTTCCAAAACATTTATTCCTTTAACCCATTAAGACCTGAAGCTGATTCTACAAATGTCTTCTAAATCCTAACAGTATTCTGATAAACTTAATGTTTCTATATCAGTGGTGCTCAAACTTTTTCATGTCAAGGACGCCCAAAATGATTATTTGGCCGCCGACCCCATCTCAAAATATGTTGTTCCAGGGACCCCCAGAAGCAAAGATTTGAGTTAAAACATTTCGCTTTAAAATAACATAAATATATTAATTTGCACACATTTTCTCAATTTAAAAAAAATAGCAGATCTACAAGCTCGTAAGCTTACTCGGTGCCGCGCTATGAGCTTGTATATCTGCTATTTTTGAATAGTCAAAGTGTAAAATAATGCTTTTTAGCTCAAATCAAAAAGTGACACAGATGCGTTCCAGGTCTTAAAGGGTTAATTGTTGCTTCATCTATCATAAACATATAGACTCTATAGACATGTAAAGTACATAGGTGGATAGATATAAGATTGGTACTTTATCAATCCCAGAGGGACATTCAGGTACCCCATAGCTCATGCAGGCTCATAAGATTGGTAAAAACACAGCACAAAAGGGCACAGGTGAAGACAACCAAAAGATAAAGCATTAAAAAGGTGTCGCAGGGAAGAATCCTTTTGTTATTGCACATGACCCATCTGTAACTAAAACTAGTAGTCCAGTTCATGAGCCTAGCGGCTGGTCGAGGTGAATTGCTGTTGGGACAAAAGTTGTCTTAAACCGTTTCATTGGTGCAGAGCAAGGACATTTTCAGCATGCAACCGAGTGTAAAATCAGCCATTACGACGCCATCAAGGCACCGCCAAAATACATTTTAGGCGACTAAATCAACTGTAGATTTAGTCGACTATAACCTTATGATATTTTGTCGACTAAAACTAGACAAAAACTAAAACATTTCAGATGACTAAAATATGACTAAAACGAAATGGAATTTTATTCAAAAGACTATGACTAAAACTAAAGCAACCAGTGTTGATTTTGACGGCAAATTTTGATTTAGTTTTAGGAATTTTAAAATTCCATTTAGTTTTAGTCATATTTTAGTCATCTGAAATGTTTTAGATTATGTCTAGTTTTAGTCGACTAAATATCATAAGATTATAGTCGACTAAATCTACAGTTGATTTAGTCGACTAAAATGTATGTTGACGGTGCCTTGATGGCGTCATAATGGCTGATTTTTACACTTATTTGCATGCTAAAAATAGCAGATCTACAAGCTCAAGCTGTGAGCTTGTAGATCTTCTATTTTCAGAGTGCAACACCCGAGTGCAACCAAACATAAAATGACTTGTCTTTTAGTTCTACTGGATCTCTTCTCCACTAGTCTCGCTCTAACATTTTAGTCTAGTTTTTATTTGTTGATGAAATTGTCAGTATATTTAGTCTTAGTTTTAGTCATCATAGTTTATTTTTTATTTATTTTTTATTTAGTTTTCGTCAGTGAAAAAAGGTAGTCGATCAACATTTTTAGTCAACAAAATCAACACTAACGCATGCTTTGTCCTCTGGCGTCGTGTCCCAGGTTCCTCCTGGTCGGCCAGAGCATGCCGGCCATGTTGGACGACGACGTCATCCGGGACGGGGAGGCGCTGTCCTCCCGGCCGTTCCGGAACGCCGGGCGCGCCGGGCGGCAGCTGTCCCTCTGCGGGACGCCGGAGAAGTCGTCCTACAGACAGATGTCCCTGTCGGAGCGCTCCTCCATCAGAGTGGAGGAGATCATCCCCGCTGCTCGCGTCGCTATCCAGGTACTGGGACTATAGAAGCAACATGTAACTTCAACACACAGTAGGGCTGGTAACTTTACTCAGAAATGATATTCGAATATTGGTCTTAAAAATTGGCAGATATTCGAATATATTCGAATATCATTATTATTAAAAAAAAAAATACAAAAATATTATTATTATTATTTTTATTATGTTTATTGGACAGGGACAATACAAAAAACAATGCATCAAGTGCTTGGATCCAATAATAGATTGTTTTTTGTATTGTTCCTGTCAAATAAACATGAAAAAAAAATTATATATATACATATTTCCCCCATATTCGAGGAATATTCGAAATTCGAATATTAATTTACCAGACCTAACACACAGGGAATGTTTTTGAACCGGATTGTACGTGGGCAACACGTTGCGGCAATGATCTGGTTTAGATGTCAAGGGTTTGAGGGTCTCTCTGTCATGGCATCAAATCAAAAAGCTGAAATACTTCCCCACACACACACACACACACACACACACACGCACACGCACACGCACACACACACAGTCACACACCATTACTATCCATCTGCTTCAACAGTGAACCATTGTCTGTGCTTGTCCTTCAGAGTTAACTTGTACAAAGTAGAATGTTGATGCTTTTCGTAAATTAATGCCATACTTTGCCATACTAGTGTCACACAAAAGTAGCAAAAGTAGCAGATCTACAATCTCAATAGGTGTCATGCTGCGTTTTGAGCTTACGATCTGCTGTTTTTGCAATTTTTGAATTTAAATTCTGAAAAGTAATAGTTTTGGACATGAGCTTTATTCCTGACAGCAACAATATGAGGTTCAATACTTTTCTGTCTGTCTGTGTCTCTCTCTCTCTCTCTCTCTCTCTCTCCTAGACTATGGAGGTGGGTGACTTCACCTCCACCGTGGCCTGTTTCATGCGTTTGACCTGGGCCGCTGCCGCGGGAAGACTGGATCTGGTGGGAAGCCCCCAGCCAATCAGAGAGAGCCACAGCACACTTCAGCCCCAGGCCCAGGGGGTCCGCACCCGAGTCAGCAGCACTGGTGAGATAAAAAAAAGAAGGAAAAGTATAAACACGTTTACTGGCTTTGTGCTGGTTGCATTTATTAATGGTAACATGTGTTGTAACAATACTTGGCGTGTGGTGTTGCAATGGATCCACTGTTGTGACCTGTTGTGGTATTTGTATTAACAACGGCTAGTTCTGTAACAATTTATTACATAATGATCTAATCGCGATTACGGTATTTGAGATAATTGTTGTTATTTTTGCATAATCTCCAATAATCGATTCCATGTAAAAAAAAAAATCATACATTTTCAACCCTTTTCAAAAATAGTGGAAATAACCGATCTGCAAGCTCACAACATGTCACAATGTGACATGTTTTGAGCTTGTAGATCTGCTATTCCCACTACCTTTAAAATAATAATAATAATAAGTATAAAATGATATGGCCTATTTAAGCCTTTGTATATTATTTATTTTCGATTATTGGTATCGGTCACTGTCAGTCATTGCTTTGTATTCGAGTGCTTTTTCCACCACTGGACAACCCTAACAACAGCTAACGAACGAGGCACCGATAACACAAGCCAATGTCATAGTTCTGTGCTCTTGTCAACCAACAACAGGAAGCAACTGCAGCTCCAGCAGCGACGGCGAGGCCACGCCCACAGCGTTGCATGCTGGGATATGTGTCCGGCAGCAGAGCGTCTCCATCAAAGACGCCATCATCGCCCGTGAGGCTCTGTCGCTGCTGGTCACGTGCCTGCAGCTCCGCTGCCAACAGCTCTGTAAGTGCAGTGGTGTGAAATTCTGTGAATTAACGAAAGTATATTTGCTCAAGTACTGTACTTGAGTACAATTTTGAGTTTTTTTTTTACTTTACTGGAGTACTTCCAATTTCCAATATTTTCACTTCTACTCCACTACATATCAAAGGCAAATATTGTACTTTTACTCCACTATAATTATTTGAACACTTTAGTTACTTTGTAGATTTTGATTATTATTACAAAACCACTTCAGACCTCTCTCTCTCTCTCTCTCTCTCTCTCTCTCTCTCTCTCTCTATATATATATATATATATATATATATATATATATATATATATATATATATATTTATTTTATTTATTTTTTTACAGGGAAATTGGGAAACCAGGGAAATTGGAAAAGGAGCGCGTGTTTTCACCCCCCCCAGGCAATTCTGTAGAACCAACCCTAGAGGGCAATGCAAGCCACACTAGACTAGAGCCCCACGCCAAACACACACGCGCACGCGCGTGCGCACACACATGTGTGTCGTGGATAGTAACCCATGAAAAGATCTATTCTCCCCCTATCGATTTACAACCCAGACGGCACTGATTCGACTAGCAGACCATCGGCCGGTCAGTGCGGGCACTCGCGCCTGGCGGCGATCGGGCGCGCCTCCTCAGCCTCAAGCTCTGCTGAGTCGGCGGGCCTCCGTCTTGGACAATAACTATTATCACGTGTGCGTGTGAACGCGTGTTCAGCGTTCCCCTAGCATAGCTTCCTGGTTGCTATGTGGGGGGGGAACAACAAAAGCCAGGTCCGCCTCGCATCAAAGCCCCGCCTCGCGCCGCCTCCTCCTCCTCGCGCGGCCTCGCATCAAAGCCCCGCCTCCTCGCGCAAAAAAACCCTGTCTCGAAAAGTCCAGCCTCACGCCGAAGCCCTGCGCCTAAAAACGAGCATACCTTTCCAATTTCCCAACGAATGCCAATTTCCCTGTGACATATATACTTTGGCAATTTTCAAAGGATTTTTATACTTTTTAAAACTTGTGAAATGGGACCTTCTGCATAATGAGTACTTTTACTTTTGGTACTTCAAGTACATTTTGATGCCAATACGTTTGTACTTTTACTCAAGTACATTTTGAATACCGAACTTGTACTTCAAACAGACCATTTCTACAATGGGGTATTGATACTTTTACTTATGCAAAACATTTGAGTACTTCTTCCATCACTGTACTATAAGACAAACACTGGAGCACAGACACAACGCAGACAAGAGAAAACATAACATATAAATAACACACAGACAGACACAGGCATCAAGACTGGGTTCACAGCTTGACAAGATATCACTGTTACACACAGACATGCAGCTTTTGTTAACTGCCTCTGGGTTCACAGCTCGACAAGATATCACTGTTACACACAGACATACAGCTTTTTAAAAAACATAACATTTCCAACAGCTCGGCATGGCCCCTATCCTGCTGCTGTCTGTCTGTCCCTTTTTTTTCGTTATTTCTCTCTCTCTCACTCTCAGAATAGAACACGGTTTACCTTAGCCGCACTGTCGATACCTCTGTGAGATTTGCCTGCGTCACACTGGCTACGTTTACATGAGCTTTTGTCAATTCAAATGAGCCTGCATGCAAGTTACAAGTTACCACTATAACAATGAAAAGCTCAGGCCAGTCATGTCCTCTCTAACCTCATTCCCGGGGCTTATGTAAACAAAGCAGTAACAGTGTAAGCTACGGTAGTCAGCATATTACACAAGTAACATTACTCTCTCGCAGTGATGACAGCTTGACCCAAATGAACATGTGCATCGATATGCAAGCATACAGATTGTGTAAGCGGACAGATTCAATGGTTTATATAGCGGATTGTATAACAGATAGTGAAAGGTTGTTCACCACCTCTTTCGATCGGAAGGAAATTCCCATTGCACAGAGCTGAATTGGACACTATGCCGATTTAGATGTTTATATGAAGGTTTTTTATTCTGATCAAGCTATTAAACAGATTCGTGTTGGAATATTAAACTCCAAAAGAACACTGTGGTCTCAATTAAATGTTGCTTGATGTTTCTGTTGGGCCTGATTTATACTTACTCGTACTACAGTGTCTTGTGCCAAAAATAGCTGATCTGCAAGCTCAAAACGCATTGCAATGCGACGCGTTGTGAGCTTGTAGATCGGCTATTCCTAGCACCGACGTACGACAGCCGTATACCGCATGAACCCTAGTTGTCCCTATTCTGGGTCAAACATTTTGTGAAAATAGTAGATCTGCAAGCTCACAATGCGTCCCATCGTGGTGCGTTGTGGGCGTGTATATCAGCTATTTTGAGCGACGAGATGCAGACCAAGTGTTGGACCCCTGGGAGACAGCGGTCAACAAAGTCTCAGGATCAGACAGAATAGTAACGGTGTGTTCTCTCTCTGCTCTTCTGTCCAGCTTCTTTTTACAACCTGCCCTCTGTCCGCGACTTCATCATCGATATTCTGCTGGGATCGCCTAGTGGAGAGGTCAGTGAGGATGATGATGTGCTTTACTGTCAAAACAACATATTAAACCAGCAGCATATGGTTGCTGTCAGGCGGAAACCTCCTAAACTTTTTGTGTTTTTTTCGTAAATTAATGACCTACTTCATCATACGAGAGTGTGGCACGAAAGTAGTGAAAATAGCAGATCTACAACTTAAGTAAACGCCTCGCGATGCAAGGTGTTGTAAACCTGTAGATTGGCTATATTAACTATTTTCAATCGTTAAAAAGAATATAATAAAAAAAGGAACGGTTTCCACCGACACCAACGATGTATCATTTTGGTTTAGATTGTGCTTTTACATGGTTGCATGAATGCATCCCGGCTCAGGTGTGTTTCCAACAATTGTCTCATTCCTACTTTAAGTTGATGTATACATAATGTGAGATATGAAAGTATAATAAGTGAGAACAACAAGGGGATTTCTTAGTGGTTTAATCCAGTGGTTCTCAACCTTTTCTGGACCAGGGCCCAATCTATGTGGTGAGAGGGGTGGGCTCACGCACATCTTCAGAGCATGTTTATTTGAATGATCAATCAATCGATTGTGTTCAGGCTTGGATGCATGGAACTAACAGTATACTTCCAAGTTCCTATTTATTTATTTACTTGACTGACTTTTTTTAAATACATTTTATTTGATTAAAGGGATTAAATCTTGCTCACGGCCCACAGGGTTGAGAAAGGCTGGTTTAGTCATTGAACACTGTGTGTGTGTTGTTGTTGCATTCAGATCCGCCGTGTGGCGTGCGACCAGCTGTACACGCTGAGCCAGTCGGACACGTCAGGTTTCCCCGACCTCCAGAAGCCCAACCTCTTCCTGCTGTCGGTCATCCTCACCGCTCAGCTGCCGCTCTGGAGCCCTACGTCCGTCATGAGAGGAGTCAACCAGAGGTACTGTACAAACCAAACACGTATGGTACCAGAGGTACTGTACAAACCAAACACGTATGGTACCAGAGGTACTGTGCAAACCAAACACGTACGGAAGCAACACATTTCTGTCCGCTTTGGCGAAACCCATATGCTGACGCCGGTCGTGTTCTCTCCACAGATTGCTGTCTCAGTGCACAGAGTATTTTGACCTTAGGTGCCAGCTCCTAGATGACCTAACCAGTAAGTTTGGCCACCTCCAGTTACCTTTCTCACTGAATCAATTGCCCAGGCTAGTGCTGGCTTTCTATTCTATATTCTGTTATTGTTGTTATCATTGTTATTATTAAACACAATAGAGAACTTATTGTTATTTTTATTATATTTCTTGTGTTTTAGTACTGTTTTTTTGTTTTGTATTTAATTATAAGTATGTGTATCTGTCTTTTGAAAATCTTTTGTTCCAATAAAAATTGAGTTAAAAAAAAAACACAATAGAGAACTGAAGTCTGACATCACTGCTGTTAGAGGCAGAGTCATTTTTTCTATTCGATAGAGTCGAAGCATCATGGATATGAAGCGTCAACTGATGGTGGAAAAAGTACTAATTTATCCAAAGAGCATGATTTTCGTTTTTTCTCCAAACACAGACGTTATCAAATGTATCATAAACAGCACAGAGTCACATACCTGACAATATAGCCGGGCTGATATGTTACATTTTAAATGGCGCGATATAAGAGAATAATTAATAGAAATCTTATAGAAAAAATACTTCCGTGACCCAGGGATAGCGGGAGCGACGTCAGGGGTACTTCGGTACTCTATTAACACATCGGGTGCCAGCATTTTTTCATAACAACTTACCGTGGGTGCCAGCATTCTCCCCATTGACTGCGCTTTGCTGTTTAAAGGTTCCGCGTGCGTTACAAGCAAATCCACGCAAAAAAAAGCATCGATTCATGTTGTCCCATGAGCCTGGCTACAGCCTGGAACCATAACATTACCCTGGCGAGTTACAACGGGGGGGGGATCGCGCATCGCGCATGACCGGTTTTCCCCACAGGAAACAGATTCGGAGATATAGGCGTTTCAAAGTAGGAAATAGACAGGAAGCGGATGGGGAAAAAAAATGTGTTTCCGGTGAGCGATCTGGCACTTCCTTCGCAGGATTACAATGGGTGCTCCCAGAGCTGCTCTAGCCCCGCCCGTGCGGAGAAAAACGAAAAAAACAAAAAGACTAAACTCACGGTTCAGACCGTGTTCGGCACCGAAGCGGCGGAACCGCCACTATGTAAACACACGGTTCAGACCGTGTTTGGCACCTGATGTGTTAAGACCACTAGTTCTGTGAATTCCCAGGATTAGAAATGAAAACCACTGGCCCTAGTTAGTCTTGCTTTAAAATAATTGCATTTTCACTTTTCCTCCATTAGAGGTCAGCGCAGCGTAACACACGTTTCTGGCTCTTTTCTTCTTGTTAAGCCAACCTCCTAAGACATCGCCGGTTTACTTCCCGTATCTGCGTGAAGTAGGTGGCCACCTTTTTTATGAGAGACCGGAAGCAGGTTGGAGTCTATTATTTCCAATGGAAGAGTGAACGTGAACACAGGTTCTGAACCCATTCTTTTAGCCCCATGGTCACTGAACTAAATATTACACCCGATCGTCACAAGCCACACAATCTTCCAAAGATTTTCATTCATTCTTTTTTCAGAGAGACGAATCAGGTGAAAAATCAACCTTTCTCTGTCCCAGCAACACATTCTCGCAAGATCTAGCACCAGTAAACATAGATCTGATCTGCCGGTACCCACTTAGGAGACCATTTGTAGGATTTGTGTATATCTTCATGAATTAACCATCTTTGACCATTCTTTCTACCTCCTTCTTCTCCTCCCCCCAGCTTCAGAGATGGAGGTGATGAACGTGAGCTCGGCCACCATGCTGGAGGACGAGATCTCCTGGCTGGACAACTTTGAGCCCAGCTGGAGCTCCGAGATGGAGACCAGCGAGGCTGACAACATCCTCCAGGCGGGACACCTCCGACTCATCAAGACTCTGCTGTCGCTCTGTGGCAACGAGAAGGGACACCTGGGTGAGTGAGACACACTCTCCCTTTTCCAATTGCCGTGATTTTGAGTTTAGGTTTTTAGGCCCGTGGTTCCGACCCATTCAATCCGGGGACATATCTCTGTCATTTTTAGATTTCTTTGGCTATTCAAAAATAGCAGATCTACAAGCTCATAGCGCGGCACCGAGTGCCGCGCTATGAGCTTGTAGATCTGCTATTTTTTTGTTTGTTGACAAATCGTGAAAATGTGTGCAAATCATTGAATGTATACATTTTTTAAGGTGAACATTTTTAACTCAAATCTTTGCTTAAATATATATATTCAAAGATTTGCACACATTTTCTCGATTTTTCAAAAAATAGCAGATCTACAAGCTCATAGCACAGCACTCGGTGCCGCGCTATGAGCTTGTATATCTAATATTTTTGAATAGCTCAAAGAAATCTAAAATGACAGATGTGTCCCCAGATTGAATGGGTTAATAGGCTCTATGCACAGCAGCCATATTGCAAAGAAATTGGGCCACCTCTTACTTCCTTCAGCTGTTACCGATTATACTAATGAAGGTTGTGTTCCATTCTGGTCAAACAGAATCAGGGTGCTTATATTGTTCATGTTGGCTCACTGGAAAGACTGCTACACAAGTGGGTTTCAAAGTTGGGGTCCAGGGACTCTCATGGTTCCTTGAGGGGGTTCCAAATGGGCCCTTATACAGATGTGTAACTCTGAGAGTGTACAAATTCCATTTGTACACTCTCAGAGTTATGGGGTCCTTGGAATTAAAAGGTTTGAGAACCACTGTGCTACACTAAATGGAACAGAGCCTTCGTTAGTATCATTGGTAATACCTGTGAAGGAAGTAAGGAAGAGGCCCAATTTCTTTCCAATATAGCTGCTGTTAGGGCTGACCTTCGATTATAATTTTGGAAATCGAAGTTTTAGGCCAAAACTTCGATCAAACTTCGAATAATCGCTGTTTAAAAAAAATAAAAAAACAACGTCGAAAAACCCCGAAATTTTGTAGCAGGGCTGCTAAAGGAGCGCTATTACATTGAAATGCGCAGCACCCCCCCCCACCGAACCGGGTCCGTGCTGAACCCACCCACCCCCCGTTGACAAAACGGTGCTGGGGGGCACCGAACCGGGTCCAAGCACCGGGCACCACGAAGGGTTAATCCGCCCGTGTCCATAGAGATCAGCTGTAGAATGCTGCTCCACGACCCACTGAATGTAACCCGACACCCAATGAGCTATACTAGTTGTGTGTGCGCAGTAAATAGCAGATCTACAAGCTCACAACGCGTCAAGAATAGGACGCGTTGTGAGCTTGTATATCTGCTATTTACGGCACGCAACACCAGTGTGCAATTAAGTATGTTGTGCTCCGTTCCCCCTCTCGTTAATTTATGAATTAAAGTAGCATGAATTTACCACTGTGAAGTTATGGAAGGTGGAACGTTTCCAAAAGATGAAATGCCAGGAATAATGGAAGACACTGGAAACATATGCTCAGGTTCTTTTGCATTAAAATGAGCAGCGGAACACTTGCTGTGTCAATTGGAGATTCTGGAGGATGTATTTGTCAGTCACAAAAGTCGTAGTAAATGTATTTTATCGAGTCGTCGTGACTTTTATTTTCGTATCTACGAGAGTCTTAGCGACCACCCCCCCAGTTAGCCCTGGAATGTCACCTGTAAAGCCCATATTTCTCCAAACACGTACAAATGCAAAATATAAGGTGCTTACCTGCTTGCCTCAAATGTTAACTAGGTGTCCGAAGTATTTGTGCAATATATTAGTCCATATTTTTCAATTAAGAAGTGTTTAAATCCCGTCTGTGACTGATTCTGTCGGAAGTTCCCAATGGGCGGTAGTGACGGGCGCGTCCGGTGAAAGCCGGAATTACACTCAATGTAAACGGGAATTAAACAAGGGGGAAAATGGCGTTCGTCCACAGACGGGATTAAAACACTTATTTATTCAAAGATATGGACTAATACATTGCACAAATACTCCGGACACCCAGTTAACATTTGGGGCAAGCGGGTAAGCACCTTATATTTTGCATTTGTACATGTTTGGAGAAAAAATAATCAAATTTAAAAAACGGCCAATTACTCGATTTTTGAAAAAAAAGTTCGAATCATGTGCCATAGAACGAAGCTTCGAATATTCGAGTTATTTGGGTCAGCCCTAGCTGCTGTGCATAGAGCCTATTTCAAGGAAACCCTAGATTTTGTATGCATTAGGCCACGAACAACCCCATAACGAGTGTACAAATGGAACCAAATAGGGGTCCATTTGGTTCCATTTGTACGCTCTCAGAGTTACAGATCTGTAAGGGCCCATTTGGTTCCTAACTATCAAACATTTAGCTGGGGACCCTCTGGTTTTGGCATAGTTTCTGTGAGGTTAAGGTTGGGTTTAGGCATAGTTTCTGTGAGGTTAAGGTTAAGCTTAAGGTTAGGTTTAGGCACAGGTTCTGTGAGGTTAAGGTTAGGTTTAGGCATAGGTTCTGTGAGGTTAAGGTTAGGTTTAGGCACAGGTTCTGTGAGGTTAAGGTTAGGTTTAGGCATAGGTTCTGTGAGGTTAAGGTTAGGTTTAGGCGTAGGTTCTGTGAGGTTAAGGTTACGTTTAGGCGTAGGTTCTGTGAGGTTAAGGTTAGGTTTAGGCATAGGTTCTGTGAGGTTAAGGTTAGGTTTAGGCACAGGTTCTGTGAGGTTAAGGTTAGGTTTAGGCATAGGTTCTGTGAGGTTAAGGTTAGGTTTAGGCGTAGGTTCTGTGAGGTTAAGGTTAGGTTTAGGCATAGGTTCTGTGAGGTTAAGGTTAGGTTTAGGCATAGGTTCTGTGAGGTTAAGGTTAGGTTTAGGCATAGGTTCTGTGAGGTTAAGGTTAGGTTTAGGCGTAGGTTCTGTGAGGTTAAGGTTAGGTTTAGGCGTAGGTTCTGTGAGGTTAAGGTTAGGTTTAGGCACAGGTTCTGTGAGGTTAAGGTTAGGTTTAGGCGTAGGTTCTGTGAGGTTAAGGTTAGGTTTAGGCGTAGGTTCTGTGAGGTTAAGGTTAGGTTTAGGCACAGGTTCTGTGAGGTTAAGGTTAGGTTTAGGCGTAGGTTCTGTGAGGTTAAGGTTAGGTTTAGGCATACAGTAGGTTCTGTGAGGTTAAGGTTAGGTTTAGGCATACAGTAGGTTCTGTGAGGTTAAGGTTAGGTTTAGGCACAGGTTCTGTGAGGTTAAGGTTAGGTTTAGGCATAGGTTCTGTGAGGTTAAGGTTAGGTTTAGGCACAGGTTCTGTGAGGTTAAGGTTAGGTTTAGGCATAGGTTCTGTGAGGTTAAGGTTAGGTTTAGGCATAGGTTCTGTGAGGTTAAGGTTAGGTTTAGGCACAGGTTCTGTGAGGTTAAGGTTAGGTTTAGGCATAGGTTCTGTGAGGTTAAGGTTAGGTTTAGGCATAGGTTCTGTGAGGTTAAGGTTAGGTTTAGGCATAGGTTCTGTGAGGTTAAGGTTAGGTTTAGGCATAGGTTCTGTGAGGTTAAGGTTAGGTTTAGGCATAGGTTCTGTGAGGTTAAGGTTAGGTTTAGGCGTAGGTTCTGTGAGGTTAAGGTTAGGTTTAGGCGTAGGTTCTGTGAGGTTAAGGTTAGGTTTAGGCACAGGTTCTGTGAGGTTAAGGTTAGGTTTAGGCGTAGGTTCTGTGAGGTTAAGGTTAGGTTTAGGCATAGGTTCTGTGAGGTTAAGGTTAGGTTTAGGCACAGGTTCTGTGAGGTTAAGGTTAGGTTTAGGCATAGGTTCTGTGAGGTTAAGGTTAGGTTTAGGCATAGTTTCTGTGAGGTTAAGGTTAGGTTTAGGCGTAGTTTTTGTGAGGTTAAGTTTAGGGACTGTAGGCATATTGGGGGCGGTCCCTGGACGAAACACTTGGATAAGAGAGAATCCCCTGGGTGAGCACCACACAAGCATTCATGCGAATCAACCACACCTTCCTTTCTACCATGTTAACTTGAATATAATAGATTAGATATAACATAGAATGTGATGGGGAGTAAGTGCCCTTTCACCTATTTTAACGTTGAAAGCCTGTATTCTCAGAATAGAAACCGTGGAGAACTGGAGCACAGCGACAAATAGACTTTACTAGGTGCAAACTTTGCACCACATAATTATAAGAAGATCTGTGTGCTGCAGTTATACTTAACTCTTTGACTGCCAGAGTATTTTCATTAAGTACTCCCCCAGTGCCAGCGATTTTCGTGTTTTTTTTTGTTTGTTATTTACATTCAAATCGTTTGTCTGGCTGTGGTTTTAAACACACACGACAGATCGACCAGCAGAGAGCAGCAAATCGACCCTGTGCTCACTCGCTCACTCGCTCGACCCCCCCCCAAACAGGCTCAAACGTCCAAACGTCATATCCGGATATGGCGTTTTCGCCGCTCGCCGATCGGGTTTCAGATCGTTGGTATACGCGACGACGATAACTGTTCGTCATCCAGACTAAATAAAATAGAACTGGAGCTCTCCGTTCGTTTTTTATACCGTGTAAAAAAACGTGTTTTTCCCTATTCTGGCCTAAAATGCCTAAAAAAGGCCTTCCGAGAACCGGAAACGGAATCTGCGTCATGAATCCGGATCCGGGTGAGTGTGAAAAAAACATAAACAGAAACTGATGGTGAAAAATACACAGAACCACAGATTAAACAATGAAAAAGCTATCGGCACGTCTTAACGCGTCGATGGCGTGGGTGGGTTAAGTAGCATTTGACTCGAAAACACGTCGATGGCGTTAAAAGAGTTAATTTATATCCCATTGTAAGAGACCGTCGCACAGCAAAAATTGTCAATCTACTCACAATTGATCTTCGCTTGTGGATTGGCTATTTTTGGCGCGGTTGAGTCTGCAGTGATGTGATAGGATGAAATTGAAAGCGCCGGGTGTGTAATGTGAAGTGTGATGTTGTGTTTTTATTTCTACAGGTGCGTCTCTAATTCAGCAGCTGTTGGATGACTTCCTGTTTCGGGCCTCACGCATCATCATCAACAGTCAAAACGCCACGCTCTCCCCGGCTCCCAACTATGACTTCCACCCCAAGTATGACATAATATACGTACATTATAATGTTAGTCATGTTTATCTCTTGCTAGTTTGTACAAATGTTTCTGTAGCAGTGTTGATTTTGACAGTAAATTTGGATTTAGTTTTAGTCATAGTCTTTTGAATAAAATTGCATTTAGTTTTAGTCATATTTTAGTCATCTGAAATGCTTTAGTTTTTGTCTAGTTTCAGTCGACTAAATATCATAAGATTATAGTCGACTAAATCTACAGTTGATTTAGTCGACTAAAATGGCCGTGATGGCGTCGTAATGGCTGATTTTACACTTGGTTGCATGCTGAAAATAGCAGATCTACAAGCTCACAACGCGTCGCAGCGCAACACGTCGTGAGCTTGTAGATCTGCTATTTTCAGAGCACAACACCCGAGCGCAACCAAACATAAAACGACTTGTCTTTCAATTCTCCTGGATCTCTTCTCTACTAGTCCCTCACTAACATTTTGGTCTAGTTTTTATTTGTTGACGAAATTGTCAGTATATTTAGTCTTAGTTTTAGTCATCGTAGCTTAGTTTTTATTTAGTTTTTATTTAGTTTTCGTCAGTGAAAAAAGGTAGTCAACATTTTTCGTCATAGTTTTAGTCGACGACATCAACACTGACGTACATGAAATGTTAGTCATGTTTATCTCTTGCTAGTTTGTACAAATGTTTCTGTAGTGCGTCTGGGTTTGCTTCACAGCAGTGTTTCACAACCTGTGGGTCGTAACATGCTCCGACACGGACATGGAGAAAGGGAAAACGTATACAGAGTAACATTGTTCATTGAATAAACTAGCGCGGTGCCCTTTGGGGACGTGTCTGTTCAGAATGGGGACGAATGCTTGACCCCCCCCCCCCCCAGAAGTGCTGCTTGCATCATTGTAAAGAACCGCAATATGGCTGATTGCAGCGATCTTGAGAACCGTTCATCCGATCGGCTTTGCCCTCGACACTTAACTCCCTTGGGTACTTGTTAATACACCCGGCAAATGTGAGATTGATCAGATGAATGGTTCTTGAGAGAGACATACATACATACATACAGACATAGTACGTACATACAGAGATTCCTTGAAATTTTAGACCGATCTTCACTTGATGGTCAATAATATTCACTTTCCTGCATGAAGGCATTTTTGAACGCCTGCTTCACAGTACAGAGAGGTTTTGGACAACATTCAAATAGTACAATATAATATATAAAAGATATATATATATATAAAGACAATAGTACTTATAACCCCCTCAGCGCGCGTGTGTGTGCGTGTGCGTGTGCGTGTGTGTGTGTGTGTGTGTGTGTGTGTGTGTGTGTTGCTATGCTTGTGGGGACCAAATGTCCCTACAAGTATATAGCAGAATTTGAGAAATAGACCTTGTGAGTTTGTAGATCTGTGTTGCGTGAGCTTGCTGATCTGCTATTTTTCTGCTTTAGGCTTACTGTTAAAGATGGCAAAATGTATTTACAAAAAATGGCATTCATAACATCTATGTCCTAAAAGGTTGATGTCCTCACAGGTATAGTAATACAAACCTGTGTGTGTCTGTCCAGGTGCAGCACGGCCAGCAGTAGGCTGGCAGCCTACGAGGTTCTGGTGATGTTGGCCGACAGTTCCCTGTCCAACCTCCAGATCATCAACAGAGAGCTGATCAACATGCACCACCAGTGTGACCCCTCACTCAGCAAGGAGTTTGACGTAAGGCCCGTGTGAACAAATCACAAACCATTCCAAGACAAATTCCTCCTATTACTCTGAAGATTATTTATTTATCGTTTTAATATCTTAACTGGAACCCGCAAGCGTGATCGTGTTACACCGATTCTGGCTACTCTTCGCTGGCTCCCTGTTCGCTTCAGAATTGATTTTAAGATGTTGTTGTTTGTTTTTTAAATCACTGAATGGTTTGGCGCTCTCTGAACTTCTAGAAGTCGATATGCCTCCAAAGTCATTGCGGTCTGCGGACCAGTTGAAAGACACGATTAAAGATAAAGGATTGGATAATGAACATGACATTCAAACAAGCGCCCCTCTGCTCATAAAACGTTAATGTGGACACGGCCCCTAACTGAGGATTGTTAACTCATTCAGTGCTAAGTAAATAAAAAAATAATTGCCCATAGTGCGATTTTCTTACCTTTTCTATTAGTCAAAAAATATGTATCTCCAGTATGATCGATCCCCTTATGGTTGCTAATCACGGAGGGTGCTTCCGTGGAAAAAAAAAGGCATCGCAACCTCCCGTTCGCTTGTTATACGCCGTTGAAAATAGCATAGTACATAGTAAATACATAGTAAAACACAGGAGCCGAGATACAGAATATTTCCCAAATACTTTAATGGAGCAGTTCATCTCGGGATCACGTTATCTCCTGGTTCTGTGTAAAAAAATCACACCCTGTGTGAAGGAAGCGGTGCCTTTGGGGCGGGCCTTAACTCATTTCAGTTTGTCCCTATTGGTGGTCTGAGGCCACTTACCAAATTTGTACTTGGTAGCATGCTGCAAACTGGAATGATGCCTGTTTAAAGCCCAGCCAATGGGCAGACAGAGGGGGCGGGGATTAAGTAATGACAGTTAGTCCCTATTGCTGGCTTTAGTCCATGTACAAAATTTGTACTCCATAGCATGCTGCGAACTTGAGTTATGGCTGTTTGAAGGGCAGCCAATGGGAAGACAGAGGGGGCGGGGCTTCAGCAATTCATGCTGGTCCCTATTGGTGGTGTAAGTCCACATACCAAATGTGGACTTGGTGCCATGCTGCAAACTGGAGTTATAGCTGTTTAAAATCCCGTGCTCATCCCGTGCTCATACGGGCGCTGGGGGTCCCTGGACCCCTCTTTGATAACTTCATCAATTCATGCTCGTGCCTATTGGTGGTCTAAGTCCACATACCAAATGTGGACTTGGTGGCATGCTGTAAACTGAAGTTATAGCTGTTTAAAATCCCGTGCTCATCCCGTGCTCATCCGGACGGACGGACGGACGGACGGACAACCAGTGGCACGTGTGGCCAATGAGAGGAGAGATGGCATAGGCAATCTCCAAGTCCGTGTGTGTGTGTGTGCGTGTGTTTGTATGTGTTGCTTCTTTGACGTGCTCATCCCGTGCTCATCCGGACGGACGGACGGACGGACGGACATACGGACAAAGTCAAGTGTAGAGCGGTTGGCACCGCTAAAAATAACAACAACTCAAAAACACGCCAAAAACATCATTGGCACTGAATGAGTTAACCGGCAGATTTACTGTGATCAGCAGTAACATTTTTGGGGTACAGAACTTTGGATCCATAATTTCTCGATTTAAGCCTAACTCTCAGTCTCCATTTATCTCCAGTACCTTCCTCCAGTGGATAGCCGGTCGGTCTCGGGGTTCGTCGGCTTGAAGAATGGTGGAGCCACGTGTTACATGAATGCCGTCTTCCAGCAGCTTTACATGCAACCTGGCCTGCCTGAGGTACAGTACACACACACACACACACACACGGAATGCAGATAACGTGCTCGTTTTGCGTGCTCAGTCAGACATCACTCAATCTAAAAGAGTGATGTTTGGTAGAAGTATTTCGACAAAATAAACGATAATAACAAAATAATAACATAATAAACAACCAAATAAAGAGTACTCGAGTACTAATAATTTGCTGTGCTTGGAATATGGAAATGCCTTAAAATGCCCATCCCCACTTGGTATGAAACCCACAGGCGTTCCTGTCCATCGAGGACGACACGGAGCAGCCGGAGGAGAGTGTCTTCTGTCAGGTGCAGTCTCTGTTTGGCCATCTGATGGAGAGCAAACTGCAGTACTACGTGCCTGAGAACTTCTGGAAGGTGCAGTAGCAAGACACACACACTAGATCACTGGCCAACCAGCTTGTGTGTGCGTGCGTGCGTGTTTGTCTGTGCTTAATTCATTAAAAAACCCAGGTTGAATGAAGTACACATTATCCTCCTCTACACTGTCTTTCTTTTCTCTCTGCTACATTATCTTAATCAGTCAAACATAAAATAAACTAGAAAAAGTGCTCCTCAGAGCACAGCTCTCCGCCAGGTCAGAAATCGGCCTCATGGTGGCACTATAACAGGCCCATGTGGAAAAAATAGAAACAATTGGGGCAGAGGTTTGGAATTGGCATCCAGGGAGTGTGTGTGCAAATTGTCGTTGCGATCAGGCCAACGGTGCCGGAGATTAGCTGTTCACGGACAGAAGGACGGACGGACAGGGTTGCAAAACATACTCTCTCGCCATGCCTTTCGGCCTGGCGGAGACAATTAATGTTGAAAACTTATATTTTCATGTTTTTATTATTACATGTCTAGATTACAGTTTGTTTGGCCACTGAAAGTGCTTGTTTTGTTTCGGGGAGTAATATTTTCATGTGTGTTGCAGATCTTCAAGATGTGGAACAAGGAGCTGTATGTAAGAGAGCAACAAGATGCTTATGAGTTTTTCACCAGCCTGGTAGACCAGCTAGATGAACACCTAAAGGTAACTCTCTCTCACACACTCACACACACACACACACACACACACACACACACACACACACACACACACACACACACACACACACACCAGGGTTGCCAGATCTGCTTATTATAATTTCCCCGCAAGATTTTATTTGAAAATAGCCGATCTACAAGCTGACAACGCGTCGCATCGCGACGCGTTGTGAGCTTGTAGATCTGCTATTTTCAAATAGCTGATGTATATGTTAAAGTGCTCATGTGGCCTGTAGTCGCTTCTTTTGGGCTGGTCTTCCTAGACCTGGTTGCTTGTTTCTCTCATAGAATCTGGCAACACTGACAGACACACACACACACACACACACACACACACACACACACACACACACACACACACACACACACTTGTGTGTCTCTCTCTCTCTCTCGCTCATTCATACGGTCTACTAACTACTCACTCTACCAGCTAAGTACATAGATCCTTTCATCAGTTATAATGACATGCTTATTAAAATGATTTTGTTCCACCAGAAAATTGGCCGGGAACAGATCTTCAAAAACACGTTCCAGGGAATATTCTCTGACCAGAAGATTTGCAAAGACTGTCCGCACCGGTGAGCCTAGATGAACCCTCTCTCAGTTCAAATTCAAAAAACGAGCTTTAAACATTGATTGACTCTCTTTTGACACGGCTGTCCGTTTGAACGGTTGGATGATCTCTGTGTGTCCTTGTGCTTGTACAGGTATGAGCGTGAGGAAACCTTCATGGCCTTAAACTTGGGCGTGACTTCCTGCCAGAGCCTAGAGATCTCATTGGACCAGTTTGTCAGGGGGGAGGTGCTAGAGGGCAGCAACGCCTATTATTGTGAGAAATGCAAAGAGAAGGTCAGTGCAGTGTTGATTTTGACAACACATTTTGATTTAGTTTTAGTCATAGTCTTATGAATACAATTTCCATTTAGTTTTAGTCATATTTTAGTCATCTAAAATGTTTCAGTTTTTGTCTAGTTTCAGTCGACTAAATATCATAAGATTATAGTCGACTAAATCTACAGTTGATTTAGTCGACTAAAATGTATTTTGGCCGTGCCTTGATGGCGTCGTAATGGCTGATTTTACACTCGGTTGCATGCTGAAAATAGCAGATCTACAAGCTCACACGCAGCGCGGCGCGGCGTGAGCTTGTACAGTAGATCTCCTATTTTCAGCATGCACACCCGAGCGCAACCAACCATAAAATGACTCGTCTTTTAGTTCTACTGGATCTCTTCTCCACTCAACCCTCACTAACATTTTAGTCTAGTTTGTATTTGTTGACGAAATTGTCAATATATTTAGACTTAGTTTTAGTCATCATAGCTTAGTTTTTATTTCGTTTTCGGCAGTGAAAAAAGGTAGTCAACGAACATTTTTCGTCATAGTTTTATTCGACGAAATCAAGTGTGAGCCATGAGTCATGATCGTGTGTTACTGACTCATTGATGATGTCAACGGCTAATCCCGCATCGGAGACGCTTATTTAGTCCAAAAGGACACATTAAACTCACTATTGATGCGTCCAGGGAACGCACATCATTGTACATTGAAAACCTAGCGACATCATCATATCACTCTTTCTTGACTGTGCTCTTGTATGCGTTTTGTGTTTCTACTTTCATTACAATCAGTGACTGTGTTCATACCTTACAGAAATGACCTAAATTCTACATTTTGTTTTGAATCCCCTACTTTTTATGTCCAATGTATGTGCAAAGTACTATAGCTTGGTGATTATGTTAACTGACCTGCGTGTGTGTGTGTGTGTGTGTGTGTGTGTGTGTGTGCGTGCAGAGGACCACTGTGAAGAGGACGTGCATTAAGTCCCTGCCCAATGTTCTTTGCATCCACCTCATGCGCTTTGGCTTCGACTGGGAGAGCGGCCGCTCCATCAAATATGATGAACAGATCAAGGTAGGACACGCTCACACACACACACACACACTGTTCATTTATCCATTTGTAAGTATGCAACAGTGTGTCTAATCCTAATTACCTGTCTCTAATCTGCTTTGCATTTAACTGGAGTCAAATGTCTAATAAAGAAATAATTGAAATAATTGCAGTATTTTTAACCCTCACACTTGATTAAAGCGCCACTATGTAAACTTTTTTTTTAAAGAATAAAATGTAATTTTGTCCAATCTGTACGGTACAATATAACTTATACAATTGGGTTGGTTGTATTTATTTATTTATTTTAATACCTATCATATCCCACGGGGGAACGTCAACCTGTCTGTTGACGTTCCTGGCATAGGAAGTAGGAGTCAACCTTTCATTTCCCCAACCAACCAGAGTGCAGTGGGCGTCGCTCCACATGTTGTGACGTCAGGTCTCTCAATAGACCATATTCACACGGAGGCCATGTTGCTATTAAGTCAATGAAGTGTCACCCCGTTTGCCACGGCAACGGGGTGGCAGTTTCAATGTTGAATTCCAAAATGGCCACCGTGTGAATATGGTCTATGCTGCACATTGTGGGAGGAGGAGGGGCGCGGGGGGGCGGGTGCACAGATCGGTGAACCAATGGGAGCCCACGGATTCTCTCCCCGGAGATTTTGAACCTCTAGACCAGATATCAGACGCGCTAGGGCAGTCTAGGGGTTAAGTGTCTTGCTCAGGGACATTTCAGGGACACATTGCTGAGAGCTGGAGTCGTACCTGGTAACAGCTATGTCTCCCTGCTCTTCTATTGAGACATTTAGATCGTGTCAAAGGTCATGTGTCACCTAGATCTAACGCACATTTTTACCCGATGGTCAAGATTCAATTTATCCCCTGAGCAAGCAGGCAGGCTCTATTAGCTCAATGGTAAAAAAAAATCTGCACTTGCGCAGGAAACCAAATCCAGGGTAGAAAGTTACATAGTGCAGCTTTAATAATGATAACAACAAGTAAGACGCGCGAACGCTGGAAGCGAACGCAGCTCGAAAATAACAATAAGAAGAATAGAAAGGAATGAGCAATTACTTGCCATCCGGCCTGAAATATGCACAAATGACATGGAATTCTTAGATATCCCTATAGATGAACTCGTGTAGATGCTTGTAGATGTGTTATTTTTGACTGTCGCTGCTATATTTTTCTCAGAGGAGTGTAATTAGTCACGCAGGGGCACAGGCGAATTTCAGCCACACTGTAGTGCATGCAGGCAATGAGAGCGTGAGTCACATGGGGGCAGCCAATGAGAGCGTGAGTGACATGGGGGCGCGGCTGCACACATACTGCACACAGACAGACAGACACACAAGCCGAGCCGAGTGTCATAGTATGCTCCACTTGGGCCTCCTTCCGCTTTCCTAATAAGATAAAACAAATGATTGACCATATTCTTTCATTTTGCCGGTTGGCGTGCAGTTCCCCTGGGTGTTGAACATGGAGCCCTACACCGTCTCTGGCATGGCCCGCCAGGACTGCAGCGGAGAGGCGGGCGAGGGCCGCTGCGACGGCGCCGGGGGAGGCTCCCCGAGGAAGAAAGTCACCATCTCGGAGAACTACGAACTGGTGGGAGTTGTAGTTCACAGCGGCCAGGCCCACGCCGGACATTACTACTCCTTCATAAAGGACAGACGGTAAGTGACTGTGCTGTTACAGTGTTGATTTTGTCAACTAAAACTATGACGAAAAATGTTCGTCGACTACCTTTTTTCACTGACGAAAACGAAATAAAAACTGAATAAAAACTAAGCTATGATGATTAAAACTATGACTAAATATATTGACAATTTCGTGACAGATAAAAACTAGACTAAAATGTTAGTGAGGGGCTAGTGGAGAAGAGATCCAGTAGAACTAAAAGACAAGTCATTTTATGTTTGGTTGCGCTCTGAAAATAGCAGATCTACAAGCTCACAACGTGTCGCAGCGCGACGCGTTGTGAGCTTGTAGATCGGCTATTTTCAGCATGCAACCAAGTGTAAAATCAGCCATTACGACGCCATCAAGGCACCGCCAAAACACATTTTAGCCAACGCCAAACTTGATCATAATGCCAAACTTGATCATAATACAGTGTCACACAAAAGCATCTTCAAACTCGAAACGCGTCACGAAGGGACTCGTTTTGAGCTTGTAGATCTGCTACCTTTTGCTATTTTTGAATGCTGAAAAGTAACAGTATTGGGCATATGAGGTTTCCACCCGACAGAGACGATATGTTTTGTATTTTTTTGAAATATGGAATTGAACAAACCTCTGTCTGTCCGTCATTCTGTCTGATCCTCATTTTTCTCCCTCAGTGGGTTGAGCAATTGATCTGAACTTGCACACAGGCATTGACCGTTAGCTTATCCTGCACATGCCATGTGCTGCCACGGGCTATGGGCTTTGTTGTCACGGTTACGCTCCCCGCTGGCCATAGGTTCTGAAGTAGTTTCTGAGTTATGGCTACGGCCTATGAGCTCTGTTGTCATGGTGATGGTCCCCGCAGGCTTACCGACTTACCTTCGGGGCTACAGTATATGCACACACACACACACACACACACACACACACACACACACACACACACACACACACACAGCCACACAGAACGGCAGCATAGACAGACCTGCGGGTATGGACTCTTTCAACTTCAATTTTATAATGGAGGTTGCATTGCTACCTTGCATGTCATTCAACATACCCTCCTCTCCCATTCCCATCTCTCCCAAGAAAAGGAGCAGAAAATGATCTTTAAATATTAATATTCCTAGGAAACCAAACTTCACATCGATGCTGTATTCATTCAGTTAGTAATAATCCCCTGTGTTGCCAAAATGTTCTTGTTTCATTTCCCAGCAGTCATTCCAACACTTGATTGTAAGGAACACTTAACTGGTAATTGATAATGTTCGCAGTCTGAACGTTTGGGAGCCTTAGACGACCTCCTTGGCTCATCATGAATGCAGCATTAGGCTCCGTGTGGGCTCCTGGTTTCAGCCTCTAAAGCATCTCCAGATGTCTGGCTGTGGAAAACGAGAACACTCGCTGGGAGAACTGGAATGTGGGGAGACCACAAAATCTAATACTTGTAGTCCCTATTTTGTCTCACTGCTCGTTCCGTTTCTGCCTCGACCATCTCTCTCCTACTTCCCTCTTCATGTTACAGCAAACACTGTTCACTGTCCGGAAGTTCACGTCTTCACAGTTTCACACGTTGTGGATACGTTTTGATGGAACTGTCCCCATATCATGACAGTCACAGACTTTTTATAGCAGTGGTTCTCTAACTTTTTCATGTCAAGAACCCCCAAATTGATATGTATTTGGCCACAAACCCCCATCTGAAAAGGTTTTGTGCCAGGGAACCCCAAAAGAGAAGATTTATGTTTTAGAAAAAAAGTTTTAAAAAGTCTAGTATTTTTCAATAAGAATTTCAAAAATACTTGTTTTAATACATGATAGAAGTACTGTTTCCTTCCATCCATCCGTCTTCAACCGCTTATCCAAAGTCGGATGAACATAATTATACTGTTTGATGGACTGTCTTACTAACCAGTAATTCAGTTGGTGACTGTTCTCATGGTGGGCATCTGTGGAAGGATTGAACCCCCTGGGCAGAGAGAAACTTACCATGGCTGCTGAATAGAGAAAAAGGCTGGTTAGGGTATATATATTTTTTTCTTTTCTTCTCTCTTTTCTGGTTGTGCATTATATCCTAAAAAATAAATCACATCCATCTATAAATGCATGAAAAGTGTGTGTGCGCGCCGCATGTCTTGAGGACCCCTGAGGACCCAAGGAAGTGCAGTGCCGAGTGGGAAGTGGGTCGGATCAGTGGTTTTACAGAACCAAAAATCAACAAATCTCTGTATGTTTGTGTCTGTCTGTCTTTTTAGCCTGTCTATGGAGATCCCTGATATCATCAATATGATTTCCATAGTACTGACATCATAGACTAGCCTCAAAGTGCTAAAGTGCTCAAAGTGCTATGATAATGGGTCCTGCACTAGGTAGGTACTCTGATAATGGGTATTGCATAACCGAGGGGTACGCATTGGTTTGTTTTGTGATTTAGCTATAGACCAAATTATTCTCTTTCTAGGGGTATCCTGTGAGCTTATGTTGATGTACCCCCAGACAGTGTCTTAAAAAAAGACAGTCTAATTAAAAGTCTAATAATGGAGTGGCCTCAAGAATATAGTGATGTGAGATTTTTTAGACATAAACCCTGTTCTAGAAGGCTTTGGCATTCAGCCATGCTGTAATTTCTAGCTCATGACCTGGCATGGCCCTCCCTGTTTCTGTCCAATCTTTTGGATCCTTCCCCAGTCTAAACATTAATAAAACCCCCCCAAAATGCACTCACAAAAATATCCTCATCGGTTCGTCTTGGTGACTCAGCTATTTGGAGCACATGTAAGCATGGGCAATCACAGTGACTTCACAACTCTGTTCGGTGACCTTTGTCACATTTTCATTCCCTGCCATTCTCCTGCGGTCTTTCCCATCGCTCACTGCTCTTAGCTATTTAACCCATTGCAAATAGCTGAGGCTATTTCAGCTGAGGCCGATTCTTACTAATGTCTTCTAAATCCTAACAGTTTTCTGAAAAACGTATGTTTCTATATCAGTGGTTCTCAAACTTTTTCATGTCTGGGACCCCCAAAATGATATGCATTTGGCCGCTGGCCCCCATCTCAAAATATGCTGTTCCAGGGACCCCCAGAGGCAAAGATTTGAGTTAAAAATGTTTGCTTTAAAAGAACATAAATATATTAATTTTCTCGATAAAAAAAAAAAAAGAGCAGATCTACAAGCTCAGAGTGCCGCACTATGAGCTTGTAGATCTGCTATTTTTGAATAGCCAAAGTGTAAAATAATGCTTTTTAGCTCAAATGAAAAAAATGACTGTTGGGTTAATAAGTGTAATGTCTTAAAATAAATACCCCTGTGCTCCAGAAAGACTTGCAGTGCTGGCTAAATATATCGTTGTGATTCTCGCACGATTGATTGGTCGGCGACAGGGGTTCACTGATTACAAGATATTTTACCACGATGTGATCCCGACCCAATACATACATTTTTTTTTATACCAAACGTCTCACGAAAACCTGAAAGGCTCCCGTGATACAGTATATGCGCGAGACAGAGACAAGACGCTAATGATTGACATTAAATAATTCTCAATTTCTCTGTATTTCTCCCTCTCTCTCTCTCCCTCCCTCTCTGAAACAAACGTTTCAAAAGTCAACCAGAGTGCAATTCAGATCAGAAGCAGTATTGCCGTGTCTGCTTATTATAAGCAAGTTGCTTGTAAAAAAGATTGGTGGTTTGCGTTTCTTTTTAGCTTATTTCCAAAGTGTAGTTGCTTATTTGGCTTTATTTCTTAATGCTGCTTTTTTTCTTTGAAAATAGCTGCGACGTGTTGTGAGCTTTTAGATCGGCTATTTTATTTGTATATCCACCTGTTTCCTAGGTTTGTGTTTTCCACTTCCTGTTGGATTTCATTGGATATCATTAGTCATCTGACCGGTTTCATTGGATTTCATTGGATCAAAAGACAGGAAGTGGAACACAGTGAAAAGCTTAGGAAACAGGTGGATAGGTTTAAAGTGCTCTTGCAGCCTATAGTTGCTTTTGTTGGGCTTGTTTTCATAGACCTGGTTGCTTATTTCTCGCGCAAAACCTGGCAATACTGTTCAGAGATACATACGTGCGTCGCGCACACACACACACGCACACACACACACACACACACACACACACACACACACACACACACACACACACACACACACACACATACACACTCAGCTCTCTCTCTCTCTGTCTGCAAGCCCTATTCCTCTCTAATAATACAGCCCCCATCGTCGAGCAGGCTTGCTCACTCTATCAATCTGTTTTATCATGTTTAACTAATACAGGACTGGACTGTCTGTACGGTAATATTGCGGTTCTATGCGGGAGGACTAGCCACGGTGCGTGGCTGTAATGTGCTCTCATTGGCTGTAGCGTGCACTAGATCGGGGACGATAGCCCCAATTGTCCAACAAGTTTAAAATCTAAAGGTTATCGGGAACCCCTCGCCGACCGTACTTTATCGGGGTGTTTCTTCTCGGAGTACCTTACACACTGCGCGTTCAACACCTAACTGAGAGAGAGATGAATCAGGGACCCCCACTATATATTACATAAGATTGTGTTGCAGATTAAAGCTTTTCATAGATGTTGGATTCATGTTAATGTAAATTTTCGACTTAAATTTAACGACTTAAACCGTCAATACTTAGTAAACGTTCACTCTGTACTTGGTCTGCTCTTTTTTCCCCTCTTTGCCGATCGGCTATTTTCGGCTAAAGTTGTCCTTTAGAATAGGGATGCTAGGGTTCAAGTGGTTAATGTAAAAAACAATGATCCTATCACACAGAGATTTGGCGGACCCCCTCTAGCAACTCTGAGGACCGCCCAGGGGTCCCAGACCCCCTGTTGAAGACCCCTGCCTTACTCCATCTCCCCCCCCCCCCCCCTCTGTCTCTCTTCCAGGGGCAGTGCTCGAGGGCGCTGGTACAAGTTCAACGACAACGTGGTGGAGGAATTCGACATGAACGACGAGACTCTGGAATACGAATGCTTCGGCGGGGAGTACCGCCCCAAAGTCTATGACCAATGTGAGTCACACATGTGTTGACATTTAAACCGCTATCAAGGCTGGCAGCATTAAAGAGAGGGAAATGGCCTACTCTGTAGGGTTTGCATGTTCTCCCCATGTCTCTCAGGGTAGTTAATACCCACACCAAAACATGTAGTAATCCTGGTCGTTATACCGCCTCCCCCATGACAGCCGGGGCGCCTGATGGAGGGGAAAGGAACTGGTTGGAATAACGTGTTCCTTCCAGGCGCTACGTCCTACCGGGGAAACTCCCCCCTGTCAGGTTACAAGAAGGTCAGTTGGCTCTCATGCATTGCAGGAGGCATGAGCTCGGCCCTGGCCTCCCTAGGCTGGTGAGGGGAGTGTAGCGCCCAGGATCCACGGTATAAAAAAAACATTTAAAAAAAAAAAGAGAGGGAAATGAGGTATTCCTTCTCTTATACAAACTGTTGTGTGTTTGTGTCAAAAAAAACTTTTACAGCCAACCCGTACCCTGACGTGCGGCGGAGGTATTGGAACGCCTACATGTTGTTCTACCAGAGGATCAGTGACCAGAACTCTCCTGTCCTTCCCAAAAAGAGCCGAGTCAGCGTCATGAGACAGGAAGCCGAGGACCTCACGCTGTGAGTCAGCAACACACACGCACACAATGCTAATGCTACGTGCAAAATGTTTGTTTAATTAACCCTTTAAGACCGGGAACGCATCTGTGTCATTTTGAGATTTCTTTGGCTTTTCAAAAATAGCAGATGTACAATCTCGTAGCGCGGCACCGAGTGCCACGCTATGAGCTTGTAGATCTGCTATTTTTGAAAGATCTTCAAGGTCGGTGCAAATCTTTGACTATATATATATATATATATATATATATATATATATATATGAATATAAATATATAAATATATTTATACCCCCCAGAAGTTGTAACAGAATAAAACATTTTCGCTTTAAAAAAAATATATATATATATATATAATTATTTTTATTTTTTTTAAAGCGAAAATGTTTTATTCTGTTACAACTTCTGGGGGGTCCCTGGAACAAAATAGTTTGAGACTGGGGTCCACGGCCAAATACACCACACTGATATTATAGCAAAATGTTTTGATTTTAGAGGACATTTGTAGAATCCCCCAGAAGCAAAGATTTGAGTTGCAAATGTTCGCTTTATATATATATTTAAAGATTTGCACACCTTTTCCACAATTTTTCAAAAAACAACTACAAAACAACTACAAGCTCCATAGCGCGGCACTCGGTTCTGCGCTATGAGCTTGTATATCTGCTATTTTTCAATAGCCCAAAGAAATCTAAAAAATGACAGATGTGTTCCCGGTCTTAATCGGTTAAAAATAACAACCACCCACTCGTTTTATTCTAATGTGTAGGTCACAAGTTTAACTTCATGGCTGTCGTCTCTTGTGTCCCCAACAGGTCTGCTCCCTCCTCCCCCGACGTCTCCCCCCAGTCCTCCCCTCGGCCCCCCAGGGCCAACAATGACCGGCTCACCCTCCTCACCCGTCTGGTGCGTAAGGGAGAGAAGAAGGGCCTGTTTGTAGAGAAGATGCCCGCCAGCATCTACCAGGTACACTGCCATCAAGCTTATCCATTCAGTCAGTCAGTCAGTCAGTCATCCACTGGACTCGTACAATCATTCAATCATTTATTTATTGATTCACTCCTTCATTCAGTCACTCACTGGCTTACTTTTTAACGTATTAAAGGACGACTTCACCGATTTTCAACCTGTCTTCATATAATTGGTCCTCACTAATACTCATGATAAAATGGTGCCATTTCTTTCTACTTGGTCTGCGTCTCAGAGGAGGGCTGTGGACAGTCCAGAAACCTGTCTACCAGTGACATCATCGTTAGGCATGATTTTTTTTCCCAACGAGATTTCACATTTTTTATTTAGAGTTTTTATTAACACGTGAACAATGGCTTCTTTTATTGCATTGCAACTTTCCAGGAATAGAAAGGCTGCAGTTTCTATTAGCTTGGAGTCCCCATTGATGATGTCACTGGTAGACGGGACTCTGAACTGTCCACAGCCCTCCTCTGAGACACAGACCGAGTAGAAAGAAATTGTACCATTTTATCATGAGTATTAGTGAGGACCTATTATATGAAGATAGGTTGAAAATCGGTGAAGTCGTCCTTTAACTCATTCACTGCCAAGGGTAAATAAATCACCCACTGCCAGCGATTTTTCGTTTTCCTTACCTTTTCAACTAGTCACAGAATATTTATCTCCAGTATGATCGATCCCCGGTCGTCGCTAAACACGGACGGTTTCTCTGTGCTTCCGCAAAAAAAAAACAACAACGGGAAAGCAAGATACGGCCGTTTCCTCCAAATACGTTAACCAGGAAGTGACTGGTGGAGGAGATCTTGCGATCATGTGATCTCCTGGATCTGTGTGTAACTTGAGAATGGAATGGTCACTCATATCTTAGTGAAGAGCGCCATCTAGTGTAAAAACTAAAAACACAACAGGCGTCAAACGACGTCGCTGGCAGTCAATGAGTTAACCTCTTACAAATGAAGGCTCGTACACACTGTACGACTTCCAAAGTCATCAGGTGGTCATAAGATCGCTCTGCAGTTCACATTAGACACTCGGTGACAGGGGATCACACACGGCAAGATTTCATCAGGATGAGATGTACTGACGCAATATGCAGACGTGCAATATACTTTTTATTGTTTTTATTCCAGTGCATTTTAATGTATTTTTTATATCATAACTGTATTGCTTATTGTCTTTCATGTTTGTTTTACTTGATGAGGGCAACTGTAATTTCCCTGCGATCAACTATCCAGCCAGCCAGTCAGTCTGTCTGTTTACATAAATAATAACTTGTTTATACAATCAAACAAGCACCCCGTGTCCACCTTTCCTGTGCTCTCATTGGCTGTAGCACTTCTCTGCTCTCTGTGCTGGTTGCAAGCAGCCTAGTTCATACTCTATGATTTACAGTCGGCGTCAGTGCCAGTTATCAAACCTGCCAGATATCTGGAGACACTCAGGGATGCGTCCCCTAGCACTGGAATCGTGCTCAGGTTGCGCCTTTGAACAGTTCACACACAGCGAGCAAAACCTCAGGCAGCGAGCGCCAGAATAGGTCGGAGACAGGATAACCTGGGCTAAAATCTTGCACCGTGAACCAGGCATTAGCTAGATCTGGTTTTAACCCATTAAGACCCGAGGCGATTCTTTAAAAAAATCGAACAGGTTTTGGAAAAAAATATCCAAAAATATTTTTTTCAAGATTTTTCAGAAATAGCAGATCTACAAGCTCATAGCTAGTATATCTGCTATTGTTGAATAGCCAAAGAAATCTAAAGTGACACAGATGCGTTCCAGGTCTTAATGGGTTAATATACACATAGTGAAGAAGCAGCATGAAGGCCTAATGATTGAAGTTTGAGAAATAACCGTGTGTGTGTGTGTGTGTGTGTGTGTGTGTGTGTGTGTGTGTGTGTGTGTGTCTGTAGATGGTGAGGGATGAGAACCTCAGGTTTATGAGGAACAGAGACGTCTACAACAGCGACTACTTCAGCTTCACGCTTTCCCTGGCCTCCGTCAATGCAGTAGGTGTTTGAACTTGGTGTGCGTGTGTGAGTGTGTGTGTTTGTGGTCACAGAGACATCTCAAATATCATGTGTGTGTGTGTTTCAGACAAAGTTGAAGCACCCAGCCTATCAGGCCATGGCCAAAGAGAGTCTTCAGCTGGCTGTTCATTTCCTCTTCCATACGTACCTGCACACCAAGAAGAAGCTCCGGTACACACACACACACACACACACACACACACACACACAGAGTACTCTGCAATCAACCAAAGTCATCTCAAAGCCTATACCGCTTGTGCAAGGACGCGCTGTGATTGGCCAGTAGACACTTTGAGTGGCAGTTGGGGCAAACGCTCTCGCCCAAAACAGGATTTACGATTCTGTGCCTATCGGGAACAAAACTCGAACGGCGCCGAGTCGGCTCAAGCGAACTTCGCAACGTTCGGCGCGACAACTCGCTCGCTCGGCGGTGCCTCTCGTGGCTGAAGTTCGCTTGAGAACAGCGCACCTCCGTCGCGGTCAAAAACTATACTTTATCGTCCGAGAAAAAATAATTCCGCAGTTGTTGTAGACGAGAGGCAGTTCCTCGTGCGTCACAGAAGCTGGGCGTGGTTTTAGCACAAGCGGTGTAGGCTTTGGATATGTCTAACAATCAACCCCATGACTTTGTAATCTAGTGAAACAGTATTATGTGTTCATGATCTCTGTCAGACAATCTTTTTTCAATAGGCCCTATGCACAGCAGCCATATTATCACTTCCTTCACAGGTGTTACCAATGATACTAATGAAGGCTCTGTTCCATTTAGTGTAGCACAGTGGTTTCCACGACCCCCATAACTCTCAGAGTTACACACCCGTAAGGGGCCATTTAGAAGCCCAGGAGGGTCCCTGGACCCCAACTTTAGACCCACTGGTGTAGCAGAGTGTTTCCAGTGAGCCAACATGCACACAAATATCAGCACCCTGACTCTGTTTGACCAGAATGGAACAGAGCCTTCATTAGTATCATTGGCAACACCTGTGAATGTCTTCACACTATGGCTGCTGTGCATAGAGCCTATTCCTCTCCTCAGTGCATCTCTATCGTTCATCCTCTCACTCTGTCTACCCCCCCCCCTCTCTCTCTCTCTCTCTCTCTCAGGGTTGACACAGATGAGTGGATGGCTACAGTAGAGGTGCTGCTGTCAAAGAGCAGTGAGGCGTGTCAGTGGATGGCGCAGTACCTGGTTGGACCAGAGGGGAGAGAGATGACCAAGTGAGTACCGCTGTCACTATATATCACCACCACTGTTGGCTTACTGATCGTTGTAACGTCTGTATTTCTGACCTACACCCCTCTCTATAGGGTCCATAGCATGGTTGTAACCAATGGTGTAACCACTTTAACCATTATTTTACACTTTGGCTATTCAAAAATAGCAGATCTACAAGCTCGGTGCCGCGCTAGAAGCTTGTAGATCTGCTATATATATTTTTTTAATATCGTGAATATATATATATATATTTTTAAAGCGAACATTTTTAACTTAAATCTTTGCTTCTGGGTATTCTAAATCCTAACAGTTAAAACTTATGTTGCTATGTATCAGTGGTTCTCAATTATTTTCATGTCAAGGACCCCCCAAAATGATATGTATTTGGTTGGGACCCCCCATCTCAAAATATTTTGTTCCAGGGACCCCCAGAAGCAAAGATTTGAGTTAAAAGTGTATGTATTATATTCATAGATTTGCACATATTTTAATGTTTTTTTTTCTCTCAAAAAATAGCAGATCTACAAGCTCGTAGCGCGGCACTCGATAATAAAACGGCTAGCTAAGATTCAAGGCTATTCAAGGTATCTTTATTATTATCTCTTGTAAGATTAAAATTCTTTGAAGATTTTAGAGCAGTGGTTCTCAACCAGGGTCCACTTTAAAAGTATTGAAAGCAATAGGTTGGCCGTGTTCAGTGGTCAGATGCGTGGGCTGCGTGCGTTTTCAGAGCATGTTTATTTTAACCCATTAACACAACTTTTTTCAATTTTCGACACGGACCATTTCAGTGTAACACCACCGGAAACGGAACTATTTGCGATCCGATTTTGCCGATCCCGTCGGCCTCCATTCTAAAGCGCACGCTAAAACTCCATTTTCCTCCTTGTAGTTTTTTCTCCTCGGTCATCACTGTTTAACATAAACCGTTCTAACTACAACATGGATGCCCCGTTTGACACGTGGTCTTCACTGTTAGACACAGGGACATCTGCACGATGTTTACAAACAGTGCATCGCGCATTCTTAAGGATTTTAACGGGGTCTATGGCGACGTGAAAAAAACAAAAAAACAACAATAAAACCTTGGCACTGGTGAGTACATTATGAGATTAACCTCTGGCGGTGGAAGTGTTAAAACTGGGAAAGCGTCTTTGTCATTTTAGATGTTTTTTTTTACACAAATCTTCTCTTCTGGGGGTCCCTGGCACAAAACCTTTTCAGATGGTGGTCCGCGGTCATATTTGTATCAATTTGGGGGTCCTTGGCACATTTTGTTTTGGTGAACTACTGGTTAGGATTATGTATTTGTAGAATCGGCCTCAAGTCTTAACCCATTAACACCTGGAACTGTGTCATTTTTAGATTTGAGCTAAAAAGCATTATTTTACACTTTGGGCTTTTAAAAAATAGCAGATCTACATATGAGATAGCAGATCTCATAGCGCAGCACCGAGTGCCACGCTACGAGCTTGTAGATCTGCTATTTTTGAAAAATCGTGAAAATGTGCGCAAATCTTTGAATATATATTTTTAAAGCGAACATATTTAACTCAAATCTTTGCTTCTGGGGGTCCCTGGAACAAAATAGTTTGATGGGGGTCCGTGGCCAAATACATATAATTTTGGGGGTCCTTGACATGAAAAAGTTTGAGCACCACTGATATAGAAACATACGTTTTTCAGAAAACTGTTGAGATTTAGGAGACATGTAGAATCGGCTTCAGGTCTCAATGGGTGGCTTAATGATCAATCAATGTGTTGTGTTCCGACATAGTAGACTTATTTATTGGCGTCACTTTTTTAGATCGATGTTATATTAAAATCTGAATGTTTTGCCAGTTATTTGGGAGCCCACTTGCAAATACCCTTGCGGCCCTCTGCCTACAGGTTGAGAACCACTGTTTTAGAGTACGGTAGCTGCGGCTGAGAGTCTGCTCTCCTAGTGACGTCTGATGCCACAGAGTTGGCAGCTCACTGCAGAGTTCTCCTCAATCTAATAAATGCCCTTTTATCCTCCCTTCAGGCCAGGATCACTCCACTAACACAAGAACAACAACTACTAACAGCCGCAGTAACTTCACTCTCTTCATTCTTCAACCTCTCAAATACACTTCCTCATTAACCCATTGAGACCTGAAGCCGAAATGTCTTCTAAATCCCAACCGTTTTCTGAAAAAACGTACGTTTCTAGGTATATCAGTGGTGCTCAAACTTTTTCATGTCAAGGACCCCCAAAATTATATGTATTTGGCCGCCGACCCCCATCTCAAAATGTTTTGTTCCAGGGACCCCCAGAAGCAGTGATTTGAGTTAAAAATGTAGAATATATTCAAAGATTTGCACACAATTTCAAGATTTTTCAAAAATAGCAGATCTACAAGCTCGTAGCGCGGCACTCGGTGATGCGCTACGAGCTTGTATATCTGCTATTTTTGAATAGCCAAAGTGTAAAATAATGCTTTTTAGCTCAAATTGAAAATGTGACACAGATGGTTCTTCAGGTCTTAATGGGTTAAAAAAATGCTCTTTTCTGCATTTCTATCTTTTCTCCCTCTTCATTAGTCTCTTTTCTCCCTGTATTCTCTCTCTTCTCGCCCATCCTCTCTGCGGTCCTTCCTTCTAGCACACTGTTTCCAAAACAGCGGTTCAGGACCCATTTGTGGGTGGCGGATCAATGTTTGTGGGTCGAGTTAATGTCCCCTTGCTTTCGTTTACTACTTATTTAAAAAATACATATTTTAAACATTTTAAACAGAGAATTGAATATTTCATAAATAAAATCAGAAAATCTAATAATTCCATAATTAAATAAACATTTAAGAAGTAGTGAAAATAGCAGATCCACGTCTCTGTGCGCCGCGTTGTGAGCTTGTAACATTAACACTGAGGGGATTGATGTGGACTGGGCACGGCTGACCGACTCGATGCTCATTGGCTGAAAGAGTAGGCTTGGCTAGTAGGCTTGGCTCTGGAATGTAAACATGGCCCTGGCTGTGCCAGACGGTATATTTTACCCCAAATTCCCCAAATAGTTTACCCATAATGTGCGTGTGTGTGTGTGTGTGTGTGGGGGCGCGCGGGCGTGTTTGCACATGTACACGTATATGTAAGAGACAAAAGTGTTCGGTTTCATTGTTGTAGGCTGTGGCATTATAATTGCACTGCTCTAAGATGCAACAGTGTTACCAATGATACTAATGAAGGCTCTGTTCCATTTAGTGTAGCACAGTGGTTTCCACGACCCCCATAACTCTGAGAGTGTACAAATGGACCAAATGGACCCGTAAGGGTCCATTTGTACATTCTCGTAGTTACAGACCCGTAAGTGTCCATTTGGTTGTGTGTTCAACACATACATGAATTAGTCTTCTATGTGACTCGCCCCTACCCATATGACAGTCGCATTGACGCATCTCTCCAACAAACGGCCGCGGCCAATGAGGTGTTCAACTCTGAATTCTAGGAGTTTAATGCATTGCGCTTGTCTTTGTGTTCCTCCTCTCCTCTCAGGGTGTGCCTGTTGGAGTGCAGTGTTCGGGAGGTGAGGATTGTAGTGGCATCCATCCTTGAGAAGACACTTGAAAGTGCACTTCAATTTGGAGACCCTGGATTGGACAACCTGACCGACGCCCTGCTCTCCTTATTGGACAAAGACGTGCCCGAGAACGTCAAGAACTGCTCGCAATACTTCAGCCTCTTCAGCAACTTTGCCCAGAGGGTAATATTTGCATCGAGTCAATTATGTTTTTTTTCTTATTTGTTGTACAGTATGCAAACAAATAAGAAAAAAAACGATTTCATTCTGCTAAACTGCGATTACCAACAGAAGTATATTGGGGAATTTTAACATTTATTTTTCTGGGGCTTTACTCACACGTTTAGCTGTGTTGCTTATTCCACGATTGCACAATCTTTACAAGTTGTAAAGGTGACTAATCAACGATAACAACTATATAAAATATAATACAAACTGGTATTATTGAAAGGGAGATTTAATCGACCGAAGTTAAGTTTCCGAACTTTTTTTGAGGAATTTATATAGGGCTTAAGTGTTTAACTGCCCCTATTGTTTATAAGATATCGGAATCATTTCTCTTTCAGGGTTTCAGTTCTTGTCAGCTGTTGTTGAAACACTCTGCTTATCGTCGGATGCTCATCTTCCTGCTGGGACCTAACAGACAGAACAACCAGGTAAGACTGACAGCTAATAGAATCTGGCACTTTGTGCAATTCTAATAGTTCAACTATTTAAGGTGTATAAATGTTGTTGTTTGTTTCTCCAGCTGTTTTGCCTTAGACAGTTGAGTGACAAAGCTGAAGATGACAACATGAATTGTGGTCTTGGTTCATTTTGGCGTTCATGTGCGCCAGTAAAGTTAAAAACATAGAAAACTTTTCATACTTTTGTGTGACGCTGACGGGAGAGGAAAGCAGTGGGAGACGTGGACTTGTGTCAGTGAACACTCTTCTCTATTGATTTACGCAGAACCGACGCTGGAGTCCAGCCCAGGCCCGAGAGTTCCTGCACCTGCACAGCACTCTGGCCCTCATCACCCTGAACTCTGACCTTAAGATGCAGCAGACACAGAGTGAGACACTTACGCACGCGCGCGCGCGCACACACACACACACACACACACACACACACACACACACACACACACACACACACACACACACACACACACACACACACACACACACACACACACACACACACACACACACACACACACACACACAGACACTTCCGAATTCACACCCAAGTTTCTCAGAGACATGTATTGATTTTGTTTCATTTTCCATTGAAGCACTCTTGTTCTTACCTCAGCCTCTCTATTCTGTTCCACAGCTGCCGGAGTCTTTAAAACGAGTGTGAGCGGTGTGCAATCCTCCTCATGCCCTCTTCTACCCCTCCACACGGATGTGCAGGCCTCTCTCTTCACTGCAGAGGGACAGCCATACCTGCTTGAGGTGGGCCCCCCCCCACACACACACACACACACACACACACACACACACACACACACTTGGAACAGCTACAGTCTCATCAAGGGGTTCTTAGGAATTTTCAGTCATAGTAAAAAATAAAAATAAAAGTGTAGTAAAAGGCTTTGTTACTGTTTATGGCAGGGGTCTTCAACGTTTTCAGGCCAGGGACCCCCTAGCTGAGAGAGAGATGAAGCAGGGACCCCCTCTATATTGTATAAATTTGTGTTTCAGATAAACTTTTGCTGCTCTTTTTTTCCTCTACACCTATAACTCTTTGCCAAAAATAGCTGATCTACAAGCTCACAACGCCTCGCAGAGCGAGGCGTTGTGAGCTTGTAGATCTGTTATTTTTGGCTAAAGTTCTCCTCAGAAAAGGGATGCTAGGGTTCAAGTGGTTAATGTAAAAAAAAAAAATCATATTTGGCGGACCCCCTGTAGTAACTCTGAGGACCCCCTGGGGGTCCCGGACCCCCTGTTGAAGACCCCTGGTTTATGGTAATTCATAATGTATTTGGTTGAATTTAATTCAAATGAATCCTCAAAACAGTAAATCTAAGTTGGGTCATAGCCTACAGCAAAACCTCTCTGACCTGTGTGTTGTGTTGTGTTGTGTTTATTTCCAGGTGCTATGTGCCATGCGGGAGCTGTCCGGTCCTCTGTCCCTGCTGATAGAGATGGTGACGTACTGCTCCTTCTGCAACGAGCCCTTCTCCCTGGGTTTCCTGCAGTTACTCAAGGTAAGAGAACCTTTTCTGCATGGTTCTTCTTCAGCGCAGCTTATAGTTCGTCCTACCAACCATGTCGGACAGCCCGAGATGCATGTCCATCACTGAGCGTTGGGATCATAAACGGCACAAGACATCGATCTCATCATCAGGCACATTGGCAGCGTTGCCAAGTCCGCTTATTATCTCATTCACTGCCAATAGGCTCCATATTATGAAGACATTCACAGGTGTTACCAATGATACTAATGAAGGCTCTGTTCCATTTAGTGTAGAACAGTAGTTCTCAGATTTTTGAATTTCAGATTTCCACGACCCCCATAACTCTGAGAGTGTACAAATGGAACCAAATGGACCTTTACGGGTCCATTTGGTTCCATTTGTACACTCTCAGAGTTACACACCCGTAAAGGGCCATTTGGGAGTGTTTCCAGTGGGCCAACATGCACAATATCAGCACCCTGACTCCGTCTGACCAGAATGGAACAGAGCCTTCATTAGTATCATTGGTAACACCTGTGAATGTCTTCACAATATGGCTGCTGTGAATAGAGCCTATTACGTGTTTGACGTGTTTTTTTTTTCCAACGCCCACACCACCAATGGAGTTTTTGATGCGTTTTCGGTGTTAGATGCTAGATGGCGCTCTTCACTAACCTATGAGTCACTATTTGACTCGCATAGAAGCAGCAAATCACGTGACCGCCAAAAGAAAGCTACATTCACTTCCATTCTAAATGGATTTGGAAGAATGCCTTTTTCTCTGCTTTGAGTGCTTTCTGTTGCTTTTTGGCAAAAACAACCTACGTTCAACTGCCAATAAGAGACTCTGATACGTCTTTTAAAAACGATCGGTGGATGGATTGTTGTGAAAAATAATATTCTCTGATTTAAGGTTCGTGAAAACGCTCGGAATCACTGGCAAGGTCGGCTATAGATGTTTTTTTTTATTCTGGCAGTGAATGAGTTATAAGCGACTTCGGGTTTGTTTTGGGGTTGCGGTTGTTTGGGCTTGTTTCTCAAGTGTATTTGGGCTCGTTTCAGTTTTTTCTCTTTAACCCTAAAAATAAAAATAAATTGAATTGGGGGTCACTGGCACAAGATATTTTCATATTTTCAGTCTGTGGCCAAATACATTCATTTAGGGGGTCCTTGACATGACAATGTTTGAGAACCACTGCTCTAAGACAACAATAGGCAATAAAGTTTGATTGACTTGCCCTAGTCGTCTTATATTTGGCTTGTTTTCATAGGCCTTGTTTGCTCGTTTCTCTCGCAAAAGCTGGCAACACTGCACATTTAACCCTTTAAGACCTGCGGCCGAGTCTACAAATGCCTTCTAAATCAGTAGTTCTCACACTTTCAAGATTTTTCAAAACTGTTCAAAAATAGCGCCACGAAGTGACGCGCTGTGAGCTTGTATATCTGCTATTTTTGAATAGCCAACACTGGGCACTGTCTTCTACTCACCTGTTCCGCTCTGTTCTACTTATACAGCTGAAGTGCCTCCAGAACAATGGAGGCAAATGATTTTATCCATCATTTGTTTTTTGTATCTCTTTGAACTGTAGTCCCAGCTGGAGACGGCTCCCCCTCATGAACTAAAGAACGTCTTTCTGATGCTTCAAGAGCTGCTGGTGAGTAGTGAGCCTTTAGCCCCAGTAGTTCTCAACTGCTTTTGCACTGGGGACTCCATTCTGCACTGACCGGGAAGTCTGTAGCCGATGTATTAACTCACTGAGTGCCATTAACGTGTTTCACGTGTTTTTAGCGCTATGGCTCAACGTGCCATTAACGTGTTTGACGTGTTTTTGAAATATTATCATAAAAATGAAAAGAATTTTTTTTTTTTTTTTTTTTTTTTTTTTTTTGAAAAACATGTTCAGAACCCAAGATATCATCATCTGAAGGTGTGCAGCTCCATCCACTCCTTGTTTAACTTAGAACTAGAACTAGAGCTTCCTAAGCACTTTTTGTTTTCTGTGAAAAAAACTCTGGCACTTTTCAGAATCAATTCTGAAATAATTCTGGCAATCCTGGCACTCAATGAGTTAAATAACACCGTATTCCTCTCAACAAGTCAGAACATCACATTTGTAGCCGTTACATCTACAAAGCTACAATACAAGTTGAGCTGGCTTCAACTGCAGCTACAAAGCTATAACGGCCAAGTGTTATTTAACTCATTATTTCCTTGTGCTAGTTCCATGTTCTTTTTAACCCCAGGCTTTATTTTCCTTTGTATTTTTATCAGTGTAAAATTACTAAATTTGTTTACTTAAGTAAAAGTATCAATACTGCTATGTAGAAATACTGTGTTACAAGTAAAAGTCCGGAATTCAAAATTTACTTGAGTGAAAGTACAAAAGTATTGGTAACAAAATGTAATTCATTTGCCAAAAGTAAAAGTACCCGTTATGCAGAAGGTCCCATTTCACAAGTTTTCAAGTGTATACAATTTACAAAAATCATTTGAAAATAGTAGACCTACAAGCTCACAACGGGTCGCATCGCGACGCGTTGTGAGCTTGTAGATCGGCTATTTTCAAATAGCCAAAGTTTAAGGGCTGAAGTTTTGTAAGCTAAATCTACAAAGTAACTTGTGACTAAAGTAGTCAAATAATAGTAATGGAGTAAAAGTACAATATATTGCCTCTGAGATGTAGTGGAATAGAAGTAAAAGTACTGAACATTTGAAATACTCCAGTAAAGTAAAAGTACCTTAACATTGTACTTAAGTACAGCACTTGAGTAAATGTACTTAGTTACTTTACACCACTGATTTTCATCGCTTGATGATGTCATCAAATGTGTTGATCAACACTTGAACAGCGACTCCGCAACAGATACACTGCGTCGCTTTGTAGCGTTGTAGCCTTGTATCTTTTGTAGCTAGCCAGTGTGAACGCAGCATTGTGAAGTTTAATTCGCTTTTGTATTTTCCTTTCAGGTCATTGAAGACCCTCTTCAAACTCAGAGGCTGAAGTATGCCTTTGAGTCAGAGAAAGGCCTGTTAGGTAGGAATGCTTTGTTCTTCACTATACAAAAACCTGGTGCTGTGTTACCAGTAAAGGAAAGGAAAGCAAAGCATCATGCACAGCTTCTCAAGGGGAATTTCACTCCTACTGTATATAAGCCCATTCAACACACTTCCCTGGTTCTGTCTTCTAATCAATGGGGAGACTTCATTTTTCGATTTTATATGTTATTATGTTAATAATTTAAGTCATTTAAGGTTGCATCAAGGAGCCCTTTAAGTCCATGCATGAAATCCATGAAGAATAATGACGGTGTCCCTTTTAATTAGAAGTTAACCCATTAAGACCTGGAACGCATTTGTGTCACTTTAGCTTTCTTTGGCTATTCAAAAATAGCAGATATACAAGCTCATAGCGCACCACCGAGTGCCGCGCTATGAGCTTGTAGAGCTGCTATTTTTGAAAAATCGTGAAAATGTTTTTTTTATATTTTTTTTCCGAAAAACTGTTAGGATTTCGATTTTTTTTAGAAGCGGCCTCAGGTCTTAATGGGTTAAAATATCAGTCACCAGAACCAGCGACGTATGTTTTCAAGTCTAACATGGAGTTTGAAGTTGAATAGTGCTTATATGGGCGTGGGGCGTGTCTGATCAAATATCTAAATATTGAATCCAACAACTTGAAAACTTTCTGGGGTTTCGCTTTCACAGCAGTCAGAGTAGACTTGAAAATGACCCCAGAAGTGTTTAAAAAGTGAAATTTAAGCTCTGATGCGGTTAGGGAAATTTGAACTGTATTTACAAAATAAAAACAAATGTACTGACTGTCTGCTCTTCTACTTCTTCTTCTACAGCTTTAATGCACCAGAGCAACAATGTGGACAGCAGTCGCTGCTACCAGTGTGTCAAGTTCCTAGTCACACTGGCCCAGAAGTGAGTCTCTGTTAAGCTTACTTTATACAACCAAGAATAGCCAGGATTCCAAAGTCCTTCCACTACTTTTTAATGAAAATTGAAGGCACAGGCATACACGGATGCGTTTCGCCGTCACACCTTGAGTGTTGTTGAGCCATGCACCTGGTAAACTGTTGTTTGAATGGACTGAGTTTTGCTTCTACTTTGAAGCTTACTTTTTACACCATTGGGCACTCTGGTAGTTCCTCTATGGGGGAAAAAAAGATTCTCCATCTCACGACAGTGTCACTTGCCAAAGAGAACTGATCTTCAAGCCGTTGTTAGCTTGAAGATCAGTTCTCTTTGGTAAGTGTCTCCGTCATACTCTGGATTATAAATTTAACTTTGACCCATTCAATCCGGGGACGCATCTCTGTCATTTTAGGCTATTCAGAAATAGCCGATATACAAGCTCATAGTGGGGCTATTTTTGCTATTGATCTGCTATTTTTTGTGCAAATATTTGAATTTTTCTTTTTTTTCAAACAGACATTTGTAACTCAAATCTTTGCTTCTGGGGGTCCCTGGAACAAAATATTTTACGAATGTTCACTTTAAAAAAGATATATTCCAAGATTTGTACAAATTGTCACGATTTTTCTAAAATAGCAGATCTACAAGCTCATAGCGCGGCACTCGGTGCCGCGCTATGAGCTTGTATATCTGCTATTTTTGAATAGCCAAAGAAATCTTAAAATGACACAAATGATGCATTCCTGGGTCTTAAAGAGTTAAGGTTGCATATTCTTGTAATAGAACTAGAATAGTCCTTGCATAAAGGGCTTCGCCGTTTAACCGACGTAGTGAATATCAGTGAATGTTAAAGCAAACTCTGAATCTCCTCTCGCTTTGCCCAGGTGTGTCCCAGCGAAAGATTACTTCAAGGATCTGTCGGGTCATTGGAGCTGGGCGGTGCAGTGGTTACAGAAAAAGGCGAGTCTTATACGAAACACGACGCTACGTTAACGCGTCGTCTTTCAAAAAGGTTCTGACACTCTCTTAGCCTGTGTAACATCTTTTTTTTTCTGTGTTGTGACATTTCCTCTTCCTCTCAGATGTCAGAACATTACTGGACTCCACAGAGCAACGTCTCCAATGAGACGTCCACCAATAAAACCTTCCAGCGCACTATCTCAGCACAGGTACGCGCGCACACACACACACACACTGTACACGTTTTTCCTGTTTAGAGGATTATTTTTGGCGGGCCCTCCCAGACATGTTTTAGTTTAGTCGTCCCCCAAAGGAAAATTCACAGCACCAAAATGATAAGAATTGTGAATCAAATATGTATCCTATCCAAGAAAATATCTCCTGTATGGGGGGAATGCCAAGTGTGAGCGAGAAAATAGCAGCCAGGAGAATGAGACTAGCAGGACACTGGCCAAAGACATCAAGAACTGCCTGCAGAGAAAATTGGTGCTGTGGGAACCAACGCACGGTCATCGGTCACGAGGACGTCCTGCACAATGACATACAGTACGTGGATGTACTCAAGAATGATGCAGGAGTGCAAAAGTACCAACGAACTGGCCAGATGTATGGAGAACCAGGACGACCGGAAGCAACGATGGAGGGCTCGTCTGAGGACGACCTAGAGCAGGGGTCTTCAACAGGGGGTCCGGGACCCCTAGGGGGTCCTCAGAGTTACTACAGGGGGTCCGCCAAATCTTTGTGTGATATGATTTTTTTTTTTACATTAACCACTTGAACCCTACCCTTTTCTGAGGAGAACTTTAGCCAAAAATAGCAGATCTACAAGCTCACAACGCCTCGCGCTGCGAGGCGTTGTGAGCTTGTAGATCGGCTATTTTTGGCAAAGAGGTTTAGGTGTAGAGGGGAAAAAAGGGCAGACCAAGTAAACAAAAAAAGTTTAATCTGAAACACAATGTCATTCAATATGTAGTGGGGGTCCCTGCTTCATCTCTCTCTCAGCTAGGGGGTCCCTGGCCTGAAAACGTTGAAGACCTAGAGAGAGAGATTCAAGAAAGACGAGCTGCTATTTTCCTATCAACATTCAGTCACTAGGACTGTGGCCAATCGCCTGCCCTATTGAATGGTTTATGACATCCTAATCCCCTGCCCGCCTGTCGTCATGGCAATTAATCCCTCCCCACACACATGTTTCTGTGTCGACGTGTTGTCACTGCTGCCGTATCCTACTGACTCACCTGCCAGTGAGGAGCCCCCACTGGGAGGACGTAGAGCCTTTGTTCTACTCCCCCCGCCAAACACTCCCTACTGACGGTTGCCACCCCAGCCCGTGGGAGTACACCAGTGTTGATTTTGTCGACTAAAACTATGACAAAAAAATGTTCGTCGACTACCTTTTTTTCACTGACGAAAACTAAATAAAAAACGAATAAAAACTAGTCTATGATCACTAAACCATGACAAAATATATTGACGATTTCGTCAACAAATAAAAACTAGACTAACATGATCCAGTAGAACTAAAAGACATGTCATTTTATGTTTGGTTGCACTCGGGTGCTGCACTCTGAAAATAGCAGATCTACAAGCTCACAACGCGTCGCGCTGAGACGCGTTGTGAGCTTGTAGATCGGCTATTTTCAGCATGCAGCCAAGTGTAATATCAGCCATTACGACGCCACCAAGGCACCGCCAAAATACATTTTAGTCGACTTAATCACCTGTAGATTTAGTAGACTATAATATTATGATGTTTAGTCAACTAAAACTAGACAAAAACTAAAACATTTCAAATCTAAAACTAAATGGTATTTTATTCAAAAGACTATGACTAAAACTAAATCAAAATGTGCTGTCAAAATCAACACTGGTATAGACGCTCGACAAAGCCAGATGCACTGCGGTGGGTTCGAACCCCCAGTGTCCACGTTGGTGGCAGGCACATTATACCACTGCACCACCCGAGTGCTGATTTTAATTTTATGTTTTACCAGTTTTGGCAATTGGGGGTTCATTAGCATAACAGATATCATAGATTTCTGTCAAATAAGGTAACACAGACTAATCGGTTTGGAGCCAGGAAAAACTCTGCATACAAAACACACAACATTTCTGTGGGTCGTATCGGTTTTGGCTTCTCTAATTGTGTGTATTTATGTGTGCGTGTGCTTGCGTCCTACCCTGTACTGTAGGATACCCTGGCGTACGCCACAGCGTTGCTGAATGAGAAGGAGCAGTCTGGCAGCAGTAATGGCTCCGACGGTAGCCCCGCCAATGACAACGCAGACCGCAGCCTCCGACAGGTAAAGAGCAGACATGTGGGGCCATGACTCATCATATAGACGAATCCACAGACGCGCTGCCTGGAGCTGCCTGTAGGCGGCCATTGCTGCGGTGTCGCGTCCGCGTAGCGTTGACACCGCAGCAATGGCTGCGCGCAGGGCAGCGCTCTGTGCATTCGTGTACAGGCTCTATGCACAGCAGCCATATTATCACTTCCTTCACAGGTGTTACCAATGATACTAATGAAGGCTCTGTTCCATTTAGTGTGGCACAGTGGTTTCCACGACCCCCATAACTCTGAGAGTGTACAAATGGAACCAAATGGACCCTTACGGGTCCATTTGGTTCCATTTGTACACTCTCAGAGTTACACACCTGTAAGGGACCATTTGGAAGCCCATGAGGGTCCCTGGACCCCAACTGTAGACCCACTGGTGTAGCAGAGTGTTTCCAGTGAGCCAACATGCACAATATAGCACCCTGACTCTGTTTGACCAGAATGGAACAGAGCCTTCATTAGTGTCATTGGTAACACCTGTGAATGTCTTCATAATATGGCTGCTGTGAATAGAGCCTATTACAGTACATCTTGTACAACAAAGCAAAAAGCCAGGCTTACAAAAACTCTCCCTCAGTTTTAGAGGGGCTCGGCTATAACTCCCATGCTCGCCTACAGAATTAAAGCCCTTTCTGTTCGTTTCCGCTTTAACCCTTTAAGACCGGGAACGCATCTGTGCGTCATTTTTAGATTTCTTTGGGCTATTTTTGAAAAATATTGAAAATTTGTGCAAACCTTTGAATATATATCTTTTATTTAAAGCGAACATCTTTAACTCTGTTACAACTTCTGGGGGTCCCTGGAACTAAATATTTTAAGATAGGGGTCCACGGCCAAATACATATAATTTTTGAGATGTTAGGATTTAGAAGACATTTGTAGAATGCCCAGAAGCAAAGATTTGAGTTACACATGTTTGCTTTAAAAAAATATATATCCAAAGACCCACGATTTTCCAAGATTTTTCCCAAAAATAGCAGATCTACAAGCTCATAGCGCGGCACTCGGTGCCGCACTATGAGCTTGTATATCTGCTATTTTTGAATAGCCAAAGAAATCTTAAAATGACACAGATGCGTTCCCGGTCTCAATGGCTTAACTGTGTTGTCAATCACTTCATTTTGTGCATGGAGTGGCCTGACTCATGCTGGCATTTACAGAAGCAGTACTGTACATGTAAAACGGGTTCAGGGGAAATTATAAGTGGTGGGTAGTAATTATATCCCCGTTCTCGCTTGCAGAGTGTACTGTAGTGCACGCTGTTCTTTTTAGACACAAAAAAGCCTCTTTCTTTGTTCATTATTCATGGTTACTGATGGGTCATATTACTCATGATTCTCTCTCTCTCTCTCTCTCTCTCTGTGTTTCTGTGGAACAAGCTCCCCATTGCAGTTAGAGCTGCAGACTCACTTGCAATTTTTTCGCCGTAATCTGAAACAGTGGCGTACCCACTGTAGAGGCAGGACAGGCGGCCTGCCCAACTAGAAACCCCAAATATCCCGAAAATGTGTCATTGCGTGCTTAATGTCCTCAAAGTCACGCACCCAACAAGCTTTGAACTGAGCAGATTGGACCTTCCATTCCAGAGATAATGGCCAAAACATCTTGAAAACGGCAATTTTCGCCGGTTTTCGATCGCCGATTTTCGAGGGTGGGTGCAAAAAAAAAATCTCGCCTGCCCTAAATGCAATTCCTGGGGACACTACTGATCTGAAAACTCACCTCTTCAGACTCCACATATTGCCCGTAGCGCTTGACCTAGTTATGACGAGCCATGAAAACTTACCATGGTCATTTGTTACTTGATATGTTACATTTTAGACGGCAGGTTATTTAGACAGATGCTAGGTTTGTGATTAACTGGTGTCCTATAGTTTCAATGTACACATTGATATTTTGATATATGAATGGAGCAGTAAATCTTTGGATCACGCTATCTCCTGGTTCTGATGTCAAAAAAACGACATTGGTAGGCAAGCGTTGTATTTGAAAAGACGTTTTAAAACGTCATTGGCAGGCAGGCAATATGTTAAGAACGTCTGCTAAATTGTAATTTCTGTCTCTCTCTCGCTGTGCCCCCCCCCCCCCTCTCCCCAGGGTTCAGAATCTCCTATGATGCTCGGTGACTCGAAGAGCGATTTAGAAGACGTGGACCCATAGTTTTCCTCCAACCTGGCAACCAAATCCCTCCAATGGAGAGGCGGCGCAGCTCCCCGGCAGCCAGTAGAAAAAAAGAAAATGAAAAAAAAAAAAAACTGCACTTCACCACCTCCGATTGGTCAGGACATTTTTATGACTTCTAGGACAAGCAGCCAATCGGAACACTTTAATAATGGAGGCGGATCATTATTAACGGGGGAGGGGGGCAGGAAAAGGCTGACGGTGCGTGTGCGGGGGAAGAGGAAGAACCTTCCATACCTGATGATGGATGACTTAAGTTTATCCTTTTATTCATTCATTCGCTCTGAATGACCAGAAGATTTTTGAGGAACGAGGGGTTGTGTTTTAACAAAAGTTTGTTTGTCTGTTTTTTTTCCTCATTACTTGCCAATGTAACTACCGCAGACATCTTCATATTGTAAAGACTTGTTCCATATGTGTAATATGAAAATGTAAGATAATATTTTAAAGCCTCCTGTGCTCTCCTCCACAGCCACCTAAATAGCAAAAAAGAAAAAAAACACTGGGGTGGGCGTTATCTGCTCTTAGAGGAACTTCGCGTACAGCAGTGTGTGTGTACGTGCACGGAAACACCTGACAGTACACACACACACACACACACACACACACACACACACACACACACACACACACACACACACACACACGCACACACATAAACGCAAACAGGCTTCGCTGGGGTTTTTTAAGTATGCACTTTATAGTCCAAACCCAATCATATGATGTTCAGCAGCACTGGTCAGTTCCTCTGGGGGAACTGAGGAAGTCCCGCCTCCTCACATACATAAACGTATGTCCCTCCCCCTTCCTTTTTTTGTCGTTGGATCAAACAAATGTTTTCAGTGCCACATAATGCAGTCAGCCACACCTCGGCCTGATTGCATCCGTCTCCCCCCTGGTCGACTACTGTGTTTTACACATCGGAGTGCTGTCCGTAACTGTCCTGCACATAAGTAGACACAGGGCCAAAAATAAAACCCCACCCCCCGCCCTCCCGACAGATCCAGAAAGAGCCGTGGTGCGGGTGCCGGCACTCTTCCCCTGCACCCTCACCCCCTCCACCCCTCTCTTTCCAGCAAAGACGAGCAGCTGATTCGCTGGATTTTTATGATGCTCTGTTATTTGTTTTGTTGTTGTTGTTGTTTTTTTTGTGGTCTCTCTACTTTAGAGTGGATGAATTTTGAATTTGGAAAAAAAAGGTCGTTTCTTGGGGGTTTAAGGATTCATGCCTTATGCAAGAAAAAGCTGCTCTGTGCGTTGCATGAATGCAATATGCCTCGTGCAGAACCAAACTGGTGCGGCGGGCACATTTAGTGCCAACCGGAGGGGAACTCAGGAGCTTGTTTTATTTTTTTTTGTTGGTGCCAACCTAATGCATATACACACACACACACACACACACACACACACACACACACACACACACACAAATAAACACTATGCTACTGTATAACCTCTGTAGATGTAGATCACATGCAAGCAAAATGCATGTACACACTAACTCGCGCATAAAGAACCAATCCTCCTCTCTTCACTCTGTGCATTATCAGGTTTTTATTTGCCAACTTGAGTTTCTTCCTTCTTTTTTTTTTTTGTTAGTTTGTTTTTTTTGCTTTGCCTTTTGCTTTTTGTCTGCCTTTGGGGGGAAAAAAAACACACACACAGAGGGGCGTGACCCGAGCCCGAGTTCCACCTGAAAATTAACTCCAAATCATCACCATCCCACCGCCACCTCCCCCCCACCCCAACTATCGGGAGACCTTAAGTGCCTTAACCTCCCGATTGGTACCCTCAGCATCACGTCACTCGCCAGTCCCTGCAACCTGTGTCACCCCATCGTACGCATATATATCCGTCATTAGGATAAAGTGTAGCTGCCCTAGCCTGACTACAGCACTGACCCCCCCCCCCCCTATCTTCTCTCACCCCGGACATTCACCAACCCTGCAGCAACAGCCTGCATTATAGGGCTCTTCTCTCTCATCATCTCTCTCATCTCCTGCTAGTCCCAAAATAAAATAGACCACTCCCCCCCCCCCCCCCCCTGTGTGTCGCGTGCCAAGGACTGTAGGAATGTACTTGTTGGTATAGGCACTATGCACAGCAGCCATATTGGACAGAAATTGGGCCCCTTCCTTGCTTCCTTCACAGGTGTGGGAGGGTCCATTTGGTTCCATTTGTACACTCTCAGAGTTACACCCTCTCAAGGAACCATGAGGGTCCCTGGACCACACTTTGAGACCCACTTGTATTTCTAGTGAGCCAACATGCACAATATCAGCAACCCTGACTCTGTTTGACCAGAATTGAACAGAGCCTTCATTGGCATCATTGGTAACACCTGTGAAGGAAGTAAGAAGAGGCCCAATTTTTCTCCAAAATGGCTGCTGTGCATAGAGCCTATTTACCTGGATTCTGTGTGTATGGGAAAAGGGGGGGCGGTGGGTGTATGCAGTAGCCCCCCCCCCCCCCCCTCCCTCCACCCCCCTTATCTAAACAGGGTTTAAAGCTGGACAGGACAGGGTTGTTTTTGTTTTTTTTGGTTGGTGGTTAAAATGCTGCTTCTCTTCACGTAGCTTAAGACTAGAGCAGACACATTGTAGTGTTAGATTTACTGAATTGTGCTAGCCTGGTCGATTTGGGGGGGGGGGGGGGGGAAGCCACAGCGACACACCGAAGTTCCCGAAGACAATCGCCTTGTTTTTAGTGTGTTTGTTAGCCCCCGGAATGTCAACTTTGCTTTTAACATTCTGAGCTTCCCCAAGGTTCTTCGGTGTTCTGCATGTGGCTCCGATGTGGCGATGAGGAGGCAGACGAAAGAGCCGGCTCGGCATATTCAGCTCTCAGCTTTAACAGTTTAATGTTTACAATGTTGGGACCTACTTGGCAAATTTTTTATTTTATTTTCTGGGCTGGAGTCGACATGAGGTCCATTTGCTTATAGGGCTCCTGTTGCGTCCGTTGTCTTCAGTGCTGCCGCCTCCTCCGAGCCTGAGGAAAGTTGAGCCCCGATTTATACTTCTATCGTACTGTATGACGGAAATGATTTTGATGGCGAAAAAAAAATCTGCCATCTTGCGACTGGGTTTGGGATTATTTTAGGATTTTAACGATTCTGGTCACTTAACCCGTTAAGGCCTGAGTCCGATTCTTAAAATGTTTTCTAAATCCTAACAGATCTTTGAAAAAAATATAGAAAATATTCTTTTACGATTTTTCAAAAATAGCAGATCTACAAGCTCATATCTGCTATTTTTGAATAGCCAAAGAAACCTAAAGTGACACAGATGCGTTCCAGGTCTAAATGGGTTAACGATTCCCTCTCAACGGTCCGATTCCCTTAAACGGTTCCTATAGGGGTTTCCAAATGGACCCTTACAGCTCTGTAACTCTGAAACCAAATGAACCCTTAAGAGTTCCATTTGTACGCTCTCATAGTATAGATGGAACCACCGGTATAGTAATTGTCTAGCAGACGTGAAGTCCACAAACGGTTCCAATGTTGGATCCGGGTTCCTCCGGAGGATCCCAACCCTAACTGTACGACAAAAGTATAAAAAGTGTCTCCAGACACCCCCCCCCCCCCCCCCCCCAGCCCCATCTCCCTCTCTCCCTCTCTTATCTCACTAAAAGTTCTGAATGTGACCCTGGCTGCTCTCTCTGGCATTCGCATGCGTGACAGCGAAGCGGCGGAGGAGTGTGTAATCGTGACGGTGTTGTTCTGGTGGTGGTGGAGGGTGAACCAACCCCTCAATGTGGTGTTTGCTGTGTGAACTCTCGTTCGTGCTAATTTTCTCACATAATCTCCCTGCGCCTCCTTCTCTGTGGCTGGTCATGTGCTCTCAAATGGGACTCTGTGTGTGGGTGTGGGTGTGTTTGTGTGTGTGTGCGTGTGCGTGCCGCTTGAGAGAAGGGGGGGGGTCCCTACCTAGTACCTGCCTACCGTGGGGGACCAGAGAGGCCTGTGAAGGATGCAGCCCCTCCTCAAGACTGGCAATGCTGGCCCAAAGCGCCTCTCCTAAGTTTGCCCCTCCACAGCACCTGTAGTCCCTTTTTAAAAGACTTGCAATCAAATCTTTTCTTTTTATCAGTGGGGGGGGATGCAGGGAGGGAGCGAAGGGTGTAATTGCATGGGTGGGGGGAGGGGGGGGGCTCCGTATATATGGGTTTTTACTCTGTCACTCAACTTTGGAAAAATTCACATCTGAAAGTCAAACCCTGCCCTACGGCAGGATTCTGTAATGCATGTTAAAAAACCCTGTTTTAATTTGTACATCAGAGTTTGATTATGGGGAAATTTGATATAAAATAAACTGGAATGCACAGCCTTTTGTAAACATGGAATTTCTTTCTAATATATGGTCAGGTTTTTCAGTATTAACTAGTAGTGCAGTTGCCTGTTAGAGTACTTAGTGCAACAGTACAATACTTAAAGCTGAACTATGTAACTTTCCTCTTCTACCCCGGATTTGAACCCGGCAACTCCTGACATTTTTACCATTGAGCCAATAGAGCCTGCCTGCTTGCTCAGGGGATAAATTGAATCTTGACCATCTGGTCAAAAACCGTGTCAGATCCTGTGTCTAGGTGAGACATGACCTTTGACACGATCTAAATGTCTCAGTAGAAGAGCAGAGAGACAAAATACAACCACCCCGATTGTATGTTATATTGCATTAGCATACTAGACAGATTGGACAAAATTACATTTTATTCATTAAAAAACTGTTACAGTACATGGTACCGCTTTAAGTCATGTATGATGCACCAACTTGGGTAAGTTCGGGCCGGTGATATCCATCACCGGCCAGGTCAGTGGTTCTCAAACCTTTTCATGTCAAGGACCCCCAACTTGACACTTATTAGCTCGCGGACCCCCATTTGAAAAGATATGCCAGGGACCCCCATAAGAGAAGATTTTTACGGCTCTAGCAGTGATTCTCAACCATTTTAATTTCAAAGACCCCCGGTTTGACGTGCATTAGGCTACGGACCCCCATTTAAGGTATTTTTTATCTCTGGGACCCCAATTTATATTGTAAACTCAATGTTAAACGGGTCCATTTGGTTCCATTTGTACACTCTCAGAGTTACAGACCCATAAGGGTCCATTTGGTTCCTAACTATCATTTAGCTGGGGACCCCCTGGAACTCCATTTCCATTTCTGCTCTTTTAATCATTTTTTTGTCATTTAATGCAATACTTCATCATACAAGAGTAAAACAAAAAAAAGTAAAACAAGCTCACATTGTGTCATATCCCGACCAATAAAGAAAGGCGTTCTATTTCCTGAAAAGTAGCGGTTTTGAACACTCCCAACAGCAAAGATATATGGCCATAAAGGGACATGTATCTGTCTCTCTGCCTGCTAGTGTCCCTTTTATCTCCATATATGGAGATCCCTGATGTGCCCATAATATGGGCATAAACTGGATCTCTGGATACATGCCTAAATATGGGCATATTGGTCAAATTGGCTGTTCTTGAAAACCGCCTATCCGACCATCTTGACGACGGGCACCGCGCTCCCTCGGGTCCTATATGTGACATGTGCAGCACGTTTGAAGTTGATCGTTCGGACGGTTCTCAAGATAATACACAGAGAGGACAGATAACACTCACTTACACACACAAGATTCTGTGAATTTATAAAAGGATATCGTCTGTCGGGTGGAAACCTCATGTGTCCAAAACTATTACTTTTTGAAGATTCAAATTCAGATGCAGATCTACAAGCTCAAAACGCATCGCGCCACGCCACGCTTTGAGCTTGCGGATCTGCTACTTTTTTATACTTTTGTGTGACGCTGTAGTATGATCCAAGTAGGGCCTTAATTTACGAAATATGCGGTAAGAGGTCTCTGCCCGACGGCGACGATATGTGTGCCTCTGTCAAAAGCCTTGTATGTGTGCCAGTAGTAGTGTTGCCAGATGTACGATAATTATCGTATTTGTACTATAATTTAACCCCCTGTACGATGTACGATCAATAATTCCGAAAATGCCCAAATGTACGATAATTTCACCATATCACAAAAAAGTGTGTGAATGTACTAAATTCCCTGGCTGCTGCTTCAGGATCCCATTTGACCGTTCAAAGTCAGTATATCTGTACTTGGAGGCATTAAAAACACTGGTCGCGTCTTTCCAGTCCAGTTTAAGTGTTTTTGTTGTGTAGGTCCAGGAAGTTGCCTGCTTCCAACGCAGCATGTGTGATGCGTTTTTGTCACGTAGGAGTCTCAAACAAGGTTGTTTCTTACACTAACTACATTTTTTTGTGAAATGACATATTTACACATGTGATTTCTCTTTTTTTTTTTTGCTGTGTACGATAGTTTTCTTTCAAATACGATCATTTTAAGCCTCCTGTGTGTTCGCTGTAACAGCAGCGCTAGTGTCTGATGCTGCTGCTGAGTCATCAGAGCAGCTGGTCTGTATCCAGTCTGTTTGCTCGGCTGCCTTTTAGCCACTGCCATCACTTTACTGTATCCGCCTTTGGCTGTTGGCTTGGATGTCCTTAAGTATTCATGGGCATGGCACACTGAAACTGCTCATTCTTAACCCATAAGGCCTGAGGTTCCGATTCTACAAAATGTCTTCTAAATCTGTCTTCTAAAACAGTTTCATGAAAAACTTGTCTTATCTTATCAGTTGTTCTCAAACTTTTTCATGTCAAGGACCATCCACAATGATGTGTATTTTGTTCCATGGCCCCCCATGCAGAAGCAAAGATTTGAGTAAAAAATGTTCACTTTAAAAATATATATATTCAAAGATTTGCTAAAATGATCAAAATGTTTCTAAAATAGCAGATCAAAATGTTGGAGGACCACTGCTGTAGACAACACAAGTATTGCCCTTGATGAGCGGGCCCAGGATGGCAGAACTCAAGAGACTGAACTCAACCTCAAGAGACTCAGCGCTACAATCTGTTAAATCCAACCGGAAGGACAAGACACCTCAGCCTGGCACAGGAAAGAGAGAGATTTCTGATATTCATACACACAACATCATGATGATTCGTGGCTGATATTTTCCGTGAAATAGGATACAATCAGACTTAGCGGTTCAAGATCAAGTTAAAAAAACAAACATGATATCAAACAGATTGTGAGAAACTGATAGCCGTAGACACACACCCAGTCTCTCAGGAAGACATCAGACAGGATTCGATTGAGATACATAATATAGTTGTTGTCGGGCAGAAACCTTGTATCTCCATATTCAAACGTTTTGTGTTTTTTCTTCCGTTTTGAGCTTGTAGATCTGCTACTTTTTGTTATTTTTTCATTTGAATCCTGAAAGGTTTTGGACATATGAGGTTTCCGCACGACACACAGGCGATATCAATGCTTTTGCATTTTTCCCCCCATAAATCAGTGCCATTGAACACCCTTTACATCAGTGTGTTGGTTAAAAAAAATATTGAACCAATGAAAAGTATTAAAAAGCGATTCTGACAGAACCAGCTAACTCCATTGGATCCTCAAACTTTCTGCTAAACCAGCTAACTCCGCCCACCAAAGGGGGGTGGAGTTAGCTGGTTTTGCTAACTCCAGGCTCCACCCCCTTTTGACCTCCAACCTCATTGTGAGCTTAGAGGTCCATTCAGCTGTTCTTATCAATGATGAACAAAACCTCCTAACTCCACTTTTTGTTTTGTTTTTTTCATTACCTGAAAAATAAACATTTTGGAGTTTGCTGGTTTCTGCCCGACAGCAGCAGAGATATGGAAACGTTAGACGCTTCCTCTGATGTTCCTGGTGACGACATCCACCTGCTGGTTGTCAGTGGAGATGTTATGTGTTCCAACAGGCGGCCTGTTCCAGATGCAGAGAGTGGGCAGCACACTGTAGGGCTGGGATTATGTGTTCGCCCCAAAATTTGATTTGAGATCCATAAATGGTTCCAGCTGAAATCACATAATTATGATAGAAGGAAGCCATGATTAAACTTGGCCTCCATCTGCTCTGCTGCTTCTTCATTCATTTGTACAGCATGATCCTGGCGTTGATCAATCACTGACTGACTGACTGACTGACTGACTAACCCTAACCCTAACCCCTAACCCTAAGATGTATAACCCAAGCTGCCAATCCAAAACCCTTGGGTATTCTCTATCTATTGAACATTAAATCAGTGGTTCTCAAACTTTTTCAAGGACCCCCAAATTGACACGTATTAGCCCGCGGACCCTCATTTGAAAAGTTATGCCAGGGACCCCCATAAGAGAAGATTCATACGGCTCTAGCAGTGATTCTCAACCTTTTTAATTTCAAGGACCCCCAGTTTGACATGCGTTAGTCTACAGACCCCAATTTAATGGCATTTCTATATCTGGGACCCCAATTTATATTGTAAAGTCAATGTTAATTTAACTCTTGAGAGTGTACCATTTGGTTCCATTTGTACACTCAGAGTTACAGTCCCATAAGGGTCCATTTGGTTCCTGACTAGCCATCATTTAGCTGGGGACCCCTTGGAACTCCCTCACCCCTGGGGGTCCCCGGAGCCCACTTTGAGAACCAATGCTCTATTGAACATTAAATCAATATCACGATTGTTTCAAACTACTGCCTCCATTACTTTTACTCCAGGAGTCCCACACCAACCCCGGCTGGGTATTCAAATGGACTAATTATGAGAAATTATTATGGCTATTATGGCTTGTAGTCTTACTCAAATTACTTTTTCACCATATTTTTAAATCGTAGGTTATCTACCAGCTCACAACACGTTTCCATGGGATGCGTTGAGCTGGTAGATCAGCTATTTTTGTACGCCATTATACAACGAAGTATAATACATGGGTTGAGCGGTTAATCAGACTAATCCATTTATTCGATTACAAAAAATCTATTGGAATTTTTCGTGTCGATTTGTTTATGTAAGAAAAAAAGAAAAAAAACTGCTACTCGATTATTCGATTAACCTACCTACCCCATTGCGTTGGTGAGGCGCAGAGTGGGAACTAGGATGTTGAACTATTCCACTATCTCTGAATGCTATATAGAGTCTGGAACTACACCTCCCAAAATCGGAGAGAGGAAACTGGCACTTCCGTTGACGAAAATATATTTTAAAATATCTTTACATTTTATTTTTTAATTTCCATTTCTGCTAAGCAGCAAGCTAAATTATACTTGGATGATTTATATTTATATTCGGATACATTTGCGCGACTGTAAAGACGAAACGGAAGTGGGGAGGAGGCTTCACATCCGGTTTATATTCTAATCATGATCAGAGTTTCCGAGTCCCAGACTGTATGACCGGAAACATTTGAAAATTGTGGGAGGCAACAGTCTGGCCACGCGAGACTAACCAAGGATCATGCCACTGACGCAGGCAAGGAATCTACGTCCGTTCAGGTAGGAATGCATGATAAAGATATTGCCATTATATTTCTACTACTACTACAATAAAAAATAAAAAAGAGGTCTGAGACAGAATAAAGTGACTGATGGAAGAAAATACATTGACACTGATGGCTGGTATATGTAAACCAAAACTGCTCGTTTTCAGGATTCAAATTCAAAAACGTCAAAAGTAGCAGATCTACAAGCTCTATACTTTTGTGTGACACTGTAGTATGATCAAGTAGGGCTTTAAAAAAAGTTAGAATGTGGAGATAAGAGATTTCTGCCCGACAGCAACGATATCATTTTTGAACGTTGTAATTCCTGACAGCGTTTCTGACACGGCGCCCTGGCACTCCTCACAGCATCGTGCGTGTGTGCGTGTGTGTGTGTGTGTGTGTGTGTGCGTGCGCGCGCGCGCGCAAGTTTTCTGCAATGCATAAAATGTTTTAAAATCTTTTGAAAATAGCAGATCTACAAGCAAAACAAAAGTACAATATTTTCATCTGAGATGTAGTGGAGTAGAAGGAAAAGTACTGAAAATTGGAAATACTCCAGTAAAGTCAAAGTGCCTCAAAATTGTACAGTACTTCAGTAAATGTACTTCATGTACACTTTACACCACTGGTGGTCAGTAGTTGAGTAGGATGTCTATTTTGAGGGAATGGACAAGCCATATAAGCTGAAATCTACTGTGTGAGAAAGGTTTACCCCCTCAGTTCCCCTGAGAATTATGTAGGGGGCATGTCATGTTGATATAGCCTGCTAAACCATCCCGGTCGCATTAATAGGCTCTATGCACAGCAGCCATATTGGAAAGAAATTGGGCCTCTTCTTACTTGCTTCACAGGTGTTACCAATGATACTAATGAAGGCTCTGTTCCATTCTGGTCAGGGTGCTGATATCCTGCGTGTTGGCTCACTTGAAACACTCCATTTTGGTTCCCAAATGGCCCCTTATGGTGGGTGTGTAACTCTGAGAGTTATGGGGGTCCTTGAAAATAAGACAACCACTATGCCACACTAAATGGAACAGAGCCTTAATTAGTATCATTGGTAACACCTGTGAAGTAAGGAAGGGGCCCAATTCATTCCCAATATGGCTGCTGTGCATAGAGCCTATAGAAGACATATGATAATGTGAATTCATGCGACTGGGATGGTTTACCAGGCTAACGTTTATATCCCTAATCATTTATTTTTCTATTTTTGTTTTTTTACTTCAGTCTCTCTGTGATAACGCCCCTCAAATACACCATCATCCCTCTATCGTCTGCAGAGGACAGGAGAAGAGACAGGGAGGTTTGTTTGTGTTGGAGAGAAAGCGTGTGTGTGTGTGTGTGTGTGTGTGTGTGTGTGTGTGTGTGTGTGTGCATGCGAGACAGAGCAAGAGAGTGTTTGTTTGTGTGTGTGTATCGCAGATGATTGGAGAGATAACGTGAGTCTGTGTAGAAGAGTGTGTGTTTCTAAGACGGAGAGAGAGAATGTGCGCGTGTGTGTGTGTGTGTGTGTGTGTGTGTGTGTGTGTGTCTGTGTGTGCGAGTGTGTGTGTGTGTGTGTGTGTGTGTGTGTGTGTGTGTGTGTGTGTGTGTGTTCGCCTGTGTATGTGTGTGTGTGTGTGCGTGCTTGACAGACTGCTCACTGAGAGGCTTATATTTCTCTGTGTCAGGAGGAGTGGTGCTGTGGGGGTGACAATATAACCTCTGCAGGTTGAAGGGGACACTTTGGGCACAGATACTTCAGACACACCAGTCCTCCATGTAAGCCATGTGAGGGCAGGGAAAATGAGCAAAGGTAGGTAGGTGACAAACGCACTGATTGTATCTGTTTGTTTTTCCAGGATAGCACTGACATTTGTGTCTTGTCTTGTCTTGACTTATCTTAACCATTTGAACCCCCCGCATACACGTTCTCGGGGGAACATTAGGCTAAAATGGCTTTCCTCTCATCTCACAAGGACAAAAGCCTAAAGAACTACAGCTCAAAGTGTCTATACGACGGAACTTCCAAAGTATGTATTTACCCCGGAAGCTTAACTTCAACGGAACTTCAACCTAACATCAACGTAGCTTCAACATAACTTCAACCTAATTTCAACATAACTTCAACCTAACATCAACGTAACTTCAACATAACTTCAACCTAACATCAACCTAACATCAACCTAATTTCAACATAACTTCAACCTAACATCAACCTAACATCAACCTAACATCAACCTAACTTCAACCTAACATCAACGTAACTTCAACATAACTTCAACCTAACATCAACCTAACATCAACCTAACATCAACCTAACATCAACCTAACATCAACCTAATTTCAACATAACTTCAACCTAACATCAACATAACTTCAACCTAACATCAACGTAGCTTCAACGTAACTTCAACGTAACTTCAACCTAATTTCAACCTCACTTCAACCTAACATCAACCTAATTTCAACGTAACTTCAACCTAATTTCAACGTAACTTCAACCTAATTTCAACCTAACTTCAACCTAATTTCAACCTAACTTCAACCTAACATCAACCTAACATCAACCTAACTTTAACCTAACTTCAACCTAACATCAACCTAATTTCAACGTAACTTCAACCTAACATCAACCTAACATCAACCTAACTTTAACCTAACTTCAACCTAACATCAACCTAATTTCAACGTAACTTCAACCTAACATCAACCTAACATCAACCTAACTTTAACCTAACTTCAACCTAACATCAACCTAATTTCAACCTAACATCAACCTAACATCAACCTAACTTCAACGTAACTTCAACCTAACATCAACCTAACTTTAACCTAACATCAACCTAACTTTAACGTAACTTCAATGTACCTTCAACCAACATCAACCTAACATCAAACCTAATATCAACCTACCTTCAACCTAACTTGAACATGCAGCAATACAGTGATCAAAGGTCAGGCTATAGTTGTAATCTGAAGACCATAGCACTTGCCGTAGCCTTGATGACCATGAAGTCTTATGCAATGGCTCAAATGTAATTTAGATAGCATGTTATTTAGACAGATGCCAGGTTAATTTGTTGACCTGGTATCCTATAGTTTGTATAGTTTCAATGTACATATTTATTTTTTGATATTGTTAATGCCTAGACTGATGATAGGTTATTGGTTTACCTATGATTCTAGATTACTGAGGCACCGAACTGTCTTATGCATTTGATGTATTACCTTGTGTTTACCTTGCTTACTGTAAATCGCTCTGGATTAAGAGTGTCTGCTAAATGCCTAAATTGTAGTCGGGGTGTTTACCAGGTGCACAACATCACTGCTCACCCTGACAAGGTCTGTGGAAGGCTCCAGAGCTGTGGAGGATCTCCAGCAGGTACAGGACAACCACTGCAATATATCATATCGTCACTGTGTCGGGCAGAAACCAGCTATCTCCATTTTTCAACTTTATTTTTCTTTTTTTTTAAATCAGTGCTATTGAACACCCTTTACGTCTGTGTGAGTTTTACAAATATTGAACCAATGAAAAGTATTAAAAAAGTGCTTCTGACTAAACCTCCTGACTGATCCTCAAACTGTCGGACAAACCACCTAACTCCAAATAGGCTCTATGCTCAGCAGACATATTATCACTTCCTTCACAGGTGTTACCAATGATACTAATGAAGGTTCTGTTCCATTTAGTCTAGCACAGTGATTTCCACGACCCCCATAACTCTGAGAGTGTACACATGGAACCAAATGGACCCGTAAGGGTCCATTTGGTTCCATTTGTACACTCTCAGAGTTACACACCTGTAAGGGGCCATTTGGAAGCCCATTACCCCAACTTTAGACCCACTGGTGTAGCAGAGTGTTTCCAGTGAGCCAACATGCACAATATCAGCACCCTGACTCTGTTTGACCAGAATGGAACAGAGCCTTCATTAGTATCATTGGTAACACCTGTGAATGTCGCTGCTGTGAATAGAGCCTATTGTGGAGTTAGATGGTTTGTCCCCCATTGATTAGAATGACGAGGTCAAACGGGAAAGAAAACCTCTCTAAAATCTCTATCTGGTCAAAAACCTCCTAACTCACCACTTCAGCTGTATTTGGATAAAGTGATGATAACATAAGGACACAATCAAGTATCTGACCATGTATAAAGTCACCATACCAACTTTGATGAGGCAGTATAGTGTTGTTCTAAAAACATGTTTTTTTTTTAATTTCCTGAAAAGTTGATATTTTGGACATAGCTGGTTTCTGCCCGTCAGCAGAGATATCATTTGGATATTTGCATGCCTATGAAACGGTGTTCAAGATTACCTTGTTGCACCTTTGAGGAACTCAGCTGAGGGTTCGGTTCCAGATTCGGGTCGATTCCCATTGCAGACGGCGGGTTAGATCCGAAATCATCCGGTCGTCCTCTATAAAGTCCTGCTCATGGCCAGAGGCATGAATGCGCACACACAGAGAGCTTCCAACTCATAAGTTCTAAGGAGGCAACGCATTCTTGAAACCAATCTTGGAAAAGTTCAGGTCAATTTAACTGGACTCCAGAATTTTCCAAAGGAACTCTAATTATGTTGATAACATCTAAATTTGTTCAGGGGGTTTTGGTCTCTCCATCAGAATAACGGATCCAACACTTAGAAATATAGGGTACCCTGATTTAGAAGAAGAAATAAAAGTAAAAATGTATTCTTATAATTCAAGGCGGGGACTGATGACGTATTTTGATTGATTGATTGAATACTTTACTAGTCATAAATGTAAACAGCACGTGGAGACATTGGCTATAACACAAAAAAGTCCTGGGGACTTGTTTCCATTGTGGTCCTATGTAATTCAATTCATCAACATGTCATCAACAAATACAAAGACTATGTACAAAGGAGAAAAGGGGAAGAACGACAGCAGTGAATGACACGCGGCACCACTTTTGTATCAAATTATACAAAAACACCTACGCGTGCTTTTGCCGTGGAGTCATATTTCACAGTTGTGGTGGGTGGTCTAATTCATACACAGTTTTACATTCCCTCACAGCTCAGTTTGATCATGTTTAAACTTGCCATGTGGACTTCATGAGCTATAGGTAGCCTAGTAAGTAGGCCTGTCTTGTCAATACTAAACTGTACATTTGGGAGTATTCCCAAAGTTATAGTATGTGTTGGGTTTGTGCTTGTGTGTTGAATTAATTAAATTGATAAATGTGTATTTATAGTTTTTGCACATTTATTAGGTTTACACATAGATCAGTTGCGGTTCTGGGATGAGCTTGAGCACGCATGGTGCGCCTGTTACGCACGTTCTATCTAGTGGTCGATTCACTTGAGAAACTCAGACCAAATGCGCATCTTTCTTTATCGCTGGTTCTCTGTATGTTTCTACTTTCTCGGTGCCCCGCTATGTACTGTTTACTCACAAGTCTTTCTCTCATTACTCTGAATATATTGTTATAAGTACGTAACTTAAGCACCCTAGCCTGAACCAAAGATTAGCTAAAAGTGCCATCTGAATTTATCATCTCATATTGACAAGCTGTGACAGAAGAATGCCGTTGGGGGAAAAGCAATTACTTTATTGTACTGAATAATTTTTTTAGTAGTACAAACAGGAACATGATAATGGAATATACTGTATGTAGCTAACAAGGGTCCTTGGATTCAAGGACAATCCATGTGGTCAGAGCAACTGTTTGAGCTATCATGGCACCTCAAGGTTAAATATTTTATAACATTTCTATAAAAAAAAAGTAGAAAACCGTTGCTGTCCTAATCTTAAAGTTATTCTTTGGAGTCTGGGATTGGAGCCTGCCCAGAGATCAGACCAGATGTAGAGTTGGACAGCTGTGACTGTAATCTTTCAAGGCCTCAGGGAGGAGACCGTTGATTGCCTTTTCTCCATGGATACCATGCATGGCCCCAACATGACTGAAGGAAGGAAAAAAGACATTAAGAAAGGAATTAAAAGAAAGAAAAAGATTGATATTATTATTATTCAGGAAATGAATAGAAATTAATAGATATTCAAATTTTTGGGTGGATATTGCAACTACAAAGTGAAGAGCTATATTATGTAGAAACAGCTAAGAAAAGGTGACGGGTCAGAGGCTTGAAGTTGATTTATCAGCCAGGAAACCACACTTTGTAAGAAACATCTTTTCACTTTATTAAAAAGATTTCTCTTGTGGTTTGGAAATGTCAGTAGTTTTTATATTGCCATCTTGATTGTTTTTCTTTTCTTTTCTTGTGTGACAAATTGTGAAGCCCTGTACCAGCTTCTTTTTTATCTGCATTATTTTATGTCTTTTGTGCATCTATTCAATGGACTGCACAACGCCTGCTCTGTTTTTCACATTCATTCAATTTCACCTCTTCACAACAAGGAGCTTCTCCTGCCACCGTTCTTGAAACATTACATTTATCATTTGGATCATATTCAGAGTGACATGAATGAGCATGTAAGTTAGTTCTATATGGATATTTGACTTTCTTTTTTTTCATTCTGTAATGGGGTTTAAACACATGGTGTTATTATGCACATTTGCAGATAAAGATTAGGCTATACACTGCCCTTAGGGTCAATTATGTTGACAAAACCAGAGTTATATTCATTCAATAATGTCTGTTTAATGAAAAGACTAAATCATTTTAATCAGATGAATCACTTTATTCAAATTGAGGATTTTTTTTTTAATGATTACATAAATATCAAACATTCAACGCATCGTTTGAAAACTTCAATACAAAATGACATTTGGTACACACAGCCCTGGTGTAAGAATTTAGGACGGATCATGACAGCAGTTGGGAATGAACCTGGGCTCTGAATAAAGTTACTGCTATGATGTCAGCCCGCAACTTTCACCACCATAAGCCATTCAATCCGGGGACGCATCTCTGACATTTTAGATTTCTTTGGCTATTCAAAAATAGCAGATCTACAAGCTCATAGCGCGGCACCGAGTGCCACGCTACGAGCTTGTAGATCTGCTATTTTTGAAAAATCGTGAAAATGTGTGCAAATCTTTGAATATATATATATATTTTAAAGTGAACATTTTTTAGTTTTTTAACTCAAATCTTTGCTTCTGGAGGTCCCTGGAACAAAATATTTTACAAATGTTCGCTTTAAAAATATATATATTTAAAGATTTGCACACTTTCACGATTTTTCTAAAAAAAATTGCCAAAGAAATCTAAAAATGACACAGCTTCTTTCCCAGTCTAAATGGGTTAATTTCCCCCAGATGGTTTGGGGGGGATGCAAAAAAAATGCACCTTGGTAAGATGTTTTATCAGCCTCAGGGTAGGACCTCCGTTGCTCCACACATCATCATTAATTTCTCGTCAATATGTACAGTATAATGCCATTAGTGTGTGTGTGTGTATTAGTGCCATCATCTTCCATCCAACCACACTAGCCTGGCCCATATTACGCTGCCTCTGTCTCCATGCTAATGTCCTGAGATACGCTTGCCAAAACCACAGGGAATCATTAGGGCCCAAGCATTCACCGCACCCTGGGCTATTAGTGCTGTGTGTGTGTGTGTGTGTGTGAGAGAGAGAGACATGTGTTCGATGGTACCTTTGTTGTGTAGCTTCTGCTGAATAATTCAAGTGGTCCTCCAACCACTTTTGGTGGATTTCAGGGTTCAGTGTGACCTGTGCACACGCACACGCACATACATGACACACACACAAACCAACACGCAAACCACTGGCTATTACATCACTCCATAATCGTAGAACCACATCGAATTTCTTCCCTTCTCTTTTTGAAAGCTCTCTCCTCACTCTCTCTCTCTCTCTCTCACACACACACACACACACACACACACTAGTATTACTATATTTGTGAGGACATCGACGTCCAATTCTCAAAATGCAATGCATACTACTTGTTTGCCATTTTTAACCCTAAAGCCTGGGTTATTCTCGGTTGTGCGCTGACCGGTTGCACATCGGAAATAGCCGATCTACAAGCTTGTAGATCGGCTATTTTCGAGGCACAGCTCTAACGCTAACTCCTTAGACTTCACCTCTAAATACCTCATCAACCTGAATCTTTTCTTAATGGTAAGCCTAACACTATCAATGTTTTTTTAACCATGAAGAAAAACCATAAAAACATCTCTATTGAGAACCAGGAAAATGGTCCTCACAATGTCTATTAATCAAATTCTGCTGTGCTATAGCATACTATACTATCACAAGTATAGTAATACAAGTTCGTACACACACACACACACACACACACACACACACACACACGCACACACACGCACTCATTCATCTTTACTACCTTCGGATAGCACTGACAGAGGCTCCAGGTTGTCCCGACGGCCACCATGACGACGCCCAGCGCACAGAGCGTGACATAAACTTGCGGTCGCTCCTCGGTCATTATGAAAAGGCCGACGGCTACCACACACATCCCTGCCACTATCAGTCCATAGCGATACGGCTTCCCCTCGACCATCGCTTACACCAGTATCGACCAAAATATCGCTTCACACACACACACACACACACACACACACACACACACACACACACACTGGAGCAGCAGAAACTGACTTAACACAGAGCTCTCTCTCTCTGTCTGTCTGTCTGTGTGTCAAGCTTCACTGGTGTATTATTATGGTGTTCTGCGGGGCCTTTTTGTTGTTCTGTGGTGAGGTTTTGAAGGTGAGGGAGGGGAAAGGCAGGTTAGGGTTCCACTCTGGTGGCTTTTTACAGCCTCCAGACTGCTTGGGCTGGCGGATAGAGAGAGAGGGAGGGATGGGGGGGGGTCTAGAATTGCAGGTGTGTGTGTGTGTGTGTGTGTGTGTGTGTGTGTACGTGTACGATAGGTCACCTTGCCCCTGGTGCAAGGAAACCCACAACTCTGCCCCACCTCTTCCCTATTTTCGCCCTCTCTCTCTCTCTCTCTCTCCCGAAACCATTTGGTTCTCTCAATGTTTTGATAAGGTGCATTTTTGCACAGTGCATGGTTTACACACAGTGCTGAGTTAAAAGATGCAGGTTTTTGTGGATAAGTAAACATCTCTCTTCGACTGGCTTCAGGTGGGGTGGGGGGTGGGTGGGTGGGGGGGGGGTTATTGGCTCCCAAACAAACTATCCATCAGCGCCACCCGTGGAGCGCTGGGAAGGCCCATTCATTAACGGGAGTTTATAGAAACATCATAACATAACAGAAACACAGGCGACATTCCTCCCCACAACACTGCTGTTGACATTCTGGGCTCTTTACAAGGCACTTTGCTTATAGGAATAAGCTGTCACTGTCAGTAGATCTGCTTTAAGGTTATTACTGGATAGAATGCAGACGCGGACGGGACAAAAACATCGTACTAGTCGCGGACGTTAGAAAAAGACGCGTCGTTTTAAAGACGGGTGCCGCTGCGGAGGCACAGTAGTAGGTCAAGGTCACACAATAAAACCCGGTTCCAGTGAGGCTTCCAAAGCCCTGTTTGAGCATCTTGTATCCCCCTCCCAACCTTTTGAGTTCTGCAGTCACCCACGACACGCAGCATGCCAGTCCGTCGACGACACTCCCTCGACTCTGCGGCGGTGTGAGTTACAACAACGGCCAATCTCGAGGACAGGATCGAGTCCTTCGGCGACGGAGGGCGAAACAGAGGCCGTGGTGAGAGATGGGCGTCCTCTCCCGCCGCTCCCCCCCCCCCGGGCACACACACCACTCTCAACATAACGGCCATCATAGACGGCCAAGCTCGAAAGCTCCGTGCTGTGCTGGGCCTCGGTCCAAAACAGTCCTCAGTCTGCAGCGCCTCCACTCCCCCTCAGTGATTGTTTCGTTTCAGGGTGGCTGCATTTAAGGCACAGAGTAGTTAAACAGCGACGTTTGGCTGTCAGTAAGGTAGGCCGTGCGGGCCTGAATATGAATTAGCCTCAGAGAGGCTCTCTCCACTCAGAGCCACTCAGAAAGGCACTGACTGACACGTCGGTCTGAAGAGGTCCGTCGCGACGCCGTGTTAGGGGGGCGGGGCGGGGGGTGAGAGGTCAGAGCCGCGGCGGGGCCGCCTGTTCGTCGGCTTTCATGACCGTGTCGTAGGACGGGGGCGGCTCCTCGTCCCAGGGGGGCGGGGTGGAGGGGAGGGAGGGCTCCGGCGGCGTGGCCGGCCTCCGGGTGACCGAGTCCTCCGACATCTCCCTGCGAATGCGGTCCAGCCTCCTGGAGAGAGAGAGAGAGAGAGAGAGATATAGAGAAAATGTAATGGATGGATTGATGGATGCTGGGGGGGTGTTTGGAGTTGGCTTTTATGCTTTGTTGCAGTCAGTGGTGTAAAGTAACTAAGTACATTTACTCAAGTACTGTACTTCAGTACAATTTTGAGGTATTTTTACTTTACCGGAGTATTTCCAATTTTCTGTTCTTTTACTTCTACTCCACTACACCTCAGAGGCAAATATTGTACTTTTACTCCATTACAATTATTTGAAAAATGTAGTTACTAGTTACTAGTTGCGCAGATGTCATTTATTACATTATAAAACATACATTAACCACTTTAGCCCTATTTTATACCTCGGCTATTTGAAAATAGAAGATCTACAAGCTCACAACGTGTCGCATTGCAACGCGTTGTGAGCTTGTAGATCGGCTATTTTCAAACATTTTAGTACTTTACTTTTGGTGCTTTGAGTACATTTTGATACCAATACTTTTGTACTTTTACTCAAGTACATTTTTAATTCCAGACTTTTACTATGAGTAAGTACTTATACTTTACAGTA
>NC_139946.1:5020546-5353046 GCF_963454915.1 Gymnoscopelus microlampas
CTAATGCGATCATAGGAAACACGACTTTTTGCTATGAGGAACGGGTTTTTGGTGACGAGAGAGAGAGAGAGAGAGAGACAGAGAGAGCGCTCAGGGCAGGGCGGTGCGGCCCCCGCCCCCCGGTTCCTGCTGCCGCGACCACATCTGAATAATGTCAACCTCTCTCTGTGTGTTTTTTGGCGTTTTTGTGGAAAGAGAGAGGAGGACATAACTGGAGCATAGCCTAGATCAGTGGTTCTCAACCAGTAGGTCTGGGCCCCTAGAGGGGTCCCCAGATGACAGTGAAGTGACCATTTTAAGGACTTTTAAGACATTGTAAAACTGGTCAAACATTGGCTAAATTGTCAAATAATAATATAATAAGCAGATCAAGCACACAACGCCGTGTAGATATTTTCATAGCCATGGTTCACATGACGCTCGTCTGTCATGTTTCAGGTCTACTATTTTTCCACAATATTTATCTTTGGAAGGAACCGAGTCAAACATTGTAATGCCTCAACTCAATTCCAAGTGCTTGTTAGGGTAGGGGATCGGCCAGTTCACATGTGATTATTTTGGGGGGTCACGGCCATCCACTGAACTAGACTATAAATTGATATGAAGTCTATAAAAATGAAAGCAGATCTCTTCTTGTGACTGATGTGTCTCTCTCTCTGCTGGGGGTGGAGCAGAGAGACACATATGCTGTTTATTTTAGATGCCATCATTTCATGTTAATTTGCTCATAGCACTAAACGTGTGTCTAATATTAACCTACGCGACTCGGCGACTGTCACACAAGGTAATGTAACCGTGACCTACTTTTATTATCTCAGTTTATTATTAACTTGATATCGATTTTAATTGCATCATCATGGTGCTCAAAAACACTCTGGTGCACAAAATGAACGGATCTTTAAAATAACGGCTGACTTCCTTTCCATACCAGCTTTATTTGATGCTTTATCAAACTTTATGTAAAGTTGAAGTATATAGACCAATTATTTGTTTACCAACATTGAGACTGAATGCACAGGTGATTGTTTCATGCAATCAATTCTCAACCTGTTTCGGGGTTCAGCGCACCCCAACCCCCTCATGTGTTGGCTAGTGCTGCGCGCCCTAGCGAGACCTGACAGAATGGGTTTCATTTGCAGGAGTCAATATAGGTGTCAGTGTGTCACCTTGATGTTCATTGGTGCTGCTGCTGAAGAATTGATATGTGATTGTGCAATAGAATATCTTGTAAATTGATTTTTTTTTTAAATCAAGCCCCCCCCCCCCCCCCCTCAATTGGGCCAAAGGTCAAGGGGATGCCTTTTGGTCATTTTTACTAACAAGGAGGTGGGACCCACTTCCAGTGGTGTAAAGTAACTACAAGTAGGCTGTACTTAAATACAATTTTGAGGTATTTTTTACTTTACTAGCTATTTCCACTTTTCAGTATACTTTTATATTCTACTCCACTATACATCTCAAGAGACAAATATTGTACTTTTACTCCACTACTATTATTTGAAAACTGAAAAAGTTGAAAAAGTTACTAGTTACTTTCTAGATTTTGATTATTATTACAAAACATACATTAACCACTCAAACCCTATATACATTTCGGCCATTTGAAAATGGCAGATCTACAAGCTCACAATGCGTTGCAATGCATTGTGAGCTTGTAGATCTGCTATTTTCTAAAGATTTTTATACATTTGAGATATTGCAAAATGGGACATTCTCAGGGCCAGTGGAGGGCTGATCGCCGCTCTAGGCGAGATTCCTTTGATGCGCCCCCGCACGCGCGCGAGGACCCTTGCGCGCGCGTGACATTATGCAGAATGTCACATTCTGCATAATGAGTTCTTTCTACTTTTGGTACTTTAAGTACATTTAGATACCAATATTTTTGTACTTTTACTCAAGTAGGAATTACGGACTTTTACTTGTAGTTGCAGTATTGATACTTTTACTTAAAGTAAAACATTTGAATACTTTTTCCACCACTTCAAATCACCTACTCTGACCTGCAAATACAACAACCTTCTAAAAAAAGAAAAGGAAAAATAATTGCCTTAATTAATTAGCCTACATTTTGTGGCTAAATTAGTCAAAACAAAAATTGCTTTGCTACTGCAAATCCGTTATGTTCTTCCTTAATTTAATTTGTTTATTATTTATTTTGTTCCCCAGCTTAATTAATTCCAGTCCAGAGTTCACATTCCATTTCCATTTTAATTTCCATCCAAGTTCCAGGAATGTTATTATGAAGGCTTCATGATTGACAAACTGCAGCCCAATAAGCCTGTACTGCATCCCTAAGTAGCTCTTGCTGACTGAAGAGAACCCCAACGTTCAACTTTTATGGCTTTAAACATTGTTTATTAAACAAAGTAACACAGTTACTTAAAACAATAGTAGCACATAACTCTCCCCTTCCTAGGCAAAAAAAATAAAAGACAGCTGGCAAAATTAGAACATATTCTATTCACATGCATATTCTGAGACATGAAAAGGCACAGATGACAACCTGTGGGTAAATCCCAGTTCCTGTGTGATCCAATAAAGCTGTGTTCTGTTAAAACCCCAGTCGATCAAAGTCCCAAAGAGAGGAGATATTGGCGGTCAACCTGGATAAGGGACAGGTTTGAATTTTTGCAGTCACAAATAATTCAAATGTGTCCCATCTTTTCATCAAACTGTATGCCGATATGCACTGTAAAATCCTGAGGTGTTGGTCCATTTTTGCACTCTCAAAGTCAAACTAACTCTCAGGAGTTTGCTGTGTGGTTGACTTGGATACCGCTGTCGGGCAGAAACCTTTTATTTCCATATTCTAACATTTTTTCCCCGTAAATTAACGCCGTAATTTACTTGATCATACTACAGTGTCACACACAAGCATGGCAGACGTGATAGCAGACGTGTTTTTAGCTTGTATATCTGCTACTTTTTCAATTTTTGTTTGAAATCCTGAAAAGTAACAGTTTTCCACCGGACAGAGACGATATACACTAAGTTGGCCATCACATAATGTCCCTTTATTTCTGTCACGGAATAATATGTTCATTTAGTACTGTACTGTATGGACAACATGCAAAGACCGGTTTGATTATTATACAGAGAGAGGGTCATGCTGTGAGCGTGTGGATTTGATAAATGTTTCAACTCTAAAGGCCACATGGCTCGGGGACCGTTGGTTCCCAATGCTGTACTGGTATTTTCAGCACATAGTCCAAGCCTGAATGGTGTTTGGTTGGTTGGTTGGTTGGTTGGTTGGTAGGTTGGTTGGTGGGACAGCCTACATGAGGCACATATCAGTCTCTGGGCTCTATTTTGCGCGTCTTAATTACCAGGTCTTATGACTTAAATGAGTAGTTCACCCAAAAAATGACTTATATTCTATCAATTACACACCCCACGAAGTCTTGAATTCATCGCGTTTTTTCGTTTTTGTCGCATTCCTGAGCCAATAATTTGATGACCGGCGGAGTCCCTGGTAGCGGTAGGAGACTCAAAGAGTCTCCATTCAGTCTCCTACTGAGTCTCGTATTAACCGATGACCCGGTCATCAAATTATTGGCTCAGGAAAAAACAAAACAAAACAAAAACGAAAAAAATCTCCATGAATTCAAGGCTTTATGGGGTGTGTAATTTTTTGGGGTGAACGACTCCTTTAACTTAGGACCTGGGGGCGTGGCCAATGCTGTTTGGCCACTCAAAATAGCCAAACAGCATTGGCCACGCCTCCAGGTCTTAAGTTAAAGTTATACTGGGTAACTTTTTCAACAAAACTAAAGTTAAATTGTATATCTTTTGTGAGTGGCAAATGTTTCACAACACCCACTCCAGTAATTTCACCCCCGAAAGCCTTTTCTATTATAATTTCTATAGAAAAGGTGGCTCGGTGAGCCTTTCCCGCGAAAATAACGTCATCCGGCCGGAAAACGGAAAAGGAAATGCACCGGTTCCCTGTTTGGCCAGGAACTACCACACCGGTTTCCTGTTTGGCCAGGAACTACCGCGCGAATAACAAAAAGGAATCTCACGCTGTTTTTAAGAGATTGTAGGATTTGAAGATCGAAAAACAACAGAAAAAGAAAACACAGCTCATGGTAACTAAAGCTCCACTGGCTAAGAGAAACGAGCCACAGATAGTATAAAACAATTAAAAGAACGCTTTTTGAAACGCTTCCGTCTTCCGGTGAAAACAAATGGAATTCTGGGTAACACAGGAATAAACGAACGGCCTGCAGTGACGGTAATGACCAGCAGAGGCTGCTAAAAATCGTTATTTGTGGACCTGCATTGTACTACTTTAAGTCATAAGACCTGGCGTAAAACAGGGCCCCCTGTCTCAACCATCCATCCTTCAGTCTATCAGAGAGTGAGCCGGAGGCCCATGGACACAGCGTCACACCTCAAAGCTTATCTCTCTTGAGCGTCCAAACAGAGGCTCCGACGAGAGGTGCGTGTCCGAGTATGCCCGTCGCATGTTCGTGGAGCTGCAGGTGATCTTGATGGCCTCCTCGTAGGGAGGAGGGGGTCCCATCCAGGGAGGAGGGGGGTGGGCAGGCGGGGGTGCAGTGAACCCCCCGTGGTCCATGGGAGGGTAGTCGAACTCCTCCACGTGGAAGGCGCACGGCGGGCGCTGTGTCCTGTGTACACACAGGAAAGCACATTCAAATAGTGACAGGATGTGAGACAGACAGAAAAGAAAAGAAAACTTGGGCCAACTAAAGTGTCTGTCGTTACAGATATCAGACACTAGATGGCGCACGCAGCTCTTTGTAAGAAGTTGTGATGCAAGTCTAGATGCCTTGCTATACCTCAGATGGAGAGTGTTTGACCCCTAGGTTAGGGGTCTCTACCCACTTAGCTGAGGATGAAACAATGCTGTTGGACTTGGACCAGTATATTGGAAATAAATGATCAGATTGATTCAGGCAGGAGTACACAGCTGTTGGAGCCAACCAGTGCCAAGGTGCACCTGCCCGGTAGTCTTCACAGGAGAAAGTTCCATTTTTGTGTCACATAAAAAAGGGAACTTTATCATTTAGGCATAAATTATGTCTAGGTTCTTATATTTTCTATTATTTTTTTTTGTCTTTTGAACCACAGTTTCCCCGCTTTCACTTCCTGATATGCTGGCTTTGGCAGACAGAGTGCTCAACTCAAAAGTCTTAGGTTTTTGATGGGTGCCAAACCAAAACGCACAGAAATACCGTCGTCAGCACTCGCAAATAAGCAGTGGTGTAAAGTAACGAAGTACATTTACTGAAGTACTGTACTTAAGTAGAGGTATTAGGACTTTACTGGAGTTTTTGCAGTTTTCAGTACTTTTACTTCTACTCCACTGTCTACATCTCAGAGGCAAATGTTGTCCTTTTACACCACTACAATTATTTGAAAACTTTAGTCACTAGTTACTTCGTAGATTCGCATTAATATTGCGGCCCTATATACATTTTGGCCATTTGAAAATAGCAGATCTACAAGCTCACAATGCGTCGCAATATTCATTTTATACATTTGAAAACTTGTGAATTGGAATTTGGGAAATTAACATTACTTTTTGTACTTTTGTACTTTTACTGAACAAAATTGAATTCTGGACTTTTACTTTACTATCTCTACATTGCCGTATTGATACTTTTACTCAAGTAAAAAATGTGAGTACTTTTTCCACCACTGCAAATAAGTAGCCTATATACTGTAGGCCTATGTAACACTTTTAATAAGGCACAGCATCAGAGGCAAACAGACAGCGTTTGCTCAGCGTTTCTGAGAGCGTGAGACGTGTGGGTGTGAAGACTGGTTTTAGAATATGCACATCATGCACAGCATGGCCACATGTGTCAACTTATAGGTTCCGTTGGTATGGGCTTTTTAAAGGGTTAATCTGTCAAAATTATAAGGGCAACTATTAATCATGATCATCCATAATTTGACCCATTAAGACCTGGGACGCATCTGTGTCACTTTTTTGATTTGAGCTAAAAATATATATGTATACTTTGGCCATTCAAAAATAGCAGATCTACAAGCTCAGAGCTTGTAGATCTGCTATTTTTGAAAAATCAAGAAAATTTGTGCAAATCTTTGAATATATATTGTTTTAAAGCAAACATTTTAACTCGAATCTTTGCTTCTGGGGGTCCCTGGAACAAAACATTTTGAGATGGGGGTCCGTGGCCAAATACATATCATTTTGGGGGTCCTTGACATGAAAAAGTTTGAGCACCACTGATATAGAAACACGTTTTTTTCAGAATACTGTTGGGATTTAGAAGACATTTGTAGAATCGGCTTCAGGACTTAATGGGTCAACTATAGGCCTAGATGTATAGGCCCATAGCGCCATAGGCTACCTGTGTTGTTGAGTGTTTAGATATGCACATTCACTAATTATCAATCTTCCCACAAAGCCAGAACCCCATAAAAGGAACAACGCATCAAAATGTAAAATGAAGGAGTGCTTCCTATTGAGAGAGAGGAAGATGGCAAGACAGACTGGCAGGAACTACAATTAAATGTAATTAATTTCCCCATCCAGTAAATCAAATCGGACAAGTTCATCTGTGCGGGTCAATAGGAAACATCTCTGGCTCTGAGATAAATTGATAAAAATGCTAATAATCACATAGCCTATAGATTGGCCTGAGCCAAGTAGAATTATAGTGAATTATTTTAAAATGATCCATGGCTAATAAGCATTATATGCCTTAATACATTAAGACCTGGAACGCGTCTGTGTCACTTTAGATTTCTTTGGCTATTCAAAAATAGCAGATATACAAGCTCATAGCGCGGCACCGAGTGCCGCGCTATGAGCTTGTAGATCTGCTATTTTTGAAAAATCGTGATTTAATTTTTTTAAATATTTTTCAAAAAACAATGAATCGCCTCAGGTCTTTAATACATTAGAATTGCCCTCTATTACAATAACAAATTAAAAATAAAAAACATCTTTTTTTAATGTTAGAAATAGTTCATCTTTCAAGGGGGGCAACATCCGTTGCAAGTTGATGATGTAATTGGCCCAGCCCTATGGAATGTATATATGTGCTAATAAATAAAAACAACTTCACACTTTCTAAGGTTATTAGGTTAATATATAAACAATATTATATGTTTTATTAGCTCATGCATTCCATACATTCCATAGAGCTGGACCACACATGGACAAATGACATCATCAACTTGCAACGGGCGTTGTCCCTGAGTAAAAGATTAACTGTTTCTAAAATAAATACAGTATTGAAGGTGTTTTTAACGTAAAAGTTTTGCTATAGAGGGAAATGATAATGTATTAAAGCATATAAGGCTTATTAGCCAGGGATCCTTTTTTAAGTGTTTGAAAATGTTAGTGGTTTAACCGAGTTCATTGAGTTCAACATAACCTCAACAACATGCAGTGGTGGAACAAGTACTCAAATGTTTTACTTAAGTAAACATATCAATACTGCAATGTAGAAAAATGCACTTTAGTAAAAAGTATACAAGTATTTGCATCAAAATGTACTTAAAGTACGAAAAGTAAAAGTACTCATTATACAAAATGTCCCATTTCATGTTTTCAAATGTAGACAAATCTTTTGAAAATAGCAGATCTACAAGCTCACAATGCGTCGCATCGCGACGCATTGTGAGCTTGTAGATCTGCTATTTTCAAATAGGCAAAATGTATATAGGACTGAAATGGTTAATGTTTTGTAATAATAATCTAAATCTACAAAGTAACTAGCAACTAAAGTTTGCAAATAATTATAGTGGAGTAAAAGTACAACATGTGCCTCTATAGTACTGGAGTAGAAGTAAAAAATATTGGAAATTGGAAATACTCAAGTAAAGTGCAAATACCTCAAAATCATACTTAAGCACGTGTACTTTACTGTAGTTACTTTTTTCCACCAACCGACACAGCACGACCCACCTTGGCAGGAACCCCGACTGGGACTCGGACATGTGGACGGCCAGGTGGTTGCTCCCGAAGCTGGGGTAGTCGTTGAAGCCGGAGTAGTGTGGACACTCCCCTCCGTAGTCCCCCTGTGTGTAGCTGCTCATGGCGGCGGGGCTGTTCTTGCTGTTCATGGCCCAGAAGAGGCCCAGGATGAGCATCACGGCCCCCAGCACCACGCAGCACAGCGAGAAGGCCTGCAGGCGACTCTGGTACGAGGCCAGGAAGGCCGTGGACCCCCCCGTCACGATGAGGAAGACCCCGATGAAGATGGCCCCGTGATGGAGAGAAGGCATCGTTCCCGTGCACACAGAGAGAGAGGTCACCACCAGAGAGAATATAAGAGACTAATGTTGTCCGTTTTTAAGCATCACTTCCATTGGAACGGTGTGTGTGTGTTCTCTCCATCATGGACACAGAGGTTAGGAAGATGGTCCAGGGAAGGATAAGCCATACATCACCTGCAGTGGTGGAGAAAGTACTCACATTTTTTTTACTAAAAGTATCAATACTGCAATGTGTAAATACTCTGTTACAAGCAAAAGTCCGGAATTCAAGTACAAACGTATTGGTATCAAAATGTACTTAAAGTACCAAAAGTAGAATGTACTCCTTATGCAGAATGTCCCATTTCACAGGTTTTCAAATGTATGAAATGTATAAAAAATCTTTTGAAAAATAGCAGATCTACAAGCTCACAATGCGTCGCGTCGCGACGCATTGTGAGCTTGTAGATCTGCTATTTTCAAATGGCCGAAATGTATAGGGTTGAAGTGGTTAATGTATTGTTTTGTAATGATTGAATAAGCAATAATGTTAATTAGTAAATCTACACAGTAACTAGTAACTAAATATTTAAATAATTGTAGTGGAGTAAATGTACAGTATTTGCCTCTGAGGTGGAGTAGAAGTAAACGTACAGACAATTGGAAATACTCCAGTAAAGTAAAGATACCTCAAAATTGTACTTAAGTACAGTACTTGAGTAAATCTACTTAGTTACTTTACACCACACGTACACCTGCATCGCTCTATGTATGGTTGTAAAAACCTCCCGTCTTACTTGAGTCGTGCTTTTCTCCATCATTTCCTCTTTGTCCCAAATTGATGGTAAAAAGCCAAAGGTCAAGCTGATCATGAGGTCCATGCAGTAATCCTTTAATGTCCAGATATTTGCCTGAAGTTGCTCCTCTCTCAGGAAAAGGTATGAACTTTATAGAGTTGGTCTATTATAAAAAAGTAAAATCCAGGGAAGATAGAGCTCCTATGTGTGTGTTTTTCATCGGGGCAGATGGACGAGAGCACGACCCATTAAGGCATCTTTACTGGCGCCCCACCCTCTTTCTGTCTAATGTGTCCTAAAGGGTACCACTTTATTCTGGTCAATGCGTGCGAGCACGCGCGCGCGTGTGTAAGTGAATGAGTGAGTGAGTCGTGAGAGAGAGGGGGGTGGAGACCGAGAGAGCTCTGCATGCTGTCATAGGACCAGTGATGGAGGAAGTATATGCTGGCATGTTTTTACTTAAGTAAAAGTATCAATACTGCCTGCAATGTAGATGATACTCTTTTACAAGTAGAAGTCCCGTATTCAAGTAAAAAGTACAAAAGTGCCGGGATCAAAATGTACTTAAAGTACCAGAAGTGGAAAGTACTCATCATGTAGAATGTCCCATTTCACATGTTTTTAAATGTATACAAAATATATTTTCAAATGGCTGAAATGTATATAGGGCTGAAATGGTTAATGTATGTTTTGTAATAATAATCAAAATCTACAAAGTAACTACTAACTTAAGTTTTCAAATAATTGTAGTGGAGTAAAAGTACAATATTTGCCTCTGAGATGTAGTGGAGTAGAAGTAAAAGTACAGACAAATGGAAATCCAGTAAAGTACAAATACCTCAAAATTGTACTTAAGTACAGTACTTGGTTACTTTACACCACTGTTCTTGAGTGGGGGGTGGAGACAGAGGGAGCAGCACTATACTGTCATATAATATGGACACAAGACATCCTCCCCTGTCTAGACTGTCCTTGGATCAAGACTAGTATGTCAATATGAAATCATGAAATTCAGTAACAGTTTACTGTAGCAATATCACTAACAATTTATAGTAGCCTACAGTAGGTATTAGCCTACAGCAGCATTTTGGAAGGTGAGATGTGTTTTTTTGATCATGCTGATTCAAAGCATGTCAATATTGTAGGCTATGGTATTATTTGGTTTAAAATGTTGGGATTGTGTTTTTTTCAGTGGTGGAAAAAGTACTCAAATGTCTTACTTAAGTAAAAATATCAATACTGCAATGTAGAGAAATACTCTGTTACAAGTAAAAGTCCGGAACTTTGTATACAATAGCAGATCTACAAGCTCACAATGCGTCACATTGCGAGGCATTGTGAGCTTGTAGATCTGCTATTTTCAAATGGTATGTAGGGCTGAAGTGGGCAATGCATGTTTTGTAATCATAATCATATTTGCCTCTGAGATGTAGTGGAGTACAGGAGTAGAAGTAAGTATTGGAAACTGGAAATACTCAAAATTGTACTTAAGTACAGGACAGTACTTGAGTAAATGTACTTAGTTACTTTACACCACGGATTATATAGGCTACATTACATTGTAAGTAAGCTGTTACATCCATGTTAGTTGGTACCAGCTGTTACTTAACTGCTGGAAATGAAGACCAGTGCTGATGGTGTGATCATGCTATCGTGCTTTTCCATTGGTCTCTGCTTGGAGACGCTAGCGCTCGGCCCATCCCTCCATTCACATTACGCACCAATCAGTGCACAGCAGGGGCAGGTACTAGTCGTGGATCACACGAGTCACACAAGTCATGGATGAACTTCAACCTGGTGTTTGTACTTTTTCTCCTTTTGGCCCGTACATCTAAATGAACGTTCACATTTCAAATATAAAGTGCTAACCCTATGGCCACAGATGTTAACATTATGTACGGGTTCTCAGAAGTACCTGTACTTTCCGTATTCTTCAATAAAAAGCATTTTAATGTGATCTGGGGCCATTTTATCATAGTGTTATAATTAGTGCAATACACCTCTCAGCCAGTAGGGTTACGCTATTGAAAGCACGTGGAGGAGATACGGAGAAAATGGCCACCAATCAGGTTAAAATGCTTTTCATTAAACAATACGGAAGATATGGGTACTTCTAAGGGCCCGTACATAATTGTAGCATCCGTGGCCATAGGGTAAGCACTTCATTTTTTAGAAATTTGAACGTTTATGTGATGTACGGGCTAAACATGGAGAAAGTGCAAACACCAGGTTGAAGTTCATCCATGACGGTCATATAACATATGACAGTCATGTTTCAGGGCTAGGGGCGGTACAAGCCCACCACCTAGCCATGGCTGTCCTATCGGGACGAAGGGGCAAAGTGTCAGGTTTTTGGAGGCGTATCATCAATCAATGAGACTACTGCATGCATTGCAAGCATGTTACTGCTGTCTAACAACAAATAGCTTTTTGTGTAAAAGACAATTAAGTGCGATCCGCTTAGAACAAAACGTTTCTAAATTGACAGATCTACGGTTTGACGAGGAGAACTGACCCGATCCGTCTGAAAAAAACGATGGATCCATTATTGTATTTGGGTGCCTTGGCCGTCATGTTCTTGTTGTGGATCAAAGTCAAAGGTCTGGACTATGTTATCGTCCACCAGAGGTGGATCTTCGTGTGTCTGTTCCTGCTGCCTCTGTCCGTGGTGTTTGATGTGTATTACTATCTGAGGGCATGGCTGATCTTCAAGATGTGCTCTGCGCCCAAGAAGCACGACCAGCGCGTCCGCGACATCCAACGACAGGTGAGTTAAAGACACTTTTATAGCTACTACTACTACTACTACTTAAGGTGTGTGTGTGTGTGTGTGTGTGTGTGTGTGTGTGTGTGTGTGTGTGTGTGTGTGTGTGTGTGTGTGTGTGTGTGTGTGTGAGACAGACAGACAGACAGACAGACAGACAGACAGACAGTGTGTGTGACATCATATAGTTTGTCACCATATGGAGGAGCCTCCCATCAGGTCTGCCATTTATAGATGCCATTTGTTTTGGTTCAGTTTGGTTCAGTGTGATAGCCTACATGTCAGTGGTTCTCAGCCAGTGGTCCGGGGACCACCAGTGGTCCTTGAGGAGTGTCCAGGTGGTCCCCAGTTAAATGATGGAGAGTTGGTAACCAAATGGACCCTTATTAGATCTTTAACTCTTGAGAGAGTAAAGTAAGGGTCCATTTGGTTTCATTTTACGCTCTCAAGAGTTAAATTATTGTTCAACATCTGGATTACTTAATTAATTCACAAGAAGTCTACACAATTAGAGAATGTAGACGAAATAAAGAATTGTTATTTTGACTTGGATCTGAGAGTTAAATGCCGAATAAATAAGGGACCTTGATATGAAAAAGGTTGAAAACCACTTGTCTTAAGTTGCTTATGTTGTCATAATGCAGCCCAGCATCCCAAGCGACTCTCTCAAAGCCCAGGGATGGAGAAATGTGGAATTTAGTGTACCATTACTTCATCAAACACACTCCCAAAGACATTCTTTGAAAGGTGTTGGTGAATCTTACCACTCAGGGATGACTTTACATTGAATGCATGCTAACATGTCATTTCCCGTGTTTCAGGTGCGTGAGTGGAAAAAGGAAGGCGGCAAGAACCACATGTGTACCGGCCGGCCTGGCTGGCTGACGGTGTCTCTCCGGGTGGGAAAATACAAGAAAACCAGCAAGAACATCATGATCAACATGATGGACATTCTGGACGTGGACACAGACAGACAGGTAGGAAAGCACCACCATGGTTCATATATCTTCTGCAAGACACGAGACTGTACAGTATCATACTGTATATGTTGTGTAAACACATCTCTGAACCCTTCACCCTAAACATAGTCTTGCGTTGCCAGACAACTATTCCACAATCTCCGAATGCTATATAGAGTCTGGAACTACACCTCCCGAAATCCGAGAGAGGAAACTGGCACTTCCGTTCACGAAAATGTATTTTAAAATATCTTTACATTTTATTTTTTTAGTTTCCATTTCTGCTAAGCAGCAAGCTATATATGCTTAGATGATTTTGATTAATATTAGGATACATTTGCGCGACTGTAAAGACGAAACGGAAGTGGAGAGGAGGCTTCACATCCGGTTTATATTTTAATATTTTAATTGTGTAGACACCATCAAAGGCCCACAAGTTTCATTTGCAGATGATAATGATAATGATCATCTTGATAGAACACTGATGAGTCCATCTGCACCTTATGCTGTCATAATGTAAACATCTTGGAACAGCTATTTCAACTTCTTTCCTTTTATTATATACCAGTACTTCACTTGATATTTGGTTTGCATGCACCCTATACATAGTTAGAAGGCTTCATACTACTATCAAAGACTGTTTGCAGCTACCGACGTGGACCAAAGAGGTTTTGCATTGACCAACATTGCCATCCTATCCTGTCCCATGCTTCACTTGCCGGGCAAAAAAACAACAACAAAATCTTTAAAGTGAAATAATGTACAGTACCAATACAGTTCCATAGTTGGAAAGAAAAGGGAAAAAAGCTACAAAGTGTGCTCTGGCCTAAGTGTGGTGCTTCAAGAAAGGCCATGGTGTCACCAAAATCAGTTAGGTTCATCCCTTGGGGAGCGAGCCTGCATTTGCTCAACAAGTTTCATTGTAATCTGCCGTATCGGTTTTCAGATTATCTTGTGTGCAAGTGTTAATGTTGGCCTAATGGTAGCACTAGAGGAGTCACAAGAAAAGGTCATCATCAAAAGTCAAAATCCGTAGGGACTGTCATCTGGGGAGCATGAAGCTGCACGGCAAATTCCATGGCAATCTAGTCTGTCGTGTTTGAGATGTCTTGTATGAGAGCATAATGTGAGTAAGTGAAACATTGTGTCCCAGTGGTGGCAATACGGGAAAGGCCACAAGGTCACCAAAGTCAATAGAGTTCATTGTACAGGGATCATGAACATGCACAACCAATTCCATGGCAATCCAGCCCTAGGCTTTTGAGATTATGTTGGAACAAAGGAGCAAGAAGAGCAGCATGTTAGAGAATATTTAAAAATGTATGCATGCTGTAATATTACGTGCCTGACACACACAAGGTGAATTAAAGGAGACACACCATGAATTTCACTTTTTTTTACATTCTTTTGGTATTTTTTGGGCTCCCCAGTGTCTCTTGTACCCCAAAAAATATTTTTTTTTAACATTCAGTCATTCATTCTCATTTCAGAGATTTTCAGAATGGGCGTGTCTGAACAGGCCATCTCAGAATGGCATGTTTGCTTACATCACGAACCATTCTGCCCATGTATTTTGACAGACAGAATTGCTCAGTAGCACCCCTCTGCCCAACAGGACGTTTTGGTATTGCAGCTGAAAGTGCTTTATAAGCCTGAGAGAATTGACTTGGGATGAGTATATCTGAGTGTTGATTTAGGCTCAAACCTTTTGAAAATGGTTTGAGTGACATACACCATATGATATTAAATATACATTTTTTTTTTAAAGTCATGGTGTGTCTCCTTTAAGACGGTGCATATACGTCCTTAGGTATTATTGGTTATACAAATGTGTTTGTGGCTTTTTGACCCGATGCTAGATGTTTGTCACCAGCGATAGATCTCTGTTGGCAGGTGGTACGCGTCGAGCCGCTGGCCAACATGGGACAGGTGACCGCTCTCCTCACTTCCATCGGCTGGACACTGCCAGTGCTGCCTGAGCTGGACGACCTCACCGTGGGTATGTATTTTAACCCATTAAAACCGGGGATGCGTCTGTGTCATTTTAGATTTTAGCTATTAAAAAATAGCAGATCTACAAGCTCATAGCGCGTCACTTCGTGCCGTGCTGTGAGCTTGTAGATCTGCTATTTTTTTTAAATGGTGAGAAATTGAAATCTTTGAATATATATATATATATATATATATATATATATATATATATATATATATATATATATATATATATATATATATATATATTTAAAAGCAAATATTTTTTAAACTCAAATCTTTGCTTCTGGGGGTCCCTGGAACAAAATATTTTGAGATGGGGTCAGTGGCCAAATACATATCATTTTGGGTGGTCCTTGACATGAAAAAGTTTGATTTAGAAGACATTTCTTTAATGAGTTAACCACTTTCAACCTGGTGTCCCTGTTTTAGGACACCAAATTTGCGTCATAAAAATGTAAAAAAGAAAATAGCCGTTCTATAAGCTCCCAACGCATCGTGATGCAACGCATTGTGAGCTTGTAGATCGTCTATTTCCTCTAAATGTTCTAAATAGGGCTTAAGCAGTAGATCAGCATCACTCTTTGTTACCACTGTGTTACCACTGTGACTCCTCTATAACATTTAAATAAATGATGGGTCAGAGTTAATTTCATTTATTTCTTCTCCCATATAAGTCAATAAGGGACAAATGTTTCGGCTATCCAACCTTTGTCAGTGTGTAGATAGATACCCCTAATTCTACACACTGACAACGGCTGGATAGCCAAAACATGTGTCCCTTATTGACATGGAGAAGAAATAAAATTAAAGGGATTCTAGGCAACATTAAGCCTAAATTTAAAAAATATTTATATATATATATTTTGCATTTATCTATCAGCCACTATATAATGATGCTGGCCTGGGGTGTTTTCCTGCATTGAAACACAGTCCTCTTTCTGAAATCCGTATTTTCCCTACTGTTTATGTTTATGTTATGTTTTCGGGACGTAAATTAACGCACGCATGTGCGCGTCCGTGTGAACTTTTTACTTTCGGTTTTAAATTGCTCTCAAACTTCTTTTTTGAGGCACAGAATTTACTTTTAAGATAGTGTTTGGATAGAATTTAGTTGTTTAACTTCATATATGTGGTCAATTTATCATGACAGAGCCTATTTGAAAATAAAAATTCAGAGAACCGGCAGGGGCGGGCAGTGGCGCGCATTGTATCCGAATAAATGCAACCTATTTTCGGCATGGCCCCGTGCTTCCTAGAAAAAGAGAGCTGTTCATTGTTCTGTGACGCAGAACCGAAGGTACTCCTCCTCTGTTAAACCACTTAAACCCTTCGTTGACCGGGGTCCCCCAGGGCTCTATCCATGGCCCCCTAGATTTTTTTTTCTTCCACGGGTCTTCAACAGGGCGTCCGGGACCCCTAGGGGGTCCTCAGAGTTACTACAGGGGGGGTTGCCAAATCTTTGTGTGATGTTTACATTAACCCAGCATTCCTATTCCGAGGGGAACATAAGCGGAAAATAGCAGATCTACAAGCTCACAACGCCTCGCACTGCGAGGCGTTGTGAGCTTGTAGATCTGCTATTTTCGGGGGAAGAGGTGTAGAGGGGGAGAAGAACAGACCAAGTACAGAGCCATTATCCAGGCTAAGGGGTCCTCGGCCCGAAAAACGTTTTAGAAGACCCCCGGTATATCTATACCAAATCTCTTCACTGAAAATAGCAGATCCGGCACATCGGGAGCATCGTAGGTCTTCTATGTTCTCCTTAAACCATTTAGACCGGGAAAGAATCTGTGTCATTTTTAGATTTCTTTGGGCTATTTTTCAAAAACTGTGAACATTTGTGCAAATCTTTGAATATATATATTTTTGAACATTTGTAACTCAAATCTTTGCTTCTGGGGGTCCCTGGAACAAAACATTTTGAGATGGGGGTCCGTGGCCAAATACATATCATTTTGGGGGTCCTTGACATGAAAAGGTTTGAGCACAACTGATGTAGAAACCTAAGTTTTTCAAAAAACTGTACGATTTAGCAGACATTTGTAGAATCGCCCAGAAGCAAAGATTTGAGTTACAAATGTTTGCTTTAAAAATATATATATATTCAAAGATTTGCACAACTTCTTCACGTATTTTCAAAAAAAAGCAGATCTACAAGCTCATAGCGCGGCACTCGGTGCCGCGCTATGAGCTTGTAGATCTGCTATTTTTTTTAAACGCCAAAGACATCTTAAAATGACACACAGACGCGTTCCCGGTCTAAATGGGTTAATGTTCACCTATCACGACATCGTGCACCAGAATAGGGATGCTGGGGGTTCAAGTGGTCAATCAATGTATCCTGTGTGGAGCTTGGTGGACATCTCTAATTGGGTTAGAGGATTGATGTTGCCGCTCCGAAGACAAAAGCAGGAGGAAATGGCCCTGCGGAGCTGAGCACGCTCCTGGATCAGATTGCATAATGGGTTTCCTGATGCCATAAACTGGAGATCAACAAGCCTAATGTTGTCCCATCAGGGCCGCCGTGCGTTCGTTCATCTCTTACACGCACAAAAGCAGTGGTGGAAAAAGTAACTAAGTACATTTACTTAAGTGCTGTACCTAAGTACGATCTTGAGGTATTTTTTTTACTTTACTTGAGAATTTTTAAATTTTCAGTACTTTTACTTCTACTTCTACTTTATAGATTTGATTATTACAAAACATACATTAACCACTTCAGCCCTATATACATTTCTGGCCATTTGAAAATAACAGATCTACAAGCTCGCAATGCGTCGCGATGCGACGCATTGCGAGCTTGTAGATCTGCTATTTTCAAAAGTTTTTTTTTTTAAAACTTGAAAACTTGATTTATTTATATATTGCAGTAATGATACTTTTACTTAGGTAAAAATTGTTGAGTACATTTTCCACCACTGCACAAAAGAGACACACACACACACACACACACACACACACACACACACACACACACACACACACACACACACACACACACACACACAGGCTGTTTGTTGCCTTTGAAAGATTTGGAAAACGTTACCTTCTGCTCGTGTTTGCTTAATGTTGCAAATACTCTCTCTACCCCCTCTCCCTCTCTCTCCATCCCTCTCTCTCTTTGCCCCCCCCTCCCTCCCTCTATCTTTCTCTCTCCCCACCTCTCTATCGTTCTCTCTCCATCACTCTCTCCACCCCCCCCCCCCTCCCTCTCTCTCTCTCCTCTGTCCCAGGTGGCTTGGTGATGGGTACAGGCATTGAGTCATCGTCTCATATATACGGGCTGTTTCAACACATCTGTGTCGCGTTCGAGCTGGTGCTGGCTGACGGCAGCCTGGTTCGCTGCACAGAGGTGAGCCGTGAGCTGTATGAAGAAATATATCAAATGAATGTAAACATTACTGGACTGTTTAAATGACACTACTAGCCAAAGCGACTTCAACATTCAGCCAGTGTTGATTTTTACAGCAAATTTTGATTTAGTTTTAGTCATAGTCTTTTGAATCAAATTCCATTTTGTTTTAGTCATATTTTAGTAATCTGAAATGTTTTACTGTTAGTCTAGTTTTAGTCGACTAAATATCATAAGATTATAGTCGACTAAATCTACAGTTGATTTAGTCGACTAAAATGTGTTTTGTCGGTGCCTTGATGGCGTCATAATGGCTGATTTTACACTTGGTTGCGTGCTGAAAATAGCCGATCTACAAGCTCACAACGCGTCGCGCTGCGACACGTTGTGAGCTTGTAGATCTGCTATTTTCAGAGAGCAGAACAGCCGAGCGCAACCAAATATAAAATGACTAGTCTTAGTTCTACTGGATCTCTTCTCCGCTAGTCCCTCACTGACATTTTAGTCTAGTTTTTATTTGTTGACGAAATTGTCAATTATTTTGTGTTAGTTTTAGTCATCATAGCTCAGTATGTATTTAGTTTTTATCTAGTTTTCGTCAGTGAAAAAATGTAGTCGACCAACATTTTTCGTCATAGTTTTAGTCGACAAAATCAACACTGCGTTCAACAATCTGAATTATAATACATTTTCTCAGCGTGGCTCGGCACTATGCTAGTTGTCCATAAGAGGGTGTGTGCGTGTGAGTGTTTGGAGGTAATCTCACAAACTGATTGACTGATCAGTGCCACAATTCTCGTGCGCACTTCCAGTAGGCCTCAGAAGTAGCCTACCTCCACTTTCCTTTTCTCATATGTTTTTATACTTTTTGAAATATTTCACATTGATTTTATAATGGAAGTCAATTGGGCTGTGATCGGGGCTGAAACCTTGCCCAAATTTGGAATCGTACATACTGTAGACGACTGACTTCATTAGATGACTGACATTACAGGTCCACGATCACATTGGAGCCAAGCCGTTTCCTTGTGGATTCCAAGATCCAGATTAGATTTTTCTTTACATGTGAAGTACTTTGGAACCTTAGCTCAATTGTGGTGCTATATGAATTAACTTTTACTGCTACAATCCCTAAATTGTTTGCCCATTGTCTTCCTCTCCTGATGCAGAGATAATTGCAAAGATGTCCCAACAATAAAGATCTAGCAGATCGCATCTACTGTAGTGTCCAATCCGTGCGGCGTCTGCTTCAAATAACTTTATTGATGGACCTTGGTGTCCTACCCAACACCGGGGTTTCGGGTTTCACAATGGAGACCACCTCCAACCACTGCGGATGTGCTAGTTATATTGTATTAACATACTCTACCTTACAGATTCATTAAAATGAGGTTTTATTCATTAAATAAATCCCTTATTGTTGCGTTAATCACTTGATCACTGCTTACTAACTATCAGAATAATTCTTCCTTGTATTCTCTGTGATTCTCACCCAGTGGTGTAAAGTAACTAAGTACATTTAATCAAGTACAGTACTGTACTTGATTTCGAGGTATTTTTTACTTTACTGGAGTATTTCCCAATTTTCAGTGCTTTTACTTCTACTCACTACATCTCAGCAGCAAATATTATACTTTTACTCCACTACAAATATTTGAAGATTTTAGTTACTAGTTATTTTGTAGATTTTGATTATTATTTAGAAAACACACTCACACACACAAGCACACTTCAGCCCTATATATATTTCGGCCATTTGAAAATAGCAGATCTACAAGCTCACAATGCGCCGCGATGCGACGCATTGTGAGCTTGTAGATCTGCTATTTTCAAAAGATTCGTATACATTTTGAAAACTTGAAATGGGGCAGTACTTTTACTTTTTGGTACTTTTAAGTATATTTTGATGCCAATACCTTTGTACTTTTATTCAAGTAAATTCTGAATACCAGACCTTTACTTGTAACAGTAGCATTTCTACATTGTGGCATCGATACTTTTACTCAAGTACAACATTAAGAGTACTTCTTCCACCCACTGTTCTTCTCAACCCAGGAAGAGAACTCGGACTTGTTCCACGCCGTGCCGTGGTCCTGTGGAACCCTGGGCTTCCTGGTGGCAGCGGAGATTAAGATAGTTCCGGCCAAGCCCTGGGTGAAGCTCCACTACCAGCCTGTCAGGGGGCTGGAGAACATCTGCAAGAGCTTCAGCGAGGCGTCGCAGAACAAGGAGAACACGTTTGTGGAGGGTCTCCAGTACAGTCTGGACTCCGCCGTGGTCATGACCGGAACCATGACCGACCACGCAGAGCCTGACAAGGTAAGAAGAGGCTTGTGGTGGTGGAAAGTAACTAAGTACATTTACTTAAGTAAGAGGATTTTGTACTTAACTTGAGTAATTCCAATTTCCAGTACTTTTACTTCTACTCCACTACATCTCGGACCCAAATATTGTATTTTTACTCCACTACATTTATTTGAAAACTTTAGTTACTAGTTACTTTGTATATTTAGACAAAACATGCATTAACCACTTCAGCCCTACATACATTTTGGCCATTTGAAAATAGCCGATCTACAAGCTCACAATGCGTCGCATCGCGACGCATTGTGAGCTTGTAGATCTGCTATTTTCATAAGATTTTTATACATTTGAACACTTGAAATGGGACATTCTACATAATGAGTACTTTTACTTTTGGTACTTTAAGTACATTTTGATACTAATACTTTTGTACTTTTATAAAAGTACATTTTGAATTCTGGACTTTTACTTGTAACTTACTTACTTACTACTTGAGTATTTCTACATTGCGGTATCGATACTTTTACTTGAGTAAAAGAAAATGTACTTTTTCCACCACTGGAGGCTTGTGTGCCGATGTGGTTGTTGTTTATGGTTATAGGGCTGCGTTATCGACGTCGTATTGATTTCGTAATACGAGATTAGATACCATCTGGGATTTTGGATATCATAATGTCCATGATATGGCATTAGTGTGTCTTTCCCTGGCTTTAAACACAGCATTACATTAGCCCATTAATACCGGGAACGCATCTGTGTCATTTTTTTGATTTCTTTGGCTATTCAAAATAGCCTTCTTTTGTTTTTAAAAAATCATGAAAAGTTGTGCAAATCTTTGAATATATATATATTTTTTTAAAGCGATTTTTTAAAAACTCAAATCCTTGCTTCTGGGGATTCTACAAATGTCCTCTAAATACTAACAGTTTTCTGGAAAACGTTGGAGAACCACTGATATAGCAACATAGGTTTTTATGTCAAGTAAAAAATGTATTTGGCTGCGGACCCCCATCTCAAAATATTTTGTTCCAGGGACCCCCAGAAGCAAACATTTGAGTTCAAATGTTTGCTTTAAAAAACATGTATATTCAAAGATTTGCACAAATGTTGAAAAAAAAAAAAGATTTTTCAAAAATAGCAGATCTACAAGCTCTTAGCGCGGCATTCGGTGCCACGCTATGAGCTTGTATATCTGCTATTTTTGAATAGCCAAAGAAATCAAAAACAGTTACACAGACACGTTCCCGGTCTTAATGGGTTAAAAAGTAATGTAATTTTATTAACTTACTGTTTCTTCTATTATTTGCCTTTACTCTCTTAGTTATTATATAGGCATTAAGTAAGCCTTGCCGAGCCATGTGGCCCATAGCCAGGGAATTGAACCCCGACCTACCAATGTCAGGGCGGACGCTCTAACCACAAGCCCACTGAGCTGGGCATTACTAATGATTATTGATCAAAAATCCAATTTAATATATAAATACATTTTAAAACCGCACTGACATGAGGCCTTTTCCTCTTCTTCACTGTGTGCTACCGTCTGTCTTCTGTCTCCTGGCATGGATGGAACATGCATGGAATGAAACTGCAACAAGATATCGTCTCTGTCGGGTGGAAACCTCATATGTCCAAAACTGTTACTTTTAAAGGGATTCTAGGCAAGTTCAGAGATAAAAAAAACTGTTGTCAAACAAAGCAAAAAATATATATATAAATATTTTAAAAATGTAGGCTTAATGTTGCCTAGAATCCCTTTAAGAATTCAAATTCAGAAGTAGCAAAACAATAACAGATCTACAAGCTCAAGACCTGTTGCATCATGACACATTTTGAGCTTGTTGAGCTTGTAGATGTGTGACACTAGTATGCCGAAGTAGGACATTAATTTACGTAAAAACATATTCAAGTTATATGGAGATACAAGGTTTCTGCCTGACAGCAACGATATTCAACTTTAAACATGGCTTTCTCAGGGGCAATTTAGAACCCTTATGAAATACCTTTTTATTCTTCTTTTGTCCTTGTTTTAAATGAATGAATAAACGTGTGTTCTGCTAAATAGTGTTATTGTGCAGTATGGATCTCTGAGCTGTAACCCTCGTCTCAGTGGGATCTCCCTGTATACAGTATACGTGTAAACATATTGTGTTACATATTGATCGATTGATCTAAATTTATGTGCACATGATTTGTGTGTGTGTGTGTGTGTGTGTGTGTGTGTGTGTGTGTGTGTGTGTGTGTGTGTGTGTGTGTGTGTGTGTGTGTGTGTGTGTGTGTGTGTGTGTGTGTGTGTGTGTGTGTGTGTGTGTGTGTGTGTGTGTGTGTGTGTGTGTGTGGATCGATCGAGGATGTGTACCTTTTAATGCATTATTTAAGATAACTGAAATGCTCTCGTTCTGTGTGCGTGTGCATGTGTGTGTTTCTCTCTCAATCAGATCAACAGGATTGGCCTCCACTTTAAGCCGTGGTTCTTCAAGCATGTGGAGAGCTACCTGAAGAAGGACTGCAGTGCGGTGGAGTACGTCCCCCTCAGGCAGTACTACCACAGACACACACCCAGCATCTTCTGGGAACTCCAGGTAGGGCCGTCACCATCATCACATTTTTAACTTGATGATTAATTGTCACACAAATATTTGCGATTAATGATTTAATTGCGTTTTTGACTTTGAACATTGGACAGCCGTTTAGGCTTGGTAAACTTGGTAAGATTTGTAAATATTTTACAAATCTGCAAGCTCACAGCACTTCACATCCAACACGTTGTGAGCTTGTAGATCTGCTATTTCTGCTATTTTTGGAGAATGTTTGAAAATGTATGAACATTTTTCAACATGGACACACGATTATGACGATAATGATTATTTAGTTATTTTTAAATGGTGATTATCTCAAATTATTGCGATTAAGCGATCTTCCTCACTCTCTCCACGCACGCGCACGCACACACGCGCGCGCGCGCGCGCGCGCACACACACACACACACACACACACACACACACACACACACACACACACACACACACACACACACACACACACACACACACACATACACATGCACACAAATGTAATGTAGAAGAGGTTTCCATGTGCATTAGAAGATTATGAAGAAAAACCTTTTATCTGCCTGTTAGTCATCAACTTCCCATTCCTCTTCTCTGCACATTTCTCTGCATTACACTCATTCTCAGACACACACACACACACACACACACACACACACACACACACACACACACACACACACACACACACACACACACACACACACACACACACACACTGTACCATTAGCCATTAGTACACTGAATGAGTTTTGGGGGCCATTGCTTTCCATAACCATAAACACTGTGCGATGAATTATGCACACTATTGATTGGACGATACATCCTCTCGCTTTTGTTTATTTGCTTTTTTGTTGTCGTTTGTTGTTTTTTCATTTTCTCCCAAATGTAGTCTTTTCCAGCAATAAAGCAATGCACACACCAAGTTTGAAGTAGATTGGTGGGACGGTTCTTGAGATACGCTAAGGACCGACACATACGCAGAGATTCAGCTAATTAATAGATAAATCAGCAATACACACTGCAAGTTTGAAGTAAATTGGACACACAGATTCCTGGAATTTATAGGTAGATCCGTTCTTTCCTCTTCAGCTGTTCACCCTCAGGAAATCAGTTAATTTACAAACTTTGTTGTTGAAGAACCATTAAGGTTGTATCTGTGTCTCAAAGCCAAAACACCAACTGCTCCCGGTGGTGCCTTTGCATGGTTGGTGGTGAATGGGTGAAGTGCTTCAGCTAAAGGCGCTCTAGAATTTCAGACCTTTAATAGAAATGAGACCATGAGACCACCGTCATTTTGTCTACTGACTCTGTGTCTCAGAGGAGGGCTGTGGACAGTTCAGAAACATGCCTAGTAGTGACATTACCATGCAGAGTGAGTAGATGCAAATTGTGCCATCTTATAGTGAGCATGCTCCTTTAAGGGTAAATTGCCAGGTCTTCGCTTGGCACAAATATATCGATTGCTTCTGTGTATAATAATAATAATCATAATGTATATGCTTGATCAAGCAGAATGTGCGTAATTCAGGTGAGCACATTAACTACAGTACTTAATGTGTTTAATCCCTCTTAGGACATCATTCCGTTTGGCAACAACCCCGTGTTCCGGTATGTGTTTGGCTGGATGGTTCCGCCGAAGATCTCCCTGCTGAAGCTGACCCAGGGAGAGACCATCAGACGCCTCTATGAGCAGCACCACGTGGTCCAAGACATGCTGGTACCCATGAAGCACCTGGAGGCTGCCATCACACGCTTCCACGAGGACATCAATGTAAGACACACACACACACACACACACACACACACACACACACACACACACACACACACACACACACAACATGTGCTTAAAGTACCAAAAGTACAAGTACTAAGATATTTGAAAATAGCCGATCTACAAGCTTGTAGATCGGCTATTTTCAAATAGCCTAGGTATAACATAAGGCTAAAGTGGTTAATGTATTTTTTATAATGCAATACTTTATATCTGCAAAGTAACTAAAGTTTTCAAATAATTGTAGTGGAGTAAAAGTACAATATTTGCCTCTGACATGTAGTGGAGTAAAAGTAAAAGTGTAGCCAATTGGAAATACTCCAGTAAAGTAAAAGTTCCTCAAAATTGTACTTAAGTACAGTACTTGAGTAAATGTACTTAGTTACTTTACACCTCTGCACACGCACGCACGCACGCACACCAACATAGATGCACTTCCTCTTATCCTCAAAATCAATTTGTATTGTAGCTTTATTTATTCATGTATTATGTAAAGTGTCTTTAGACAACTTGTTGTGTTCTGGCAGTAATTGAATTGAATTTAGCACCTTTTAGTTGCTAATTTACCCCCATCAGGATCATTATGTTTTTTATCTTATTCCATATTTACAATTTACATTTTTAGGCATTGCTTTTATCCAGAGTGACTTGCAATAAGCAAGGTAAACACACACATAGAATGCAGAGAGACAGTGTAGTCACTGTATTTAAAAAAAATAATAATAATAACGAAAATAGCCTATCTGTAAGCTCACAACGGCTAGTTTCCCTTCTTTAGGGCATTCATTTATGAAAAAAACATTAAAAGTTGAAATATGATGCTGTTCTGCTCGACAGCGACATATTCAATTATATATGTCATGTTAATCCTACAATATACATTTTACATTAATAATAGTTACATAAATATTTTTACATTAATAAAACAAAATAAAACATACAATTTCACATGAAAAAAATGTAATAAAATGTTACATTAATAGTTAATAATGAATACATTATTATTCCTATCCTTATCTGTGTCCAGGTGTATCCCCTGTGGTTGTGTCCCTTCATGCTGTTCCCAGGCAGGGGCATGGTTCAGCCCAAAGGGCAGGAGGAGGAGCTGTATGTGGACATTGGAGCGTACGGAGAGCCAAGAGTCAAACACTTTGAGGCCAAGGCTACAACGCGTCAGCTGGAGAAGTTTGTCCGAGATGTGCACGGGTAATAAAGCCTCGCCTCCATGCTCAGAAATAAGCTCTATGAACAGCAGCCATATTGGAAGAAAATTGGGCCTCTTCCTTACTTCCTTCACAGGTGTTAGCACTGATACTAATGAAGGCTCTGTTCCATTTTGTGTAGCAGTGGTTCTCAAACTTTTTCATCTCAAGGACCCCCATAACTCTGAGAGTGTACAAATGGAACCAAATGGACCCTTACGGGTCCATTTGGTTCCATTTGTACACTCTCAGAGTTACGCACCCGTAAGGGTCCTTTCGGAACCCCCTCAAGGAACCATGAGGGTCCCTGGACCACACTTTGAGACCCACTGGTGTAGCAGAGTGTTTCCAGTGAGCCAACATGCACAATATCAGCACCCTGACTCTGTTTGACCAGAATGGAACAGAACTTTCACTGTGAAGGTCTTTTTGCACTATGGTTGCTGTGCATAGAGCCTATTTCCAAATCAGTGGCGCTCCCCGGTGGCTCAACGACTCACTGCACTGACTAAACAACTGATGTCTAGGGCAGTGGAGTTGTTCTCACAGTGTGGTCTGGGGGGACCCCCAGGTGACCTTGAGGGGTGCCAGGGGGTCCCCAGCAAAATTAGTTGATAAAGAGTCAAAATCATTTAAACCACTTCAACCCTATATACATCAGTTTTTTGAAAATAGCCGATCTACAAGCTCATCATGATGCGTTGTGAGCCTGTAGATCTGCTATTTTCAAATACTTTTGAAATAATGTGAGCGATTTGGAATATTTTTGAAACGCAAATCTTGTCTGGGGGTCCCCTGGGACAACATATTTTCTGATGGGGGTCCGCGGCCAAATGCATATCAATTTGAGGATCCTTGTCATGAAAAGGTTTTAGAACCACTGGTCTAGGATATGCATGCTGCTCAGGATTCATGTCTCTCCTGTTATTCCCCGTTATTCCACGATTCTGTCCTGTCAGTACAGCAGAAATGCCAATAAACCATTAAGACCTGAGGCCGATTCTTACTAATGTCTTCTAAATCCTAACAGTTTTCTGAAAAACCTATGTTTCTATATCAGTGGTGCTCAAACTTTTTCATGTCAAGGACCCCCAAAATTATATGTATTTGGCCGCCGACCCTCCATCTCAAAATATGTTGTTCCAGTGACCCCAGGAAGCAAAGATTTGAGTTAAAAATGTTGCTTTAAAATAATATAAATATATTAATTCGCACACATTTTCTCGATTTTTCAAAAATAGCAGATCTACAAGCTCATAGCACGGCACTCGGTGCCGCGCTATGAGCTTGTAGATCTGTATATTTTTGAATAGCCAAAGTGAAAAATAATGCTTTTTAGCTCAAATAAAAAAATGACACAGATGCGTTCCAGGTCTTAATGGGTTAAAATAGTCTCTGTTTTAAGAAATAATAAGGATTATTTGATATTGTTTTTCATGCTGACGATTCTCCTGTTGCTGATGCGGACCGGACTGCTTCCCCCGCAGGTACCAGATGTTGTATGCAGATGTGTACATGGACCGAGAGGAGTTCTGGGAGATGTTCGACGGAACGCTGTATCACCGGCTGAGGGAGGAGCTGGGCTGCAAGGACGCCTTCCCCGAGGTTTACGACAAAATCTGCAAATCGGCACGACACTGACCCTCTGACCGCTCCCCTGGCTGATGCACCCACCAGTCTTAACCACTTAAAAGGAGTAGTTCACCCAAAATAATTACTTATTTTCTATCAATTACACGCCCCATGAAGCCTTGAGTTCACGGAGATCTTTTAGTTTTTGTCGCATTCCTAAGTCAATAATTTGCCTCGATCTCCAGGCTTTTATTTTTTAGTTTTGCTCAAAAATAAAAGCCTGGACCAGCGTGTTTTGACGTTCCTGGAATAGGAAGTGTTTCATTTCCCCAACCAACCAGAGTGCAGTGGGCGTCGCTCCAAATGTTGTGACGTCAGGGCTCTCATATGCTGCACTTTGAGGGAGGAGGCGGGACGGAGGCTGACGGACAGATCGGTGAACCAATGGGATCTCACGGAATTTTTCACCTGAGATTTTGAACCCGCCCCTCTAGACCCGATATCAGACACGCTAGGGCAGTCTAATAATTTGATGACCGGCGGAAAGATGCTAAAGAGTCTACTTTGAGTCTCCTACCAGAGAGACCGGCGGCCATCAGGCTTAGGAATGCGACAAAAACAATAAAATCTCCATGAATTCAATGCTTCATGGGGTGTGTAATTGATTGAAAATAAGTCATTTTTTGTGTGAACTACAGTACTCCTTTAACCACTTAAGTCCCAGCATCCGTATATTCTGGGGAAAAAACATTCGCAGAAAATAGCAGATGTACAACGTGTTGTGAGCTTGTACATCTGCTATTTTCATCGAAGATATTTAGTGTAGAGCGAAAAACACAACAGTTACTACTGTAGAGCCCTCCGGTCAACCAAGTATTAGGTTTAAGTGGTTAAACCCTCTAGACTTCAGCGCGGTCCATATCTCCTTCCGACGTCTGAACTTTTCTTCGTAAAGGGAGGTGATGTAACTACCAATCGACGTCATTCCGAACTTCTGATGGGCGGTCTCAGAACTTTTTTCCTCAGAACTTTTTTCCTCCTCCAAGATGTCCTGATTCTCCAAACTATAGTTCGGGAAAGCCTGTCCGAACCCCGACGCCGGAAGGAGCATGTATTGGCCTTTAGTAAACAACTGGACCTGAGTTATCTCCGTACTTGGATCGATGTTGTCTACACCAAATCTCTTCGCCAAAAGTAGCCGATCTACAAGCTTGCACCGCGTCTAAACGCGACACATTCTGATCTTTTGGCTTATGTTCCCCCCCGGATTATGGATGGTGGGGGTCAAGTGGTTAACCATGACCTCAGCCCCTGTTTCTCTGCCAGAGATGGACTGAGGCACAGTGTGCCTGTGAAGTCCCAATCAGAATCAACTTATATTGTGACACAGGTTTACAGGTGTAAAATGTTGTTTTTGTGAAGTACTCCACTTCTGTTGGTAGCTGGTGTTTATGTGTACATTTTCTAAAAGCACCAAACAAACAAAAACTATTTCTATGCCGTTGCAGTCTGTCCTCTTTGTGGTGATAAAAAGTAGGCTCCCATAAGCTTGTTTAAAAAGTGCTTAGGTATAAAATAAAATGGATCGTTAAATATAGTTTTTTACCTAGGCAGCACTTAATAGACTGCAATTAAACTGTGCACATGCAGCAAATACGTTATTTTTGATAATCAGATTGTCTTGTGTGTGTGACTGAACTACAGCATCGTGTCAGAAGGCTGTGGGTTATGGTACGTCTCACAACAATCCTTCAGCACAGCTCGGAAACAGCAACTTAAACTCACCAGCCCAACACAATGTCCTCTGCATTCGTTGGTTTATCTTTGGTGTCTGTGGAGCACTTGTTTAAGCTAAATCTTTCTAATTTAAGCTTATAATGACATATTTGAGAATGTGTGAATGTATCATCTTTTTTTCTTTTCTTTACTGGCTGGCCACTATTAATGACAAGAATGTTATCATTACACAACAAATGTATGCAGAGCTTTGACTTTAATAAGACCACAATAAGCCACCAAATGTAAACCCTATGTTTACCATTTGTGAACCTTTTTAATGCCCCTTTTATTTACAAATTGTACTTAACCATTGGTTCCCAAGTGCCATTTGTCTTTGACAGCATTTTATATTTAATACCGCACAAATATTCCAGCATCTACAACGTTGTAGAGAATTTCTGTTTGCACGTTTGTCACAAGAGTGGACGGCAAACACAAACCGTCTTCAGAACTGTCTTTGTTGACACAGATGTAAATGTGTATGCAATAAATATCCTCTTTGCATTTAGTTTTGAATGTGGATGTTTTAATTGTGTTGACATAACATCGTGCCCTCATGCACCGTGGCTGCTGTGTCAACTGGGTACGAGACGATTTCACCAGGAAATCCCTTCAACGAGACACCAGGAAATTCTGTCTGTCCACTGGAACATTCACCACCCTCAGCCTCTCCCTGACACACACACGCACACGCACACACACACAGTCAGAGTTAGTGCTCCGTTGACCTGAAATGTACAGTAAACTTCATTAAAGGCATAGTATGTAACTTTGCCCTGTGTGTTCTATGGAGACGTTTCGATCGGGTCAAAGGTCATGTCTCACCTAGAATCAGGATCTGACACGAATTTTGACCTGATGGTCAAGATTCAATTTATCCCCTGAGCAGGCAGGCAGGCTCTATTAGCTCATTGGTAAAACAAATTCAGCACTTGGGCAGGAAACCGGGTTCAAATCCGGGTAGAACAGGAAAGTTACAAAAATTGTTAAATAGATCTAGAAGCTCTGTGAACTTGTAGATCTGATGTTTTTTGCTACTTTCGTGTGACACTGTAGTGTAGTATGACAAAGTAGGGTATTAGGGCATATATTTACGTAAGAACATAAAAAAACATTTGAAACAGTTGAAATATGGACCTATGGTTTCTGTGTGATAGCAACAATATGTAATATAACATAACATAGTATGTATACTGTAATATTTAAATACTACAGTATGTACTTGAGTGTTTTCAGAGAAGCGTTTGACTGCACTACAGAGGTCCATTTGAAGGCATCCTGCTGACTCAGCCCTCCTCTCTTCCAGTGCGGCCCAGGGCACCCCTCCTCTGCCATAGCTGCCAGGGCCTGGTGTACAGCTCTACACACACACACACACACACACACACACACACACACACACACACACACACACACACACACACACACACACACACACACACACACACACACACAGACAAAAAGTATTTGTTGAATAGCATGTGTGCACAAGGTTAGATTTGAATTAACTGCTAAATTTGGTAAGACATTCCATCTCCAGCTAACCACTTAAACCCTATTTCTTGGGTTGATGACCCCCTTGAAAACTAGATGATGCATCTCAAGGGGCTTATCCTATGACATATATTTCTAAATAAATATTTCAAAAATAGAACGAACAGCCCAAGCTCACAACACGGTGAGCTTGTAGATCTGTTCACCCAAAAACCTCTTAGGAGTACGTTTCAGGCAATTTAGAGTTGATTGGTAGTACTTTGTAGTGACTTTTTTTGGTCCCTAACATTCATCGAGCTCTGGACTTAGTACATTTATTTTTTTCACCATTGTGTCACTACCGAAACGAAAGTTTGTCACTACCGAAACGAAAGTTAAATCCGAAAAAATCACTAATTGTGGAGGCCAAAATCGTCCCCCCAAAAACCTGTTAGGAGTACGTTTCAGGCAATTTAGAGTTGATTGGTAATTTTCGTTTCGGTAAAATTTATTTTACCGAAACGAAAGTTAAATCCGAAAAAATCACTAAGTGTGGAGGCCAAAATCGTCCCCCCAAAAACCTGTTAGGAGTATGTTTCAGGCAATTTAGAGTTGATTGGTAAATTTATTTTACCGAAACGAAAGTTAAATGCGAAAAAATCACTAAGTGTGGAGGCCAAAATCGTCCCCCCAAAAACCTGTTAGGAGTACGTTTCAGGCAATTTAGAGTTGATTGGTAATTTTCGTTTCGGTAAAAAAATAATTACCGAAACGAAAGTTAAATCCGAAAAAATCACTAAGTGTGGAGGCCAAAATCGTCCCCCAAAAAACCTGTTAGGAGTACGTTTCAGGCAATTTAGAGTTGATTGGTAATTTTCGTTTCGGTAAAATTTATTTTACCGAAACGAAAATTACCAATCAATTTTGTGTCCCCGAAAATTACCAATCAACTCTAAATTGCCTGAAACGTACTCCTAACAGGTTTTTGGGGGGACGATTTTGGCCTCCACACTTAGTGATTTTTTCGGAAATTTAACTTTCGTTTCGGTAAAATACATTTTACCGAAACGAAAATTACCAATCAACTCTAAATTGTCTGAAACGTACTGCTAACAGGTTTTTGGGGGGACGATTTTGGCCTCCACACTTAGTGATTTTTTCGGATTTAACTTTCGTTTCGGTAGTGACAAACTTTCGTTTCGGTAGTGACACGATGGTGAAAAAATAAATGTATTTGTCTTGTTTGTTGTTCAAGTCAAAGCACCAGGAAGGCTGTATTTCTTGGCCAACAGTTAGCTCAATGGGTTGAGACGCAGTATTCATGATCCAGAGGCCATGAGTTCAAATCCCACTGGTGTCTTTACTGTGATGCTTCCCTTTGCAGACTAACTTCTAGAAAAACAAGTTAAAACCACCAGGAAACCTGTAACTCTCAGCCAACAGCTTAGCTCAACTGGTAGAGCGTCTGTCCAATAACATGACTTGACTTGAGTGGGTTCGAGTCCCACTCGAGTCAAGTGTCCCCGGTAACTTGGGGCAACGGATAAATTGACTGATATCCTTAGTGATGCTTCCCTTTGCAGACTAACTTCTAGAAAAACAAAATAAAACCACCAGGAAACCTGTAACTCTCAGCCAACAGCTTAGCTCAACTGGTAGAGCGTCTGTCCAATAACATGACTTGACTTGACTTGAGTGGGTTAGATTCCCACTCGAGTCAAGTGTCCCCGGTAACTTAGGGCAACGGATAAATTGACTGATACCCTTAGTGATGCTTTCTTTGCAGACTAACTTCTAGAAAAACAAGTTAAAACCACCAGGAAACCTGTAACTCTCAGCCAACAGCATAGCTCAACTGGTAGAGCGTCTGTCCAATAACATGACTTGACTTGACTTGAGTGGGTTCGATTCCCACTCGAGTTAAGTGTCCCCGGTAACTTGGGGCAACGGATAAAATGACTGATATCCGTAGAAAAACTTGTAGGAGTGTGCTGGTTCAAATCCAGTTCAACCCAGGACCGAGCGGTCCTGGGTTCGATTCCCACTAACGCCAAGCCCCTGGTAAATTGGGGCAGCGGATAAATTGACTGATATCCGTAGAATAACTCGTAGGAGTGTCCTGGTTTAAATCCAGTCACCACCTTAGTAACTGAAACCGAATCTGGCCAATTCGGTCTCAGTTACTGAGATAGATAGAGGGTGTGTAGAGTAGGCGGAGTAGAGCAGGGGTAGAGTAAAGAGGGAATATAGTCGGGGAGTAGTGGGAGGACTAGGACTAGGGGGAGGAGTAGGGGCAAGAGTAGGGAGAGGAGTAGGAATAGTAGGGGGCCAGAGTAGGAGTAGGGGGAGATGTAGGAATAGGGCCCAGAGTAGGGGGAGGAGTAGGAATACGGCCCAGAGTAGAGGGAGGAGTAAGAGTAGGGCCCAGAGTAGGGGGAGGAGTAGGGCCCAGAGTAGGGGGAGGAGTAGGGGGAGGAGTAGGATTAGGGCCCAGAGTAGAGGGAGGAGTAGGAATAGGGCCAAGAGTAGGGGGAGGAATAGGGCCCACAGTAGTGGGAGGAGTAAGAGTAGGGGGAGGAGTAGAAGGAGCTGAAATCTTATTAGAGATTTGCAATAAGAGGACAACTAGAGGGAAATAGGAATGTTGGCCCTAACTATAATTTTCAATTCAGTCCTCTTCACCGCCACCACTCACATACAGAAACCAAAATAACCATAACCCTTCTACTCCTACTCCAGGCCCTACTCCTCCCCCTACTCTGGGCCCTATTCCTACTCCACCCTCTACTCTGGGCCCTATTCCTACTCCTCCCCTGGGCCCTACTCTTCCCCCTACTCTGGGCCCTACTCCTCCCCTTACTCCCCTATTCCTACTCCTCCCCCTACTTTGGGCCCTACTCCGGGTTCTACTCCTCCCCCTACTCTGGGCCCTATTCCTCCCCCTACTCTGGGCCCTATTCCTACTCCTCCCTCTACTCTGGGCCCTATTCCTACTCCTCCCCCTACTCTGGGCCCTACTCCTCCCCCTACTCTGGGCCCTACTCCTCCCCCTACTCCGGGCCCTACTCCTCCCCCTAGTCCTAGTCCTCCCACTACTCCCCGACTATATTCCCTCTTTACTCTACCCCTACTCTACTCCGCCTACCCTCTATCTATCTCAGTAACTGAGACCGAATTGGCCAGATTCGGTTTCAGTTACTAAGGTGGTGACTGGATTTGAACCAGGACACTCCTACAAGTTATTCTACGGATATCAGTCAATTTATCCACTGCCCCAATTTACCAGGGACTTGGCGTTAGTGGGAATCGAACCCAGGACCGCTCGGTCGGTACTAAGGTGGTGACTGGATTTGAACCAGCACACTCCTACAAGTTTTTCTACGGATATCAGTCAATTTATCCGTTGCCCCAAGTTACCGGGGACACTTGACTCGAGTGGGAATCGAACCCACTCAAGTCAAGTCAAGTCATGTTATTGGACAGACGCTCTACCAGTTGAGCTATGCTGTTGGCTGAGAGTTACAGGTTTCCTGGTGGTTTTAACTTGTTTTTCTAGAAGTAAGTCTGCAACGAATGCATCACTAAGTATATCAGTCAATTTATCCGTTGCCCCAAGTTACCGGGGACACTTGACTCGAGTGGGAATCTAACCCACTCAAGTCAAGTCAAGTCATGTTATTGGACAGACGCTCTACCAGTTGAGCTAAGAAGCTGAGAGTTACAGGTTTCCTGGTGGTTTTAACTTGTTTTTCTAGAAGTTAGTCTGCAAAGAAAGCATCACTAAGGATATCAGTCAATTTATCCGTTGCCCTAAGTTACCGGGGACACTTGACTCGAGTGGGAATCGAACCCACTCAAGTCAAGTCAAGTCTTATTATTGGACAGACACTCTACCAGTTGAGCTAAGCTGTTGGCTGAGAGTAATAGGTTTCCTGGTGGTTTTAACTTTTTTTTCTAGAAGTTAGTCTGCAAAGGGAAGCATCACTAAGGATATCAGTCAATTTATCCGTTGCCCCAAGTTACCGGGGACACTTGACTCGAGTGGGAATCGAACCCACTCAAGTTAAGTCATGTTATTGGACAGGCGCTCTACCAGTTGAGCTAAGCTGTTGGCTGAGAGTTAAAGGTTTCCTGGTGATTTTAACTTGTTTTTCTAGAAGTTAGTCTGCAAAGGGAAGCATCACAGTAAAGACACCAGTGGGATTTGAACTCATGGCCTCTGGATCATGAATACTGCGTCTCAACCCATTGAGCTAACTGTTGGCCAAGAAATACAGCCTTCCTGGTGCTTTGACTTGAACAACAAACAAGACAAATACATTTATTTTTTCACCATCGTGTCACTACCGAAACGAAAGTTTGTCACTACCGAAACGAAAGTTAAATCCGAAAAAATCACTAAGTGTGGAGGCCAAAATCGTCCCCCCAAAAACCTGTTAGGAGTACGTTTCAGACAATTTAGAGTTGATTGGTAATTTTCGTTTCGGTAAAATGTATTTTACCGAAACGAAAGTTAAATCCGAAGAAATCACTAAGTGTGGAGGCCAAAATCGTCCCCCCAAAAACCTGTTAGGAGTACGTTTCAGGCAATTTAGAGTTGATTGGTAATTTTCGGGAACACAAAATTGATTGGTAATTTTCGTTTCGGTAAAGTAAATTTTACCGAAACGAAAATTACCAATCAACTCTAAATTGCCTGAAACGTACTCCTAACAGGTTTTTGTGGGGACGATTTTGGCCTCCACAATTAGTGATTTTTTCGGATTTAACTTTCGTTTCGGTAGTGACAAACTTTCGTTTCGGTAGTGACACAATGGTGAAAAAATAAATTTACTAAGTCCAGAGCTCGATGAATGTTAGGGACCAAAAAAAGTCACTACAAAGTACTACCAATCAACTCTAAATTGCCTGAAACGTACTCCTAACAGGTTTTTGGGGGGACGATTTTGGCCTCCACACTTAGTGATTTTTTCGCATTTAACTTTCGTTTCGGTAAAATAAATTTTACCAAAACGAAAATTACCAATCAACTCTAAATTGCCTGAAACGTACTCCTAACAGGTTTTTGGGGGGACGATTTTGGCCTCCACACTTAGTGATTTTTTCGGATTTAACTTTCGTTTCGGTAAAATAAATTTTACCGAAACGAAAATTACCAATCAACTCTAAATTGCCTGAAACGTACTCCTAACAGGTTTTTGGGGGGACGATTTTGGCCTCCACAATTAGTGATTTTTTCGGATTTAACTTTCGTTTCGGTAGTGACAAACTTTCGTTTCGGTAGTGACACAATGGTGAAAAAATAAATTTACTAAGTCCAGAGCTCGATGAATGTTAGGGACCAAAAAAAGTCACTACAAAGTACTACCAATCAACTCTAAATTGCCTGAAACGTACTCCTAACAGGTTTTTGGGGGGACGATTTTGGCCTCCACACTTAGTGATTTTTTCGGATTTAACTTTCGTTTCGGTAAAATAAATTTTACCGAAACGAAAATTACCAATCAACTCTAAATTGCCTGAAACGTACTCCTAACAGGTTTTTGGGGGGACGATTTTGGCCTCCACACTTAGTGATTTTTTCGGATTTAACTTCCGTTTCGGTAAAATAAATTTTACCGAAACGAAAATTACCAATCAACTCTAAATTGCCTGAAACGTACTCCTAACAGGTTTTTGGGGGGACGATTTTGGCCTCCAGACTTAGTGATTTTTTCGGATTTAACTTTCGTTTCGGTAAAATAAATTTTACCGAAACGAAACATTTTCCTGATTTTTTTGGGTAGGCTAGAAAATTGGAAAAATGGCAAAGACATTCTTTGATTTTTATTCTGGGATGAAAGATTTGGAAAAAAAAATATTTTGAGCAGTGTCAGTCCCAAATCAAAAGAAGCCAATATACTAAGCAGAATATCAGAAAAATGGAGCATTTTCCTGATTTTTTGGTGGGATAGAAAATTGAAAAAATGAAGCAATACGATACGATACGATACGATACAACTTTATTGTCAGCTTTCACCGAAATTTGCTTTGTGTCCATGACGTCACCGTTCAAGATACAGGCAGGACATACACAATACATTACACAAAGTACATTACAGGACATAGGCCTACATCACAGAAGCAGACAGAAACAAGCAATGTTTTATTTAGGTTCTGAAAAGAAAATCAGTAAGATAGACTTGAGAAGTGAATTCGAATTGAATCTCAGATTATACTAAGATACCTTCACAGACCCGGGGGATCTTAGTATAATCTGAGCTTCAAATTGGAAGTGAATATTTGAAAAATTGAGCAATATCTAATTTGGGGTCTGAAAGGAAAATCAGTAAAATAATTGTTTAAAAAGTGAATTGGAATAGAATGTGAGATTATACTAAGATCCCCTGACCTTAGTAGCCTGTACTCGTTTCCCTTTAAATGTCCATTGCCGCATAGACAATGCATTGGGCGCTTAAAGTTAAATATCTCCCAAACTACAGATGATTTCAAAGAAAAAATCTCAAGCATGCATGTCCACAGTAAGGTGGAGCACAAATGATGTGAATGGAGTTTCTCGGTGAAAGTGTTTTTTTGAGGTCCCAAAATCTTCCATCGACCTCCATTATAAATCTCGGAACTTTTAAAGGAGTACTATTCTAATACAATGAAACATTTCAAAGATCCCTTTTCAGGCAAAAATGTCCATATTAGGATGAACATTTTAAAGTTTGAATGGGGTTTCTATTCTATATATGACATTTTGAATCTTTACAGTCAGTTCACCTTCTTTTGGGTCTTGAGTCGAACCAATTACTCCCGCGGAGACATCAAATTTCTCTTTTGGGCCTTGAGTCTTGGGACTCAAGGCCCAAAAGAGAAATTTGATGTCTCCGCGGGAGTAATTGGTTTGACTCAAGACTCTTTTGGGTCTTGAGTCCTGGGAAAGAAAAAAGAAGTGCGCCAGTTGGACTACAAATCGTTTCAAAGTAAAACATCTCAAGGATGCATGTCCACAGTAAGGGGGAATTTTTGAACTGTGAATGGAGTTTCTAGGTGAAAGTGTTTTTTTGAGGTCCCAAAACCTTCCATCCGCCTCCATTATAAATCTCTGAACTTTTAAAGGAGTAAAATTCTAAAACTATGCAACATTTCAAAGATTCCTTTTCAGGCAAACATGTCCACAGTAAGATGAACATTTTAAAGTATGAATGAGGTTACTAGGCGTAAGTATGTAGTTGTAAGCCTGCCTTTAAATGTCCATTGCCGCATCGACAATGCATGGGGCGCTTAAAGTTAAATATCTCCAAAACTACAAATGATTAAAAAAAAAAAAAATCTCAAGCATGCATGTCCACAGTAAGGTGGATTTGTTGAACTGTGAATGGAGTTTCTAGGTGAACGTGTTCTTTTGAGGTCCCTATACCCTAACCCTAACCTTCCATCCGCCTCCATTCTAAATCTCTGAACTTTTAAAGGAGTACAATTCTAAAACTATTAAACATTTCAAAGATTCCTTTTCAGGCAAACATATCCACAGTAAGATGAACATTTTAAAGTATGAATGGGGTTACTAGCAGTAAGTATGTAGGATTAGTAGCCTGTACTCGTTTCCCTTTAAATATCCATTGCCGCATCGACAATGCATGGGGCGCTTAAAGTTAAATATCTCCCAAAGTATAAATGATTTCCCCAAAAAAAAAAATCTCAAGCATGCATGTCCACAGTAAGGTGAAATCTTTGAACTGTGAATGGAGTTTCTAAGTGAAAGTGTTTTTTTGAGGTCCCAAATTCGTCCATGGACCTCCATTATAAATATCTGAACTTTTAAATGAGTAAAATTCTAAAACGATGCAACATTTCAAAGATTCCTTTTCAGGCAAACATGTCCACAGTAAGATGAACATTTTAAAGTATGAATGAGGTTACTAGGCGTAAGTATGTAGTTGTAAGCCTGCCTTTAAATGTTCACTACCGAAACGAAAGTTTGTCACTACCGAAACGAAAGTTAAATCCGAAAAAATCACTAAGTGTGGAGGCCAAAATCGTCCCCCCAAAAACCTCTTAGGAGTACGTTTCAGGCAATTTAGAGTTGATTGGTAGTACTTTGTAGTGACTTTTTTTTCTGGTCCCTAACATTCATCAACTTTTAAAACGATGAAACATTTGAAAGATCCCTTTTCAGGCAAAAATGTCCATATTAGGATGAACATTTTAAAGTCTGAATATATCTGACATTTTGAATTTTTACAGTCAGTTCACCTTCTTTTGGGTCTTGAGTCGAACCAATTACTCCCGCGGAGACATCAAATTTCTCTTTTGGGCCTTGAGTCCCAAGAAATTTGATGTCTCCGTGGGAGTAATTGGTTTGACTCAAGACTCTTTTGGGTCTTGAGTCCTGGGAAAGAAAAAAGAAGTCCGCCAGTTGGATTTGAGCCGGGAACCTTCTGGTTGCAAGTCCTGTATCTAAACCACTGCACCACAGAGGTCCTTACCTGTTCTGTTGACTTGCATGGAATTTTCTGAAAGATTATATAAAGGTAAAAGCCCCAGGTAAAAGTTAGAAAGATGACCTTGCGGGATTTGAACTCAGGACCTTCAGTATGCAAGGCCTGAATCTTAACCACTGCTCCACCATGGTACATACTTTCTATGGTTTCTTACACGCTCTTCACTGAAAGATCAGATAAAGGCGCAAGAGTCAGGTATTGGTTGGAAACCTGTCCTGGTTGGATTTGAACTGGTAACCTTCTGGTTGCAAGTCCTGTATCTAAACCACTGCACTTGTTCTGTTAACTTAGCCTGGCAAAGTTTGTACCCTTTCCCCTTTAAATATCCATTGCCATTGACAATGCATTGGGCGCTTAAAGTTAAATATTTCAAAAACTACAAATCATTTCAAAGTAAAACATCTCAAGGATGCATGTCCACAGTAAGGGGGGATTTTTGAACTGTGAATGGAGTTTCTAGGTGAAAGTGTTTTTTTGAGGTCCCAAAACCTTCCATCCGCCTCCATTATAAATATCTGAACTTTTAAAGGAGTAAAATTCTAAAACTATGCAACATTTCAAAGATTCCTTTTCAGGCAAACATGTCCACAGTAAGATGAACATTTTAAAGTATGAATGAGGTTACTAGGCGTAAGTATGTAGTTGTAAGCCTGCCTTTAAATGTCCACTACCGAAACGAAAGTTTGTCACTACCGAAACGAAAGTTAAATCCGAAAAAATCACTAAGTGTGGAGGCCAAAATCGTCCCCCCAAAAACCTCTTAGGAGTACGTTTCAGGCAATTTAGAGTTGATTGGTAGTACTTTGTAGTGACTTTTTTTTCTGGTCCCTAACATTCATCAACTTTTAAAACGATGAAACATTTGAAAGATCTCTTTTCAGGCAAAAATGTCCATATTAGGATGAACATTTTAAAGTCTGAATATATCTGACATTTTGAATTTTTACAGTCAGTTCACCTTCTTTTGGGTCTTGAGTCGAACCAATTACTCCCGCGGAGACATCAAATTTCTCTTTTGGGCCTTGAGTCTTGGGACTCAAGGCCCAAAAGAGAAATTTGATGTCTCCGCGGGAGTAATTGGTTTGACTCAAGCCTCTTTTGGGTCTTGAGTCTTGGGAAAGAAGAAAAAAGTCCACCAGTTGAATTTGAACCGGAAAGCTTCTGGTTGCAAGTCCTGTATCTAAACCACTACACCACAGAAGTCCTTACCTGTTCTGTTGACTCGCGTGGAATTTTCTGAAAGATTATATAAAGGTAAAAGCCCTAGGTAAAAGTTAGAAAGATGTCCTTGCGCGATTTGAACTCAGGACCTTCAGTATGCAAGGCCTGAATCTTAACCACTGCTCCACCATGGTACATGCTTTCTATGGTCTCTTACCCGCTCTTCAGTGAAAGATCAGATAAAGGTGCAAGAGTCAGGTATTGGTTGGAAACCTTTCCTGGTTGGATTTGAACCGGTAACCTTCTGGTTACAAGTCCTGTATCTAAACCACTGCACCACAGAGGTTCTGACTTGTTCTTTTAACTTAGCCTGGCAAAGTTTGTACCCTTTTCCCTTTAAATATCCATTGATGCATTGGTCGCTTAAAGTTAAATATTTCAAAAACTACAAATCATTTCAAAGTAAAACATCTCAAGGATGCATGTCCACAGTAAGGGGGAATGTTTGAACTGTGAATGGAGTTTCTAGGTGAAAGTGTTTTTTTGAGGTCCCAAAACCTTCCATCCGCCTCCATTATAAATCTCTGAACTTTTAAAGGAGTAAAATTCTAAAACTATGCAACATTTCAAAGATTCCTTTTCAGGCAAACATGTCCACAGTAAGATGAACATTTTAAAGTATGAATGAGGTTACTAGGCCTACGTATGTAGTTGTAAGCCTGCCTTTAAATGTCCATTGCCGCATCAACAATGCATGGGGCGCTTAAAGTTAAATATCTCCCAAAGTATAAATGATTTCCAAAAAAAAAAAAAAAATCTCAAGCATGCATGTCCACAGTAGGGTGACATTTTTGAACTGTGAATGGAGTTTCTAGGTGAAAGTGTTTTTTTGAGGTCCCAAATTCGTCCATCAACCTCCATTATAAATCTCTGAACTTTTAAAGGAGTACAATTCTGAAACTATTAAACATTTCAAAGATTCATTTTCAGGCAAACATATCCACAGTAAGATGAACATTTTAAAGTATGAATGGGGTTACTAGCAGTAAGTATGTAGGATTAGTAGCCTGTACTCGTTTCCCTTTAAATGTCCATTGCCGCATTGACAATGCATTGGGAGCTTAAAGTTAAATATCTCCCAAACTACAAATGATTTCAAAGAAAAAATCTCAAGCATGCATGCCCACAGTAAGGTGGAGCACAAATGATGTGAATGGAGTTTATAGGCAGGGCTGCCAACATTGGACTGTCAGAATCCAGGAGATTGGTTGGGGTCGTGGCTAGTGGGGGGTCTGGGGGTCCTCACTACCGAAACGAAAGTTTGTCACTACCGGAACGAAAGTTAAATCCGAAAAAATCACCAAGTGTGGAGGCCAAAATCGTCCCCCCAAAAACCTGTTAGGAGTACGTTTCAGGCAATTTAGAGTTGATTGGTAGTACTTTGTAGTGACTTTTTTGGTCCCTAACATTCAGCGAGCTCTGGACTTAGTACATTTTTTTTTCACCATTGTGTCACTACCGAAACGAAAGTTTGTCACTACCGAAACGAAAGTTAAATCCGAAAAAATCAGTAAGTGTGGAGGCCAAAATCGTCCCCCCAAAAACCTGTTAGGAGTACGTTTCAGGCAATTTAGAGTTAATTGGTAGTACTTTGTAGTGACTTTTTTTTTTGGTCCCTAAACTTCATCAAGCTCTGGACTTAGTAAAAAAAAAATCACCATTGTGTCACTACCGAAACGAAAGTTTGTCACTACCGAAACGAAAGTTAAATCCGAAAAAATCAAAAAGTGTGGAGGCCAAAATCGTTCCCCCAAAAACCTCTTAGGAGTACGTTTCAGGCAATTTAGAGTTGATTGGTAGTACTTTGTAGTGACATTTTTTTTTTGTCCCTAAAATTCATCGAGCTCTGGACTTAGTACATTTTTTTTTCACCATTGTGTCACTACTGAAACGAAAGTTTGTCACTACCGAAACGAAAGTTAAATCCAAATCACTAAGTGTGGAGGCCAAAATCGTCCCCCCAAAAACCTGTTAGGAGTACGTTTCAGGCAATTTAGAGTTAATTGGTAGTACTTTGTAGTGACTTTTTTTTTTGGTCCCTAACATTCATCGAGCTCTGGACTTAGTAAAAAAAAATTCACCATTGCATTGTGTCACTACCGAAACGAAAGTTTGTCACTACCGAAACGAAAGTTAAATCCGAAAAAATCACTAAGTGTGGAGGCCAAAATCGTCCCCCCAAAAACCTGTTAGGAGTACGTTTCAGGCAATTTAGAGTTGATTGGTAGTACTTTGTAGTGACTTTTTCTTTGGTCCCTAAAATTCATCAAGCTCTGAACTTAGTAAAAAAAAAATCACCATTATGTCTGGGTGAAAGTGTTTTTTTGAGGTCCCAAAATCTTCCATCGACCTCCATTATAAATCTCTGACCTTTTAAAACAATTAAACATTTCAAAGATCCCTTTTCAGGCAAAAATGTCCATATTAGGATGAACATTTTAAAGTTTGAATGGGGTTTCCATTCTATATATGACATTTTGAATCTTTACAGTCAGTTCACCTTCTTTTGGGTTGTTACGTCCCAGGATTGGTCTAGGATTAAAGGACAGTAACATATACCCAAAATTACATAACTTGAGACAGACAGAGGTTGAGGTGAACTGAAAGGTTGTTTATTAACAAACTAAGGGTTAACAAAAATGACATAAGCCAAGTAACAATGCAGGGAAGGTCTGGTGGTGCCAAAGGAAAGAAAGCAATAAAACTCACTATCTAACTAATATAAAATCTTACCTATTCAAAGAGACAAAAATATTACTTCCTACTCTAACAACAAACAAATTACAATGGGTGGCACTCACCTCTACACTAGTGTGAATAACAGGTTACCTACGTGCGGAAATGTACAGGGTACCCCAGAACTAAACTACCCTTCCCTGATATGTTGGCATGTTACAAAACTGAACTGGTTACGAGGAGAACAAACAATTGACTGGTGGCAGCATGGCAGGAGGAAAAGTTAAGATGGCTGCCACACAGGTGATTTATATAGGGTGATTGGCTGGAGGTGATTGGTGGACCAAATGAGTGAATGACCAACCGATGGTGAGAGGCGGAGTTGAATGCTGAAGGATGGGACCTGGGAATGAATGATAGACAAGAGGGCAAAGGAAGAAAACAGCAAACACAGACACAAGTGTATGGCAGTACACGTAACATGGGTCTTGAGTCGAACCAATTGGGAGGCATGCGTTAATCCGACAGACCTTTTCTCCGACTATGTGGCATCCGCGTGCGGTTAGGGTTAGGGTGCGGGTTTGGTTCGGGTTTAGTATTGGAAACGTCGGAGCGCTGCGCTGTCGGAGGAATGCGCTGTCGGACTAACGTACTGCACCCGAACCAATTACCCCCGCGGAGACATCAAATTTCTCTTTTGGGCCTTGAGTCTTGGGACTCAAGGCCCAAAAGAGAAATTTGATGTATTCGCGGGAGTAATTGGTTTGACTCAAGACTCTTTTGGGTCTTGAGTCTTGGGAAAGAAAAAAAAGTGCACCAGTTAGATTTGAACCGGGAACCTTTTGGTTACGAGTCCTGTATCTAAACCACTACACCACAGAGGTCCTTACCTGCTTTGTTGACTTGCGTGCAATTTTCAGAAAGATTATATAAAGGTAAAAGCACCAGGTAAAAGTCAGAAAGATGTCCTTGATGACAGATCTAACCTGTCAGTGATTACACCAGGAGATTACCAGGTTAACCACTTAAACCCTCGATATACACAGTGAAACGGACCTGAGTTGCAACTGTACTTGTCTGCTCTCGTTTACACCAAATCTCTTTGTCAGAAATAGCTGATCTCCAAGCTCACAACGTGTCGCATTTTCTGGTGAACGTTCCCCCAGAACAGTGAAATTTGGGGTTCAAGCGCTGAGTGGTCCGGTACTACGCTGTGCTCCTGGGCGATGGCCGCCAGCTCCTTCAGGAACTCGGCGTACAGGATGACAGCGAACACTCTGCTCCGGGCCTGGTGGGGGGGATGGGCGGGCAAGATGGAGCCATCCGCCGTTCTAGAACCATGTGACGGTATGCCAGGCTCCGCTGTGAAGTCATCACCTGGAGACGACTGGAGCAGCTGAGAGAGAGAGAGCGAGAGCGAGAAAATGGGGGAGTTATTAAAAGTTGACAAGCTACGTAAATTTTCTTCAACATAGTTAAATGAAAATGTATTTTAAGTTAACTAGCAGGGGTTCACAAAGTGGGGTCCAGGGACCCTCAGGGTTCCTTGAGGGGACTACAATTAAAATGGACCCTTACATGTTTGTAACTCTTAGCGTACAAATACAACACAATGGACCATTCCATTTGTACACTCTCAGAGTTATGGGGGTCTTTGAAATTAAAACGTCTGAGAACCACTGGTCTAGAGGAGTAGTTGACTCCATAGATCATGGTACTAAGTCTTAGACCTGAGGCCCAGTCTAAAAAATGCCTTCTAAACCCATTTCTGAAAAACCTGTTGTTTTGTGTGTGTGTGTGTGCGTGCGTTCTGTATGTGTATATATATATATATATATATATATATACACATATATATATATATATATATATATATATATACACACACACACACACACACACACACACACACACACACACACACACACACACACACACACACACACACACACACACACACACACACATTTTTTTGTTGTTATTTATAGCTTATAGTGGAGTTGAACAGGAAAAAGGGAGAGAGAAGGGGAGAGACATTTAGCTAACATTTCTATATGACTGACTGGCCATCAAAACTGAAATTCTCAGTCAAGAGGACTCAGTCAGGACACAAAACACATTAAAACTGAAAATAATAAAGAAATCCAAAGTGTGTGCATACAGCAGCAACCAGTTAAACAACAAAACCTCTTCATAAAGTGCTATATCTCTTTGTAAACAAAATGTATTCTAATAAAATACAAAAAGGCTTCCATAGCAACACATATTATCGTGGGTTTCTGTAGGAGCAAATTCAAGTTAAAAAGAAATCAATCATTCTGTATGACGAAATATCAAAGAAATCAAAAGTGCAGCAACCAGTTAAACAACACAGGATCAAATAAACACACTCAAGCCCAGAGTACCGCCAAGGCTCAAAATAGTAATAACTTACTTTTGGAAAATAGTAAAAGTAATATTCATTACTCAAAACGTGAAAGTAATTAGTTATATTACTAGTTAATGGAAAAAAGTAATAATATTACTTTAAGTTATATATTACTTTAGTTACTTTCCAACACTGATCAGGATGGAATATGAACAATCTGAAAGAACCGTTTGGTTTAATGACTATAGAGCTACTGTGTACCGATTTGCGTGATGTTTGGATAACATCTGTAGGAATACTTTCAAAAAAATTTGTTTTGCAAAAATTGGCCTCCTGGTGGCGCTCCTGGTGGAAACATTTGGCGCAGAGGTTCTGAATTGGCATCCAGGGAGTGTGTGTGCACAGTTTCGCTGCGATCAAGTCAACATTGCCGGAAATTAGCTGTCCAGACAGAATGACACACACACGAACACGCGCGCGCACAGAGTGTGTGTATGGGTATTCTAGTGTGTGTCACACTAGAATTACAACTTATAAGTTTCACTTATCTGTCAACAAGCTCTGTCTACACTTGGGTAAAGAGTGTGGGTTGTGTTGTTAGTTACCCTTTGCCACAATGTAAATCCAAAACATTGAGCTATAACGTACGTTACTAGCCCCATTACGAACCTCTCACTCCAAATATTGATAAACTTTTCAAACGGACATGCAACTGGCACGCTTTTTTTAATTTTTATTTTTATTTATTTTTAAAAATTTTATCCCACGATTTTGTAACCCTTATTTTTTCACCCGGTGCCAATTTTCTAAGTGATCCTGGGCACTACACTCCCCTCACCAGCCTAGGGAGGCCAGGGCCGAGCTCATGCCTCCTTCAATGCATGAGAGCCAACTGACCTTCTTGTCACCTGACAGGAGGGAGTTTCCCTGGTTGGACATAGCGCGTGGAAGGAACACGTTATTCCAACCAGTTCCCTTCCCCTCCATCAAGCGCCCCGGCTGTCATGGGGGAGGAGTAGTGACCAGGATTACTACATGTTTTTGTGAGGGTATCAACTACCCGCTGAGAGACACGGGGAGAACATGCAAACTCCACACAGAGTGGGCCCTTTCGCCAACCCCACCTAGGGTATGGGCGCTGATGACGCGGAGGAGGACACACGCCCCCAGCACCCACAGCGTCCCCGGCGGGAATTGAACCCAGGACCTTCTAGCTGTGAGGCGACAGCGCTACCGACTGCAAGATATCGCCTGATTGTCGAGGTCGGAGCGCTAGAATATGAACGTTCGGCCAATCACAGAAAAGCACACGCACCGGGAGGACGGGATCGACTCCTGCCCGAGCCAACTTTGTTCAACTGTGGCTCTGCTTGCTTGTAGCATATATACTGTACTTATAACGTAACATACTCTTGTATTCATTGCATCTGTCATTCTAGACTTACAATTGATGAGATGATCAAAGCATTAATAATTACCGCGAGCCACCGAGGGCACATAGAGCCACGAGTTAAACGATGCTTGTAGGCAGCCGATAATGTAACATTAACATTAACCTGATCAAACCAGAACGAGAGCTTTTACTGGCTGACTTAATGGTCCTGCATGGTTTCTTTCCGACAAACAGCTAAACATTGTCCAATTTTCTATTAAGTGTATAGCCTACATTATATTTTGGCTATACGTGATAAGAAGAAGAAGTGTAATAAAATTGTAGAGTGTGATTGTGAACGCTTTCCCCAACTCTACCCAAACTCTGTTAGTTATGTAACAAATAGGCAAACTCATCATTGAGCAATAAAATAATATTCATGCTTACAGCCGTATAGCAGCATGATGTGCTTATAGTAGCTATTTGTATTTCTCACTCGGAAAACATTCAAATTGACGTTGAGATTAAAGCATTATCATTAGACATTTGGCTCTGTACTTGTTTTTTTACACCACCAAACTTCTTAACCAAAAATAGTAGATCTACAAGCTGTTGCAGCATGACGCATTGTCAGCTTGTAGATCTGCTATTTTCGGTGAATGTAGGCTACCCCCCCATCATGCAGACGGCAATTTATTTTGTTAACTTCGTCTGTCTTGCCTGTCTAAGTGACTCTATAGGTAGCCTACATTATGTTTTGCTTAATATAAGGTTGACACTATGACGAACTCTTGTTTCCCCTATAACTCATTAAACTCGTTTAGTTATAATAAATAGCCGACATTTTGCAATCGTGTCATTGTTATCCAAGTTATTGCTTACAAGTTTTTACTTAAGTAAAAGTATCAATACCGCAATACAGAAATACTCTTTTGCAAGTAAATGTCCGGAATTCAAAATATACTTGAGTAAAAGTATCGGCATCAAAATGTACTTAAAGTACCAAAAGTAAAAGCACTCATTATGCAGAATGTCCCATTTCAAGTTTTCAAATGTTAACAAATCCTTTGAAAATAGCTAATCTACAAGCTCATTGTGAGCCCCATGGCTGTGAGACCACATGGCTAATTTGCATACGCGTGGTATGCAAATGAGCCAGCGGTCTTACTCTGCATGCTAGCCATGTCTTTGCTTAGCCTTGTAAACCCCAACTCCCTCCGGAAATCTCATTTCGCAAGCTCTGTTACCGTCATGGACGAACTTCAACCAGGTGTTTGCACTTTTCCCTTACTGCTTCATTCATTTACATAAACGTTCATATTTCAAAAGGGCTGGCCATGGATGTTAGAAAGTACCCGTATCTTCCGTATTGTTCAATAAAAAGCATTTTAATCCGATTGGTGGCCATTTTCTCATAGAGTTATAAGGTATCAGAGTGCAGGGTTGGAACTGGCCAAATGGAATATGTTTTATCAGATGGAGCGGTCCACTCACAGAACCGTCTGTGCGCGCGTGCGTTGCGCACGAGCGCGGACACGAGAGACAGAGAGAGAGAGAGAGAGAGAGAGAACGAGAGAGAGAGAGAGAGAGAGAGAGAGAGAGAGAGAGAGAGAGAGAGAGAGAGAGAGAGAGAGAGAGAGATGCATGGCTAATATGCACGTAATATAAACTATCTGATTTTTATCAGATGGAGCGGTCCGCTCACATAACCGTCTGCGCGCGTGCGTTGCGCACCCGCGAGCACAGACACGAAAGAGAGAGAGAGAGAGAGAGAGAGAGAGAGAGAGAGAGAGAGAGAGAGAGAGAGATTTTTTTGATTTTTAAAAGCTCTTTATTAAAACCACTCCTTTCCAGTTCAGCTCATAGCATTACAAAAGTTAACCAATTCAGCTCTCAAAATCGTTACACAAAACAAAAACAACAAAAATAAAAAATATAACCTTCCACTAGAAACAAAGAACCAGCTCTCCCTCTTCCTGTGGTAAGCACAACACCCCCTCAACAGCCCAGATGTTATTGAACCCTTCCAGATCATTTGTTAATTTATAGTAAGCATGCTCAACCCTAAGTCGGGCAGCCACCATCCCTGTTAAAACCTGCACTGGATCTGTAGACCCTTCGCCCTTTATCTTATTTCTCCTCGTGATCCAGATTGCAAGTTTAGCCATTCCAGACATAAAATTGAGCAGTGTATGTACAATCTTTTTTGCTGCAGAATACTTTGGACCAAAAATGAATTGTTCAAACGAAAAAATCACACCTAATCCTGAAAACCACAACTTTACCAAATCAAAGACACCCCCCAGCCTTGAACACCCAACAAATAAATGTTCAAGTGTTTCTGGTTGTGGACAGAAAGGACAGCCCACCCCTATACTTGGATCCAGGTATGCTAGGTGTCTATTAGTGGCAATAGCCCCATGCACAATCCTCCATTGAAGGTCACCTGCCCGCTTGTCAATTGGCCGTTTGTACAAAGACCTCCAGCATCCCTTCGGGGAAGAGTGCGGGTCAAAAACCCCAGTCCACCTCGATGCTCTAATTCCTGTCAGAGAGCGTACATACGACACCTTAACACAAATTCGATAGGCTTCTTTCTTTTCCATTTCTCTGAATTCCCCCAGCTTTGGGGTTTTGAAAGAGAGAAACTGGTCTTCCCCCTCCTGCCACTCCCCAACAGCAGGAGTGACAGTTAGAGATGGAAAACTGTACTCACACTCATCATCCCATTGGTCAGAATAGGTACGATTTTCGGCAAACACTCTTAGGGGCTCTGACAAGGAAACACAGACCTCTCGAACGATCCTGGATAAGACCCTGGAGGATCTGATGTTGGCCATCTGTCCCAGAACCTCTACAGATGTTTGTGTGGCCTTTAACAGGTGTCCCAGCTTAACACAGCCAGCTTCTCGTAGAGCAGCCCTCAGGCTTGGTGACGACAGTGTTTCTGTCTTTAGATAGTCATTGAAGAACAGTGGTTCCTCAAAAATCCACATTCCAGGTAGACCGCCAGGGTCCCTGGTGGCCTGAAGAACCTGCCATGCCTGAAGAACTGCAACATAGAACGGTGTAAGTCCTGTAATATCCGCCTCATTCAGGTTCAGTAGGAACAGCTGTTTGTCATATCCCAAACGACCAGCCTTCCTTAGTATTAAACTGGCTGTACCCAGCCACCGTGCCCCACAGTCATACAGGAATCTCTGGCCTGCTTCGAGCCTGAAGGCCATCACTCGCGAGGAAATGTCTATCAGGCCTTGTCCTCCTTCTTCCACTGGAAGATACAGAGCTGCAGCCCTTATCCAATGCTGCCCAGTCCAGAAGAAGTCTATTATCTGTCTTTGTATTTCCTCTATTAAGCCCCTAGGTGAAGGTAGAACAATTAATCTATGCCAGAGCATCGAGGCAACTAGGTTGTTTGCAACCAAGACCCTCCCCCTATAGGATAGCTGAGGTAGGAGCCATTTCCACTTTGACAGCCTAGCACGCACCTTCTCCACTAAGCCCTCCCAATTCTTTTCCCGATATTCTTCTGATCCTAAATGAACTCCCAGGAACTTCATCCCCTGCTGTCCCCACTGTAAACCTCCAGGCAAACTGGGGGGTGCCTCCTCCCTCCAGCGCCCCACCTGTAGGGCCTCTCTCTTTTCCCAGTTCACCTTAGCCGATGAGGCTCTTTCGTACATGTTTAGACAGTATTTTATTCCCTCTACATCCCCCTGGTTCTTAATGAAAATGCTTACATCATCGGCATAAGCTGAGACAACATAAGGAGGACTCTGGGTTAGTCCAGGTAGGGATAAACCACTAAGTCTTCTCCTAAGTTGGCATAGGAGTGGTTCTATAACAATACTGTAGAGTTGACCTGATATGGGACACCCCTGTCTGATACCCCTACTAACCGTTATAGGTCTGCTCAAACCGCCTCCCACCTTAACCATGCAACTTGCTTCCTCATACAGTAGACCTACCCATTTTGAAAAATTCTTCCCAACACCAAATGCATTCAAAGTGGAGAAAAGAAAACCATGATCTACTTTATCGAAGGCTTTTTCTTGGTCTATTGATAAGATCCCGACATTTATATCATATGATTTACACACATCCAACACATCTCTAATCAAAAACAAATTATCCATTATAGTTCTTTCAGGTACACAGTACGTTTGATCTGGTTGTATTAATACTCCAAGATGGTCTCTCAGTCTATTAGAAAGTGCCCTTGAAAGCACCTTGTAATCCGAGCATAATAATGCCACAGGCCTCCAGTTTTTTAAGAGGGCCAAGTCCCCTTTTTTTGGGAGGAGCGATAGAACTGCCCTCCTACATGAAGATGGCAGTAAACCCTTTTTGTAAGAGTCCATCATTACTACATGAAAATCATGTCCCAGACATTCCCAAAAAGCCCTATAGAACTCCGTGGGTAGCCCATCAATCCCTGGTGCACGCCCAGAAGCTAGCTGTCCTACGGCCGTGGTTAGCTCCTCAAAGGACAGGTCTTTATCCAGATCTTTTCTCTCCCTAGGAGTGAGCTTAGGTAGTCCTTCCAGTAGTTCTAACTGGCACTGCTCCTCACAGGTCTCAGCTCCAAACAGGGTTGTATAGAAGTTTACAGCCTGTCTCCTCATCTCACCAGAATCTGTAGTAATCCTACCATCAGGCATTCTCAGACAGGACATCTGCTTCCCCTTTGCTTTCTGCTTCTCCAGGTTGAAAAAGAAAGAGCTTGGGGCATCCATGTCCTTAATTGATACAAAACGAGCTCTAACGAGGGCTCCTTTCACTCTCTCCCTCATGAAAGAGCTGAGCTCCAGTCTTTTCTTTTGAAGCAAAGTCTCATCATCAGATCTTGTATTGGGGTGTAATTCACTTTCAATGTCCCTTATTTCCATTTCCAGTTTTTTAATTGCTTCCCTAGTATTAAGTGTTGTGTAAGATGTGTACTGTTGACAGAAAACACGTGTCTGAGCTTTTCCTATTTCCCACCACATACTCAAAGATTCAAAATCACTCTTTTTCTGAGCCCAAATTGACCAAAAAGTTTTAAAATTCTCACAAAAAGTTGTGTCCTGAAGCAATTTTGTGTTAAAGTGCCAATAATTTGTTACCTTTTCACCAGAGGAAAAACTCAAACATATGGTAGTTATATGATGATCACTGAACCCCACTGGACTAATACAGCTACTAATCAGCTGACCTCTGAGCCCTTCTGACATGTATATCCTGTCCAGTCTAGCTGCGCTCACTCTGTTATCCACAATCCTGATCCATGTGTACTGCCTTACTGTTTCATTTTTTATTCTCCATGCATCTACTAATTCTAAATGACTAATTGTACTTTTTAGACTAATTGATGACTGTAAATGTGGCTCCTCACTCATTCTGTCCTGTGTAAAGTCAATCGTGCAGTTCCAATCTCCACCAATAATTTTGAGGTCTTGATTCTTGCCCAACTCATCTTTCAATTTGTTGAACAGACATAACCTCTCTGTGCCTTGGTTTGGTGCATAAACATTAACTAGACAGAAAATACACCCTTCAACCTCTGCTCTAACTATTGCTACCCTTCCCTTTACAAGCTCTTCCTTAGATATAATTTTCACATTCAACTTTTCTGAAAAAAGAACTGCAACGCCTCCACTGACATTACTACCATGACTTAGAAAAAAAGACCCTTTCCAAAACAGGCCCCAATCTGCTGCATTTTCCTCATCACTATGAGTTTCCTGCAAAAAAAGTATATCAATTTTCTTCTGCTCCACTACCTCTGCTATTAATGCCCTCTTTTGCCTATCTCTCCCTCCATTCATGTTCAAAGAGCCTATCTTAAGCCCCCCCATCAGAAAACAAGAGTAGAGGAAAAAAGAAAACAGTAGATATAAGCTCAAGAAAGAGCAAGACACCTTGTGATACATGATCATCTTAACTACTTGCGTAACGAGGCTTTAGCAGCCTTCCTTTGTTTCCCCTTCTTATTGGGATTCACTTTTCTCAAGGAAGTTATTAACTTCCTTAATCTATACCTCTTTCTTTTATCTAACAAGTCATAACCTACCACCTTCTGTAAAATGTTAACAGTCTTTATAAACTTTTCCTCATCAGGAAAATGGTCCTTTACATTCACAGTTTGGCCAAATGTCTCATCCAAAAAATTGTTTATTTGCTCTAAAGAATACAGATCAGTACCTATACTCTTCATTTCAACTTCATTTGCACTCTCTTGCTCACTTTCATATTCTCCACCATCCAATTCCATGTCACTGTCCAGCTGACTGTTTGGTAACGGAGTATTCTCTCCTGCTGTCACTATTTCACTGTCCAATTGGCTGTTTGGTAACGGAGTATTCTCTCCTCCTGTCACTTTTTCACTGTCCAATTGGCTGTTTGGTAACGGAGTATTCTCTCCTCCTATCACTATTTCACTGTCCAATTGACTGTTCGGCCACGGAAAATTGGGCAGTGTATGTGCAATTGTTTTTACTGCAGAATACTTTGGACCAAAAATGAATTGTTTTGACAATGGAGTGCTCTCTCCTGCTGTCACTACATCACTAAGCAGCCCCTCCCCTTTAGCACTTGTAGACGCAACCTCGTTATCCACAGGAATAACCGCGGCCTCTACTCTTATTTGTGAGTCTATCATCTGTGAAGACTGACTCACATTTTCAACCTCATCTGCTGATCCTTGTGTCTCACCATTCTGTTCTATCACTACCTGCTCATCTGTTGCGTTAACAATACCAGGGGGCGGGGCCACAACAGCCCTCGGCTCTGCCTGTCCAGCGGCCGTCCCATCATCTCTCTTTTTCTGTGGACACGCGTTGCGCTTGTGTCCAACACGCCCACACTCAAAACATTTCATGCTACCTCCATTTGCATAGACCATATAATAACTATTTCCATGTTTCACTTTGAATGACACCTCCAGCTCTTGTGTAGGAGAGTCAAGGAACATATAAGCCTGTCTGCGAAGTGACTGAACATGTTTTAACTTCTCATCTTTGAACCCGAGGCTTAACACCTTAAGTGGGCTTGCAAACTTGCCGAAGCGCTTGAGTTCTTGTTCCAACATCTCATTTGGAATAAACGGTGGTACACCCGAGACTATAACTCGCGTGGAAGGTGCATAAAGTGGGGAAACCTGCGAAAAAACGTCACCTATAAAGACGCCACTCGCAGTGAGTTGATTCACAAGCCTCTCCTCCTTCACAAACACAATGACACCCTTGTTCATGCGCGATGCATATTCAAGATTAGCGTGTTCAATCTGTTCTCCGACAGCCAACAGCACCTGTTCTAACGTCACATTAGGCTCAGGTACCAACCGAACTCCATGACGAACGGACAGAGACGGCGTCTCGAAAGACGCCATCTCCCCCCTTGTGTTTTTAGCCGAAGTTACTAACAACTTGTGCCACTCCACAATCCAGCAAAAAAACAATAAAAAGATAACCTTACCTGATCATGCGACAAAGCAGGGAAAATGACAAGTAGAAACCAAAAAAAAGAAACAAATCCCGAGGCTCTCACTCATACAAACACTACTCACACACACGCTCCCACCGTGCTCCCAACAGCATGCAGAGAGAGAGAGAGAGAGAGAGAGAGAGAGAGAGAGAGAGATAGAGAGAGAGAAAGAGAGAGAGAGAAGGAAAGAGAGAGAAAGGGAGAGAGAGAGAGAGAGAGAGAGAGAGAGAGAGAAAGAAAAAAAGATAGATAAACTCACCATATAATATAAACTATACTCCTAAGGAAAGGCTTTCATATATTTACTTATAAAGAGAGCGAGAGAGAGAGAGAGAGAGAGAGAGAGAGAGAGAGAGAGAGAGAGAGAGAGAGAGAGAGAGAGAGAGAGAGAGACGCATGGCTAATAATACACGCAGTAGCCTAATATACACATTTCTTAGTTTGCTCTAAAGTCAGAGTTTTTTGGGCTGTCGGAGGAATGGGCTGTCGGACATATGGGTGTCGGGATATTGGGATAACTTTTGTCGGAGTAAAGGGAAGTCGGGGTAAAGGGTCAAAAATTAGTTAGCTCTATAGTCAGAGTTTTGGGCTGTCGGAGGAATGGGCTGTCGGAGGAATGGTCTGTCGGACTAACGTAGTGCATCCGCCTCACTAACCAAGGCTAGCTACCTAGCTAGCTAGCTTAGAGCTTAGCATCATTAAACCTCTTCATAAACATCACTAAAACCAGTATTTCACTAAAGTATGTTTAAAACATTAACACAACATTAACACAACCACTGGTTGGTTTTTAATCAAGTATCTGAACTCAAACAAGCAAATACAGCATGTTATGTTAGCATTAGCAACATTCTAACGCCTAGTGGTTTCACAACAACACTAAACAGACTTCTCTTTGGTCTGTGGACTCTAATAAGAGAATGTCTAATTAGCTCTGATGCATTAAGGACATAATGTACAATACATTATGATTCTGTGTGTTTTCATACGAGTAAATAACGTGCAATAAATGATGATTGTGTGTTTTCATACCAGTAAATAATGTACAATAAATGATGATTCTGTGTGTTTGCATACCGGTAGTTATTCTTCTCAACAACCAAACAAAACCACAGAACAGAAAGCAGTTCCTGAATATATAGAGAGTGTATCAGTGTATTGCGCCCTCCAGTGGCAACAACATGCAACACCTCTAAATCACACATCTGTAGTAACCCTATGACTCATAGGGTTACACTGCATACATTATGTTACACATAGCAATGATTACCAGTGGTGGAAAGTAACTAAGTACATCTACTCAAGTACTGCACTTAAGTACAATTTTGAGGTACTTTTACTTTACTGGAGTATTGTAAATAATAGTGTTCCTCTGGAGTGAGTGTGTAAATATAGTGTTCCTCTGGAGTGAGTATGTAAATATAGTGTTCCTCTGGAGTGAGTGTGTAATATAGTGTTCCTCTGGAGTGAGTGTGTAAATATAGTGTCCCTCTGGAGTGAGTGTGTAAATATAGTGTCCCTCTGGAGTGAGATAAAGAGTTTCCCCCGCTCGCCTCGCCACACACGCACACACACACACACACACGCCCTCTCTCTCGCTCTCTCTCACACACACACACACGCACGCACGCACGCACGCACGCACGCACGCACGCCCAACTTTGTCTTTCATGTAATCCGTAGCGTAGTATCGGTGCAATCTTTGTTGTCACATAAGTAGGCTTGCAGCCTACAGGAATGACATATTATGATACCAATCACATCGCCATGAATGGAATACGTTTGTATACCCATTTATTTAACCCATACCGAGCAGTGCGTGTTTGAGTTACACTAAATAAAGCAGTCATGAGACTCGGGCGGAATGCAGTGATGCCGTGCCGCCACGTTAATATTGGAGCGTCGGGTTTATATCCTTAACCCAGCCAGGTTGTGTAGCCTACATAACTCTCTATGACATAACTCCATAACATAGGACAAGCTACTGTACGTTTGTAGACCTCACTGTTAGGGGTGTGCCGATACACTAATTTCACGAAACGATACGATACGATATTTGGCTCACAACTTCGATACGATTTCGATACGATACGATACGCACTTTTTTTATTATGAAAATAAATGGGGGAGAAAAAAAGGAAATGCAAACAAATAATTCTGTTTTTGCATTATTCAGACATGCAAACTTGTAGCTTTTCAGCCATTTTGAATCCAAATAGGGCAATAGTGTGACACCTGACCCGAAAAAAAACAACATGTTGTCACCCTTTTCACCTCGGGGCTGTTTGCATGCCTGATTATTTTGATTGGTGTAAAAAAAAAAAAAAATTTTTTTTTTTTTTTTTAAACAATATTTTTTTTTCCCAAAACGATACATATCGTCGCGAAAACGTATCGCGATATATCGCGGGACGATATATCGGCACACCCCTACTCACTGTCCATGAAAAGATGCTCGGGACCGAAAAATCTCTCGCAGAAGTGCTTGTATATTTTGAAAATAGCAGATCTACAAGCTCACAACGCTGCAACCTGTTGTGAGCTTGTAGATATTGTGGGGCACTGATCAAGGTCAAGAGACAGTTAGGCAGGGTACAAGCCCAATAAAGGGTATTTATTGAAAGGCTGTGGTGCCCAGTAGGTCTTGTTATTACTTTTCTTGTTTTTAAATCATAATTCTCAAATCAACAAATCATAAGGAAAAGGGTCCAACACAGGTTCTTCCCGGGGTCGGGGTATTTTCCATTCACATTCACATTCCATGCATTTTAATGCGTTCCATAGGTTGCCTACAAATATAAAAGAGACATTCTTTTAGTAATCAAATTCACACACAATGTCATTACTTGGTGTAGGGAATTTTAGTGGAGGTTCACACTCACCGCCCGAAAGCACCCGTCCAGTCACCAGGAGAGCCAGTGGAGAATGAGGCAGAGCGGCTGTGTTTTAATGTTTGGTGACCGCACCTAGCTGGCCAGCGCAGGTGTGCGGAGTTGCGGTTGATTCATGATGAGGACAGGTAGGTACCGCCCCTCTATGACGTGTCCTAGGCTGCGCTGCTGTCTACATGGCCTCTCTCTGCCTCTCTCCCACTGCTTCTCCCTGGTGAGGTGCTTACCTGTCGGGCGGTGTCCTAGTGATACTCCACAATATGCTATTTTCAAATAGCCAATGCAGCCAGATCTGCAAGCTTAACCGAATGACTGTTAAAGCAGTTTGTTTAAATTAGTTTATAAAATGATTTTCACATCGATGATTTATTAGTGTAGATATACACATTTTGGAATGGATTATGTGTCCAGATGTCCAGATGTCTGTGTCCAGACAATGTTGCTCCGCAGGTCTACAATGGAATAAACGGGCGCAGCCAACGTCAACAACTGGTCTCGACCAGACGTGAGATCTCAGCATACGATAGGATGAATCCAACGTCAGGATATATTGATAAATGCCGAAAGTTGCGGTGATCTCGCCATACGCCCATTATTTGGTCTGCACCGCGTTGATAAATGAGGGCCAGTATTTACAGACTCACTCCAGAGGAACACTATATTTACACACATACTCCAGAGGAACACTATATTTACACACTCACTCCAGAGGAACATTATATTTACACACTCACTCCAGAGCGACACTATATTTACACACTCACTCCAGAGGGACACTATATTTACACACTCACTCCAGAGGAACACTATATTTACACACTCACTCCAGAGGGACACTATATTTACACACTCACTCGAGAGGAATACTATATTTACACACTCACTCCAGAGGAACACTATATTTACACACTCACTCCAGAGGGACACTATATTTACACTCACTCCAGAGGAAGGCCCTCATTTATCAACGCGGTGCAGCCCAAATAATGGGCGTACGGCGAGATCACCGCACCTTTCGGCATTTATCAATATATCCTGACGTGGGCTTCATCCTACGGTACGCTGAAATCTCACGTCTGGTCGGGACCAGTTGTTGACTTTGGCTGCGCCCGTTTATTCCATTCTAGTAGCATTGTCAGACTGTCTGACAGGCATCTGGACACATAATCCACTCCTAAATGTATATCTGCACTATTAAATAATCCCTGTGAAAATATAACATTTTATAAAGTAATTTCTGCTATTATTTTTGAAAAAAAGTGAAAATATGTGCAAATCTTTGAATTTTTAAAGCAAACATTTGTAACTCAAATCTTTACTTCTGGGGATTCTACAGATCTGTCTTCAAAATCCAGTTTTCTGAAACACTTAATATCAGTGGTTCTCAAAATTGTTCATGTCAAGGATGACTCAAAATGATATGAATTTGGCCGAGGACCACCATCTCAAAATATGTTGTGTTACAAATGTTCCCTTTAAAACATACATTAAAATATTTGCACTTAATGGTCAAGATTTTTCAAAAATAGCATATCTACAGGGTCTATATTTATGCTTCTCAAACTCTTTCATGTCAAAGACACCCAAAATTATATGACCCCCCATCTCCAAATATGTTGTTCCAGGGACCCCTCATCTCCAAATATGTTGTTCCAGGGACCCCCATCTCCAAATATGTTGTTCCAGGGATCCCCATCTCAAAATATGTTGTTCCAGGGACCCCCCCATCTCCAAATATGTTTTTCCAGGGACCCCCATCTCAAAATATGTTGTTCCAGGGACCCCCCATCTCAGCATATGTTGTTCCAGGGACCCCCGGCAGCAAAGATTTTAGTTAAAAATGTTCGCTTTAAAAATAAATGTATATTCAAAGATTTGCACAAATCTACACGATTTTAAAAAAATGGCAGAACTACAAGCTCATAGCGCGGCACGAAGTGACGCGCTATGAGCTTGTAGATCTGCTGTTCTGGGGGTCCCTGGAACAAAATATTTTGAGATGGGGCGTCTGACAATAACACATTATTCATCGTCTCAATTCACTGCTTCACCTTTTATTTAAAGACTATATTGACCTTTTTGATGTTCCCACAGGTATTAAAGGGATAGTTCACACAAAAAAATATTTTTTTCCTATTGATTAGTCTCACCATGCAGACTTGAATTAATGGATATGTTTTAGTTTTTGTCTCATTCCTAAGACAATAATTTGATGACCAGCGGTAGGCAGCGGTTCCGGTAGAAGACTGGAATGAGGAGTGAGACAAAAACTAAAAATATCCATGTATTCAAGTCTACATGGGGTGACTAATACATAGAAAAAAAGTCATTTTGGGGGTGAACTATCCCTTTAATCAAGCACACTTTAGATGAATACATAACTATAGATAAAGACTTCTGTTTATGATGTTTATTTAACACATAATCACACTATAGCATGGGTCTTCAACTAGGGGGTCCGGGACCCATAGGGGGTCCTCAGAGTTACTACATGGGGTCCAGGACCCTTAGGAGGTCCTCAGAGTTACTACAGGGGGTCCATGACCCCTAGGGAGTCCTCAGAGTTACTACAGGGGGTCCGCCAATTCAATGTGTGATTTTCTTTTACATGAACCACTTGAACCCTAGCATCCATATTCTGGGTTGAACATTTGCTGAAAATAGCAGATCTACAAGCTCACAATGCATCACAATGTGTTGTGAGCTGGTAGATCAGATATTTTTGGCAATGGTTTAGAGAGGAAAAAAGAGCAGAACCAAGTACAGAGCCAGAGGGTTTAAGGAGTAAAAGTACAATATTTGCCCAGTGATGGAAGAAGTACTCAAATGTTTTACTCAAGTAAAAGTATCAATACCCTCTGTTACAAGTACAAGTTCGGTATTCAAAATGTACTTGAGTAAAGGTACAAAAGTATTGGCATCAAAATGCACTTAAATTACCAAAGGTAAAAGTACTCAATATGAAGATTGTCGCGTTCATATGTATAAAAATCAGATTTACAACCACAAAGTGACACATTGTGAGCTTGTAGATCTGCTACTTTCAAATTGCCAAAGTATATATATAGGTCTGAAGTGGTGTTATAATAATACAAATCTACAAAGTAACTAGTAACTAGAGTTTTCATGTAATTGTAGTGGATTCAAAATATCTGCCTTTGAGGTGTAGTGGAGAATAAGTAGAATTGTAAAAAAATAAATTGGAAATACTCCAGTTAAGTAAAAAAAAAAAAAAAGATACAGTGCTTGAGTAAATGTACTTACTTTCCACCACTGCATGCAACAGAAGTAATGTCCTAATAATATTAATACACAGGAACAACGACAGACTTTCAAGAAAACATTTATTAAACAATTACAGTATACTTCTACAAATGAACTTACACTAATCTCTCTCTCTGAGAAGATGATCATCTTTAATGATCGTACAAAAACACATGAAATTAATCATTATCGTACAATAACATTATGAAGAACGAGAATAATATGGAATGAAAACAACACAATGACTGAATGAAACAATGATCTAACAATAGATAAACAATGAATGATTTGAGTTAATTGATGAATGAATGCATTTAGTGGATCTTTGAATTCAGAATCAAATACACTCTGTTGTGACAAATAGACATAAAATACATGAGTGTGTTTCTACATGAGAGGCACACGTATGACACTGATATTTACATCATCATCATCATCAGTATGTATGATACATCTGTGGAGTGGAGGTTTGTGCAGCGCTGTCTAATCTAATGTGATCTAAGCTCCCTGTGGTGATGAATGAATCAAAGAAAAGGAGACTATAGTGAACTGGTGTTAGAGAGGATGTATGTCTGTCATCATCATGATGAGGTCACCATGAGTCAGTCATCCCAAATAGTTTCCAGGTGGTACAGTGGTACCATACCTTTAACAACCTGAAGGAGGTTGTTGTCCTCTATGCAACAGATACTGGGAGACACCTGGACTCACTCTGCTCACACAGAAACACTGAACCAATAACCCAGAACCCGGCATAGAGAGGTTCAATGAATGTGTTCTGGAAGGTGTACAAGTGTGTTAGAGTGTCCTTTGAGACATCATAGAATGACAGAGTCCCAGCAGAACTGTCTAGATAGACTGCTACTCTGTTGGAGTCATAGGGATGGAAAGGGAGGCGAGTCTCCTTACTATTGTGAGTGACACTGTAGCTGTTAACATCACAGTCCAGAGTCCAGGACGTGTCAGTGTCTCCAAGCCAACAGTCATCTCCCTCTCCTTTCCTGCTTATTCCTGAAGTCACTGCTATAGAAACAAGTCCACTCCACTCTACCTCCCAGTAACAGCGTCCAGTCAAACCCTCTGTACACAGAACCTGTCTCACTCCATCAAACCTGTCAGGATGACGAGGATACTTCTCATCCTGGTCCACATGTGTCACCTTCCTGTTGTTTTCAGACAGAGAGAGTGTTCTGTGTGCTGTGTTTGTGTCCAGTGTGAGACGATGGAAATCTAATGAGAAAAACACAGTAAACATTAAAAACATCATTCACTGACTGGCACACACACGCGAACACGCACGCACGCACGCACGCACGCACGCACGCCATACGTGGCGCCATCTCGGATGATGATGATGAGTGGCGTTGAGATTTCTACAGTATTATTGTTGCTGCTGTGTTGTTTTGATGGTGGGGTTGTTGTTTTATACAGTACTTGGTACCATCATTTTGTTTCTGACATTCCAAACTCCCACATATCTAAATTCTATTGACTGACTTTAGCTCTCAGCCAGGGGTGTAGTGGTCTACAACACGTCACTACAGCGTCTGATCACCTTTTTGACAGACATGCACGCACCCACAGATTGTCTGACGTGCACGTGCGTGCACGCAAGACTGCGTGCCCGACCTGCTACATCAAATCAAGTGACTGTGAACGCATAGTGTGTCACTTCAATAAAACAAAAAAAAAACTGAGTTAGGCCTAAGTGTTTGAGTTTGATTCCTGAAAGTAGGCCTACGTAAAAAAGGTAGACAATTTCATTTTGAATTGTATTGTATGTTTCACCTCTCATATAATATTTCCTGTAGTCTAATAACCAATAATAAGTCAATAATTAAAGTATCTATTCTTCTTGATAATAAACAAATGTTCTATCTATCTAATCTAACCAAGTGACAGCTGTGTAAGTGAACGTACAAATGCATGTTCGCAGAACTGGTTGCGGCCCTCATCAAGTCACCTTTCGTGCAATGTGGCCCTGACCCCGAAATGTGTTTAACACCACTGCCATATACAAAAATTAATCCTGTTATTAAACTCAATTAGATGAATGATTAAGTGTTGTATATGTAATGTTGAGCAGTGAAGTTGTCATGAGAGAGAAGGAAATTATAGCCCGTTTTTATTATTTGTTTCACATCTTAGGCTACAACAAATAGCCTTCAAACAATCTCTGCTTGTAGGACGACATGCGTACAAAAGCACAATGACATGGCTTTGATCCACAGCTCAGCAAGCTGACAGAGATAACTCCCTCCCTCTATCGGCTGTTAACTGTACCACGCACTGAGCTCCACAGTAATCCAAAGAGAATTGATTGGTCAGTAGACGGTAGTATATGTTTATCTGTTGCATGCAGCATGTTACCATGGTGATGTACCCGGTAAAAAGTGAATAACTAACTGAAACAGGGCTTCAGCTGAAGTTACTTCAATAACCCCTAAATCCAGCTTCATAGCAACAGTCCCAAGGAAGACAAGAAAATGACGGCGAGTTTCTTGATGTCCAATAAACAAGCGCCCGTTTGAACTACATGCAATTTGTTAGCAATGTTTGGAGTGCTTTAAAAGTATAATGTGACAGAAAACCAAACCAAATAAAAAATAGAACAATTACATGCAACTACACCCCCGAGTCTACCAAACTATACAGTAGGTGTGAATCTGACCTAAAAATGTATAACATATAACGTATAACGTATAAAATGTCAATATTGACAGATACTCACATCCTTTAATGAGATGAGGATTGAGCCAATCTTCTCCACCATGTTTCACTCTGAAGGAAGTAGAACAGCAACAATACATCAATGCCTGTCTAACACAACATCTCCACTACCTGACACTATTATTATTATTATTATTATTATTATTACCCTTATTACCCTTATTATTATTATGTACACTACAGTGTTTCTCCTAACATTATCCTGACCAGGCAGCTCATCCTGATAAAACTCACTGCCGCCCCCGGAGGACCTCCCGTTATGTCTTTGTAGCTCAGAACTGAGGACCTCCCGTTATGTCTTTGTAGCTCATAACTGAGGACCTCCCGTTATGTCTTTGTAGCTCATAGCTGAGGACCTCCCGTTATGTCTTTGTAGCTCATAACTGAGGACCTCCCGTTATGTCTTTGTAGCTCATAGCTGAGGACCTCCCGTTATGTCTTTGTAGCTCATAACTGAGGACCTCCCGTTATGTCTTTGTAGCTCATAACTGAGCACCTCCCGTTATGTCTTTGTAGCTCATAACTGAGGACCTCCCGTTATGTCTTTGTAGCTCATAACTGAGGACCTTCCGTACCAGATATTTTGCCGGTATGCGCGCACAAGTCACACAACATGGATAAGTCTGCCTCACACCTAATTGTCAACAAATCCCTGTGATTCAAATTTCCCTGTAATTAGCAGAAGTAGAATTGTCAATATTTTTCACTTATTTTCGCTTGACTGTGAGTATTTTCAATTTGCAATACTTTTACTTCTACTTAATTACACCTCAGAGGCAAACATAGTGCTTTTATCCCACTACACTTATTTGAAAACTTTAGTAACTAGTTACTTTCTAGGTTTTGAGTATTATTACATACATATAACATACATTAACCACTTCAGACCTATATGTACTCAAGCTATTTGAAAATAGCTGATCTACAATCTCACAACACGTTACAATAGGACACATTATGAGCTTGTAGATCAGCTATTTTCAAAATACTTTTTGTACATTTTTAAAACGTTTTAAATTCGACGATGTAAGTACTTTTGTTAGTTTAAGTATATTTTGATGCCAATACCTTTGTACTTTTATTCAATAGAATTTTTAATACCAGACTTTTACTTGCAATATAGTATTTATAATTGTTGTATTGATTTTCTGAACCAATTAATATAATTTAAATGTATGTAATCAGCAGAATGTGGGTGTTAATTATCTCTTTGAATGAAATATGATTTTATTACAAGGCAATCAAATGCTACAGCTTGGAATGTAAACCTAGGATTTTCCTGAGGCAGAGACATAGAGATGGGGGGGGGGCATTTATGTACATCATAGAGATGTTGGACATGAGACATGATTAGACAGAGGTTACAGTGATTGTGACGGCTATGCACGGCGCTTGAACATCTCTCCTTTCAATATGATGTTTATGTGCTCTTTTCATCTCATCACTTAAATACATGCACAGAGCATAGCACTGTGTTTTGTGCATAGCGCGACCTTGGTCTTAAAGGGAATGACAACCAATACTCTGATTGGTTTGATTAATGTAAAGAAATAACTTTTCTTGTATGTTTTTTTGCTTTATTTTAATCTGATATTAATTTTAATTGTTTTTCTTTGTGTTTTCGTAAGTGCAAAGAAAATGTTCTGTTTTATGAACATTTTCAAAATTAACATGACTAAACTAAACTAAAAACCTAGTCTTCAAGACACAAAGTGTGTGGGCCACCTTTATGTCGCTTTATGCCGTGGGCCGACACCGCTACAATGACTTTGATGTGCGGAGCATTCCTGTGCATAGTGGTTGATTAATGTAACGCCCAAACCACACCTTTGAATAATCTAGCGTGTAGGGCAGGTGTAGGGGCAGCGCTGTGTGTTGAACATGACAGAAAATAGTAAAAAAGCAATGGGTGACGCCCCCACATGCAAACGTTACCCACGGGTAACAGGTTCTCCCGGAATACAGGGCCCCAATTCTACTTACTGGAGATTCTTCAGCTCAGAGAGAGAGATCAGCGTCTCCATTCCTGACTCATTCACCATGTTGAGACTCACGTCCAGTTCTCTCAGATGGAGGGAGGGATTAGAAGTTAGAGCTGAGGCCAGAACTTCACAGCATCTCTCTGACCACCAGCAGTTCTTCAGTCTAAATATGAGAGAGAGAGAGAGAGAGAGAGAGAGAGAGAGAGAGAGAGAGAGAGAGAGAGAGAGAGAGAGAAAGAGAGGGGGGGGGGGGGTGGGGGGGGGGGTTGGGGGAGGGGTGATCAAAAACAAATTAAATATGTATTCCTGGATAGAGAACCATTTATTAAAGGAGCTGGTCTTGATCGTGTTAAAGCAGAATCAGAATGGGAACTCAGACCCAAGAGTTGGAAAGAAAATATCTAATGTAAATATTGTTTAGTCAATCAATAAATAACATATTTTAATGGCTATCACTTCACCTTCTGTTTAGCATGAAGCACTTAATATAGTAATTTTGGATTAAATAACACTGTTTATCCAGACATGTATAGTGTGAACACACAAGGCTATCAGTTGAGTTGTGCATTTTATGGTGAGCGCTATTTTTACAAAGTAGACTCAGTAAACTGTTGTATTAATTGGTACTCTTACAATCCCTCAGTAAACTGTTATTGCATCAGTTGGTACTCTTACAGTCCCTCAGTAAACTGTTATTGTATGAATTGGTACTCTTACATTCCCTCAGTAAACTATTATTGTATTAATTTGTACTCTTACAGTCCCTCAGTAAACTATTATTGTATTAATTGGTACTCTTACAGTCCCTCTTTAAACTATTATTGTATTAATTGGTACTCTTACAGTCCCTCTTTAAACTATTATTGTATTAATTGGTACTATTACGGTCCCTCAGCAAACTATTATTGTATTAATTGGTACTCTTACAGTCCCTCAGTAAACTATTACTCTATTAATTGGTACTCTTACACTACCTCAGTAAATTGCTTTTGTATTTTACTTGGTTAAGAAATGCAGCTTCAGAACACACAAGACCTCCAGAGTCAATATGAGAGATATTGTTGGGCAGAATTCTGATGTGTAAGTCAATACAAATGAGATGAACAGACACAGTATGGAATCATTTCCTAACATCCTCCCACCCCTCGACCCATCCTTTCTATTCTGAGGTGAGATACTGCCTCTAGTGTCCATTACAATGAACTGCTTTAAGATTAATAACTATGGTTCATTACATGATATATTTAGTTTAACTTAAAAAAAATTATTCTAATGAAATCCTTAATTGAATGAGTCACAATGTGCAACACTCTCGCTGCGCACACGCACACACACACACACACACACACACACACACACACACACACACACACACACACACACACACACACACACACACACACACACGGCTAGCATGACTCTGGAATTAATTGAGTGGCGAAAAATAATAATGTGTCAACACATGGTCCTAAACTCTAACATGAATTACAGCTCATGCAAAACATATTTGCATATAATATATTTTAATTTTTTTAACAATAATAAAAAAAGCAGTACTGGGTTTGGTGATATTGTCTGAATCAACTTTGTTTGCGTTCGCTTATGTGCTAAAAGATTGACTTTGAGAGCTGTTTCACCGTACAATTTAAGTCAATGAGAAGCATTTTTTTTATTATCAATTTCTAATCAATGGAACAATTATTTTTGATTTCTTGTCCACCTTTGGAGTTAGATCATGGCAAGGTAACTACACAACCCAAACCTCTACCAAAGTGGTCTTGCCCTTTAAGCAATGACCTGTGATCTAAAGTAATACTGTGTAACTTTTCCAATTGAACTATTATGTACTTATGTATTATGTAATATTTCACTGCTATATTTTTCATAATTAACAATTTCACAGAAATACTATTTTGACAACTTCGGTACAAAATATTAAATACTATTTTAATTGTGTGTCTCTGCCTCCGACACTTGTTTTTAGTGACGTTTTGTTACGTTCCAACATATACTTGGGCACTAGGACCCTGCAGCCATTTATTCCCTATAGACACACGCTGTTGGACTCAGAGCTACCAGTTAGTGTTGCCAAAATAAGACTTAATCTTAGTATTTAAAGCTTTTTTCCAAATCCAAAGCTTCCTGCACCACAGAGTGTGCATTATAGCCAGACTACACACATTTTGACAAATTATGAAACCTTAAAACGTGTGAGTTATTTTACTTTGGTACTTTAACACATTGAATGCCTAAAACGAATTAACTCGTTTTTAGCTTTTCATCACTTGAGTGCCAAGATCTGCTAAAAACGAGTTAACTCGTTTTTAGTAAAAAATTAATTTTTCAAAAATTTTCAAATTTTTTTTTTTTTTTTTTTTTACTTTTTTTTTTTTTAATTTGACCCAAAGACCAAGGAGATATGAATTTTCGAAGATCTTTACTCTCATCCACTTCCTTGTTAACTTAAAACTTTAAAATTTTGTATCTCGGCTCCTGAGTACTTTTTTTTTTTCCATTGAAAAATCTCTGGCATGAATAACAATAGGCAGTGAAAATAATTCAGGCAGTCAATGTGTTAAGTATATTGTAATTCCAATACTTTTGTACTTTGGGGCGGCAGTGGTTCAGGGGTAGAGTGGCCGCTTGACAACCAGAAGGTTCCCAGTTCGATCCCGGGCTCCCCCAGTGTGAAAGTGTCCAGCATATAGACTACATACTTTAGTCACTGTATCTTATCAATATTACGGTCATTATTATTACCATGATTTCAACTTTAACCACACTCTTCAAAAACAGTACCATCATCATAACTACATTATAATCACTTACTATAACAGAACTGATACAGATCAAAATAAACATTGTGAATTTATCTGACCTGAGAATGTCCAGACAACAGTGTGTGAGTCCAGCACAGAGGCGCTTCATTCTGGAAATGTCCAAGATGTTTTCACTCAGGTCTAGTTCTCTCAAATGGGAAGGTTTAGAGCTGAGAGCTAAGGCCACAACCTCAATGTGTTCCTTTCTGAGGTCACAGCCAACAAGTCTGTAATTACAGATTAAATGTAATATCAGAGATGAACAAAACATATCAGGCGTGTAAAATCCTTAAGCAGGGAGATTTGTTTTCCTCCAATCACAAAGTAAAACCAGCATGAGAAACATATTCCACCAATCACACAGTAAAATCCTCAGTGTTAATGTATCTCTGAGAGTGTACACATGGAACCAAATGGACCCTTACAGGTCTGTAACTCTGAGAGTGTACACATGGAACCAAATGCACCCTCACAGGTCTGTAACTCTGAGAGTGTACAAATGGAATCAAATGGACCCTTACACTCCAGCCAAACTGCCAGTGAGTGATCTGACGACAATATCACACAAGAAACTGTCCTGATGGAGCGTGGGCCATGAAGTTGTGACATTGTCTTAACCAAATAAACAAATAGATAAATATATTTTGGGGGTGGAGTTGCAGAAAGGAATGAGAGAAGCTACGGCACGGCACAAGAAAAACACAGCATGCATGTGCACGCACGCACACGTATAGTGAGGGTCTCACTATACTAAATTGATGACGGTCGTTTTAACTATAATGATTCTCATTTCTCTCTCTCTCTCTCCCTCTCTCCCTCTCTCTCTCTCTCTCTCTCTGTGTGCACATGCATGTATTTATTATTATTATTATTATATATATATTTTTTTTTGAATGAATGAATGAAAGGAGTATATGAGTGAATGGTGCTCTACCATGTTGACATTCACGTGACTACTAACCTGGCTGTTGTGCAGTTCCTCACAGCAGGGACCAGGTGCCATCGCCCCTGCTCTGATGTGTTGCATTTCTGCAGGTCTAACTCCTCCAGAACCTCCTCTGACATCTGCAGCATTCTGACCAGAGCTGAACACTGGGTCTCAGAGAGTTTCCTTCCTGACTCCAGGTACTGTTGGATCCCCTGACTTACTGAGAGGGCCTTCATCTCCATCAAGCATTGGAAGATGTTGATACATCTGTCAGGAGAGCCACTGCAGGGATCCATCTTCTTCAGGTTGGTGATGGCTCTCTGGATCTCCTCTAGACTGTTCTCTGTCTGACCCAGCAGGCCTCCCAACAGTCTCTGGTTGGACTTCAGTGAGAGACCATGAAGGAAGCGGACAAAGAGGTCCAGGTGGCCATTTTCATTCTGCAGGGTTTTTTCCATTGCAGCTTTCAGGAAGTCAGACAGGGAACTGTTGCTGTTGTAAATGTCATTGTTCAGGAATGCCTTCAGTACCTCCATATTCTTCTGTGTAAAACAGTCAAACAGGTAAACTGCAGCTAGAAACTCCTGGATGCTCAGATGAACAAAACAGTAGACGGTTTCCTGGAAGAAATTACTTTCTGGTATGAAGATCTCTGTGCATAGTCCTGAGTACAGTGCACCCTCTTTACTATCAAGATCACATCTCTCCAGGTCTTCTTCGTAGAAAATGAGGTTGCCTTCCTGCAGATGTTCAAACGCCAGCCTGCCCAGCTTCAGAAGAACTGCTTTATCAGCCTCTGTGAGTTTCTGTTGATTCTCACCCTGCTTTAACCACTTCCTCTTTGTCTGAACAAACAGGAAATGGCTATACATTGCAGCCAGGGTCTTGGGAAGCTCTCCTCTTTCATGTGTCTTCAACATGTCCTGCAGAACGGTGGCAATGATCGAACAGAAGACTGGGGTTTCACACATGATGTGAAGGTTATTTGATGCTTTGACATGTGAGATGATTCTATCGGCTTGCTTCTCGTCTCTGAGTCTCTTCCTGATGTACTTCTCCTTCATGTCATCAGTGAACCCTTTCACTTCTGTTATCATGTCAACTAAGACATCAGGGATTTGTTTGGCTGCTGCAGGGCGAGTGGTTATCCAGATGTGAGCAGAGCGAAGCAGTTTCCCTTTGATGAGGTTGACCAGTAGAATCTCCAGAGGGGCAGCCATGGTTAAATCATCAGAGCAGTCATGCCTAGAGTTGAAGTCCAGCTTCAAGTGGCATTCATCTAAACCTTCCAGAACAAACAGAACTTTGAAAAGAATCTCGTCGTCCTTGTAGTTGATGATTCCTGACTTCTGCAGCTTAGTGAAGTAGTGATGAAGAACTTCTTCTGGGATGCATTTGCTTGCGTCGATGCATTTATGGATTAGCTGAGCCAAACTAAACATTTGTTCCTGCAGCAAATTGAGTTGCCGGAATTGGAGCACAAATGTGAAATGGGGATCTTGATATTTTTTATTTGCCCAGTCAGAGACAAACTTGTGCACGAGAAAGGTTTTGCCAACTCCTGCTTCGCCAATGGACATCACTGTTCTTAAGCGTTTGTTTTGTCGAGAAGGGTGTTTAAAGATTTCACTGAGTTGTATCTCCTGCCCTGCTTTCTTCCTCATCTGTGTGACCTCATGAGCACTGCTGATCTCTGTGTCATCCACATGTACAACGAGGAGACGTGTGTAGTATTCTTCAAAATCCTTCTTATCCTTCCTTTGGACTGCCCCTTCAGGCAAACACGTAAATGGATCCTTAACTTTTGTTTTGAACTTGTCTTGGTACTGTGTAATAGGATTAGGATGTGTATGTTTTTCTGTTTTCACCAGGACATCTGTAAGGAAAAAAATACATTCCTTTAGATGTTGAGAGAAATTAGCAGAACATTTGTGTTAACATAATGGGAAAAAACAGCATTTCTTAACATGATGAATAACAACATGTTATTACTTCACTTCATGATTCTATGTTCTATTCTCAGATGTTTTAGACTTTGAAATCTTTAATTAATGCCATAATGAAAGTCAATCAGGCTCTAATCGGGAATGAATTATGCCCAGATTTGGAGTAATACATCATAGTTATGTCATATAAGATGACTGACATTTCCGATTTTCATCAGATCTTCATCAGAAGTGTATCTTCATCCTATTGTACAGGTTCTATGGTCTCAATCCCTAGTGTACAGGTTCTATGGTCTCAATCCCTAGTGTACAGGTTCTATGGTTTCAATCCCTAGTGTACAGGTTCTATGGTCTCAATCCCTAGTGTACAGGTTCTATGGTCTCAATCCCTAGTGTACAGGCTCTAACCCTAACAGGTTCTATGGCAGGGGTCGGCAACTGGTGGCCCGCGGGCCAACATTGGCCCCTCAGAAATAATTTCTGGCCGTCCGATTATTTTGAAATTATGATTTTTTTTTTCTTTTCACACTTCACACTGCTCACAGGCACTGACTCGTCTATAGCAGTATCTTATCGCTTGGACGACAAACCTGCTGCTGACATCACACCTGTTTTGCAGCATCCAGATGCAATGCATCCATGGTTTACAGAAACGTACAATGGCAACGTTTTTCCTCTGGTGATTGGGCTGTGACATACATTCACTCTATGGGACTGCTGCTATAAATTATAAGGTTGTTGTGTGTACCGGCCATTTTTCTTTTCTATTACAGTAATACCTGTTCTGAATTAATTAATGAATGAATAGATAAATAAACATACAACAGAGTGTAATGTAATACTACATCTGATCTTACCAAGTCTCTCCAACAGGTGGGGTTGGTGGTGTTTCAGGGCACCGTAAAATGCTGCTCTGACGACCGTTGCACCTGTATCTAGCACCGTTGTATACAGCATCCTCATTTGATCGATAGGTGTCTTCTCAGCTAGAATCTTCTGATAGTTCTCACAATGAACCATGGTTCCTAGACTGTCTACTATAGCCATGACTGTGGATGCGTCTTGAATAAACTGTGCCCTGTTCTGCATCACAAAATGTGCAGCTTGCAAGAGGAAAAAGAGTGGTTGATATAAATATGTTACAGAAAATAATGTAATTATATGAATGACAGATAAATAAAGCTCTCATCTGTACATCCCTACATACACAGTAGTGTAGTAACAACTGGTACATTTATAGTGAGGATGTACACCTAGGCAAAACACGTTGCACCAGCTAACAACTTGTTACCTGAAGCATTAACACATCCACCGCCAAGAACGTAGTCCTACGGTCCGTTAAATCCAACGGTTAAGCGCCAAAACCGTAGTCACTACGTTGCGGGCGTTTTCCCATGTTGAATCGATCAGGTGCCGATTCCGGTTTTTCCGTGCACTTCCGGTTTCGGAGGGGGCGGACCGGAAACGAAATAATACTGGTTCCGTTTTTTGTCCCGCCTCCGTTTCCTGTCTAGCGATCAACTTTGGAAGCGTTTATCTCAGCTTGTAGTTTTCCTCACCGCATCCACCACTCTAACGTTCTCGCCTGTAACTTCAAAATGGAGGATCGGATCGGGTAGCGGTCTTCAGCGTTTTGTTCCGTCGGGTCCCGTGTTTGTGTCGAACCAAATGAACGCGGATTTTAAACGGATTTAGCGGGGACTATGGCGAAATCAAAACAACAACAAAAAAACAAATATAGCTGCAAGCAGCAATGAGCGGTTTCGAGAATAATGGCAGACTGGCAGACTGTGACAGAGTGGCAGACTGGCAGACTGGCAGACTGTGACAGACTGTGGCAGACTGGCAGACTGGCAGACAGACAGACTGTGGCAGACTGGCAGACTGGCAGACAGACAGACAGACAGTGACAGAGTGGCAGACTGGCAGACTGTGACAGACTGGCAGACTGGCAGACTGTGACAGAGTGGCAGACAGACAAACAGACAGACTGTGACAGAGTGGCAGAGTGGCAGACTGACAGACAGACAGACAGTGACAGAGTGGCAGACTGGCAGACAGACAGACTGTGGCAGACTGGCAGACTGGCAGACAGACAGACAGTGACAGAGTTGCAGACTGGCAGACAGACAGACAGACTGTGACAGAGTGGCAGACTGGCAGACTGGCAGACAGACAGACAGTGACAGAGTGGCAGACTGGCAGACAGACAGACAGACAGTGACAGAGTGGCAGACTGGCAGACAGACAGACTGTGACAGAGTGACAGAGTGACAGAGTGGCAGACTGGCAGACAGACAGTGACAGAGTGGCAGACTGGCAGACAGACAGACAGTGACAGAGTGGCAGACTGGCAGACAGACAGTGACAGAGTGGCAGAGAGAGAGAGAGAGAGAGAGAGAGAGAGAGAGAGAGAGAGAGAGAGAGAGAGAGAGAGAGAGAGAGAGAGAGAGAGGCAGTAAGAGAGAGAGCGAGAGAGAAGAAGTGAACATGCATTAATTAACAAAGTCATGATTTTTGTTCAGTAAATTATATTTGGACCGGTTAAATTGGGGTTTGAACCAGGGACCTATAGACTTGTGGGTAGACAGTGTAAAGGATAAGGATAATTCCAGGTCCGTTCATGAAAGTCCTTGCGGTCTTGTTTCCAATGAGGGCCTGTGAGCAATTAGGGGTTAAGAGTCTTGCTCAGGGACAAATTTCATTTCATCGACACATTTGCTGGCCTGGCCTGGAATCGTACCTGGGGCAACCAGGGCCTCTGGCTCCCTAGGTGGGCTCACTAACCACTCAGCTATGGCCACAGTACAGACTGAGCCATTGGATAGACAGAATTGGATTTCATATGTGGTAAGTTATCATACAGCATGGGTTGCTTATTATATACATACAAGCTCATAACGCGTCACATTGTAGATCGGCTGTATGTGGTTACTGTAGGTGTTGTATTAATAATTACATCTGAGATTTGAACCGGCGACCCTCTGGTATCAAGGCAGATGATTAAGCCATTGGGCCAACAGACCCGAACTGATGAAAAGGGAGTTCACACACATGACACACTTTCACGCAAATTGCTCAGAAATACTGGATTTAAATGTTTTTCAAACTGCTCAAAATTGCAGACAATCTAAGGGCGGAGTTTACTGGTTAACAATTGCACATGCATTCATTGATACAGTCATGTTGTGTGCAATGCAATTATAATGAATTCTACATGACGTGGGATTCGAACCAGGAACCCTGTGGTTTCAAGGCAGATGATTAAGCCATTGGGCCAACAGACCTGTACTAGTGAAAAGGGAGTTCACACACACATGACACACTTTCACGCAAATTGCTCAGAAATCCTTGGTTTAAATGTTTTTCAAACTGCTCAATATATTTCGGAATGGAAACTAGTGGAAAATAGTCGATCTACAAGCTCACAACGCGTTGCTATCTAAAAAGGTGTGAGATTGTAGATCGGCTATTTTCACAAGAAAGTATGTCATACATAAAAAACAACTACTCTCAAAAGCATTTCGTGTTATTGTCTAAACATTGCACATGTCTGAATTAACGGGGTCATGTTTTGTACAATGCAATTTAAATGTGAACTGTAATAAGTGGGATTCGAACCAGGGACCTTCGGCACATGAGACTCACACTCTACTGGTGGAGCTATCCAATACACAGCCTTCGACAGTGAAAAGGGACAATCCAACAAAACAAAACAAAAGAGCGAATGAAGTACGTCATACATTGAAAATAACTACTTTCAAGTATGCATTTCTCGTCATCTTTAACAATTGCACATGTATTCATTGATATAGTCATGTTGTGTGCAATGCAATTATAATGAAGTCTACCTGAGGTGGGATTCGAACCAGCAACCCTGTGGTTTCAAGGCAGATGATTAAGCTATCAAGCTATTGAACCTACACACCTGAACTAGTGAAAAGGGAGTTCACACACATGACACACTTTCACGCAAATTGCTCAGAAATCCTGGATTTAAATGTTTTTCAAACTGCTCAAAATTGCAGACAATCTAAGGGCAGAGCTTACTGGTCAAAGTGATACATGTGTTCCTCATGAGTCAAGGCACATGTGTAAGCAGGTTTAACGGCTGTCGGCCAAACGAGGCATGACTTTTGCCTGTTTAAAGTTTGCATTTTCAAAAAATTGCTATAGCGCCCCCCTTTGACCAATTGGAGTAAGATTGGTTTCAGTGATACTTGGAATGACCTTCTACAATATTGCAAAGTGTCAAACAAATGCGAGTCTGCATGTATGTTTTAGGGGCAGATGAATAATTGTCATAAAACTGCAATTTTCATTGGCTTATAAAAGCTTAACGTTTTCACTTATGGAAAATCCGCTTGCTCACGTCTGTCGGCATTGGTCCAAAGTTCATGTGTATACAGTTTCGTACAGATTGCTCAATCTGTACGAAGGAAGAGTCTTTTTTACTGCTTTTCATAGAATTCGAAATGGTGGGAGATCTAAAGGTCAGAGGTCAAAAGTCAGAGTGTGAAAGTTGTTAGGCATGAGGAGACGCATGTGTGCATCGAAGTTTCATGGCTGTGGGTCAAACAGGGCATGAGTTGTACCTGTTCAAAGTTGGCATATTTCAATTGAGTGCTACAGCGCCACCCTTTGGCCAATGTTTGTGAGTTTCGGGTTTTCGCCGTTTGGCATAGCCCTCTACCATATTGCCGAATTTCATAAAAAGTGACCACGCGGTTAGGCCAGAACTGGCAAAACCGGCGGAAGAATAATGAACTCTTACAGATGTAATAGGGTTCGAAGCCTGATAGGCTCTCGAAACCTAATAATAGTGAAAGCCAAGGAACCCAATAAGGCTTCGAAGCCTGATAGGCTCTCGAAACCTTAATAATAGTGAAAGCCAAGGAACCCAATAAGGCTTCGAAGCCTGATAGGCTCTCGAAACCTTAATAATAATAGTGAAAGTGTAGAGATGTAATAGCTTTCGAAGCCTGATGGCTCTCGAAACCTAATTCATTGATACAGTCATGTTGTGTGCAATGCAATTGAGTTGAGGTCTGCATGAGGTGAGATTTGAACCGGCGACCCTCTGGTATCAAAGCAGATGATTAAGCCCAAGGGCGTATCGTCATAGAGGCCAGTGGGGCCATGGCCCGGTCTGAAAAACTCTGCTCCCCCACTCTCAAAATAAATAAAAAAATCTACAAAACAACATTAGCACCCCTCACCCATTCTGTTGTAGCCAACCACCGGAATTCGCCTTTGTTTTCAAATCGGGCTTATTTGCATTCGGCCGGATAGTTAATGGGTGGCCATTAAAAACCGGTTTCCCCGTCAAACTGGTTTTCTTGCCAGGTAAACAGTATAAAGCAGGGCCAGAAATAGCTCCACATTTCATTATTTTTGTGACTACAAGCCGTGACTACTCTACTGCTCTACAACATGAAGAAGCCACCAACCAAAAAACGATTCGTCCAGAGCAGCATGCTGCTACACTTCGCCGCCAGCTCCAGCAAGACGCCAGCAAAGGAGGACAGCAGCAGTGCCAGGACACCAGCGCTCATCACCGGGCCAGCGGTGACGACTGCCCCACCAGCGGCTGCTGGGGGGCCAGTGGGGCCACAACCAGCAGCGCCCACCAAAACGCCAGACCCGCCGCCACCACCAGCGCTCATCACCGGGCCAGCGGTGACGACTGCCCCACCAGCGGCTGCTGGGGGGCCAGTGGGGCCACAACCAGCAGCGCCCACCACAACGCCAGACCCGCCGCCGCCACCAGCAACCATCGCCGCGGCCAAGAGCACCATACCAGTGCGCCCCTGCTCCCCGGATTCCAGCGGCGCAGTTGCGCCTACAGACCTCTCTGCTATCGACGAGCCAGCAACTCAACCCAAACTAAGCCGCTTCCCAACTACAACGATCAACGGACGCTCCAGGTGCTTTTCAAAAAACTGGTATGAGAAATTTTCATTCATCGAGTACAGCATTAGTCGAGATGCTGTGTTTTGCAAGACCTGTCGGCATTTTGCGCCTGAGCATTCAGAGAACGCATTTACGCATTGTGGCTTTTCAGCCTGGAAACGCACAGGCGTTGCTTTTACGACGCATGAGAAAAGTGACCTACATAAAGAAGGACTACAAAGATACCTGGGATACAAAGAAGTAACCGCAAGTGGCCGTGGCACAGTCCTAAATCAGTTGACAAACACTGATGGGATTTATGCTGAGAAACTCGAGAAGAACCGCGATCATCTCAAAGCTGTTTTGGACGTCATCCTTGTCTGTGCAAAGCAAGGCATAGCATTACGTGGACACAGAGAGACTGATGGTGATGATGATAAGAACACAGGCAATTTTAAGGAGCTGTTTAAACTGGTCGCCAAGCATAATCCAGGTATCCAAGCCCATTTAGACACGCTCCACCAGTGTGCTAAAATGACCAGTCCTCTTATTCAGAATGATTTGATTAATGCTGCATCTACATTGTTGCTACGTAACATAAAGAAAGAGTTGCATGATTCTGATCCAACATTTTACGCATTACTAGCCGATGAATGCAAGGACATTTCTAAGAAGGAATTGGTTGCTGTCTGCATACGTTATGTGTACCAGGGGACTATCAAAGAGAGAGCCCTAGGATTTGTTGACACAGGGGACATGACGGCCAAAGCAATAGCTGAGAAAATCCTTGAAGTTGTGCAACCTTTCAACCTAGACAGAAACTTGTGTGTGGGGCTGGGGTTTGACGGGGCCTCTGTAATGTCTGGACACAAGGGTGGAGTGCAGGCCATTCTCAAGCACACATTTCCACATGCCACATACACACATTGCCACTCACATAGACTTAATCTTGTCCTGGGGGCTGTAGCACGCACATCAGAAGATGCAGAAGCTTTTTTTGCTACTCTAAATTCACTGCATGCTTTTATGTCAGGCACCCAGCGACATGCCAATTTCATGCAACTGCAGAAAGAGAAGTACCCTGGCCGCAGACCCCTTGAACTTCACCGTGGTTGTGACACAAGGTGGAGTTCAAGGTCTACTTCTGTCAGTAAAGTCCTTAAGCTATATGACGTTGTACTCGACGTTTTGAGTGAATATAGCGAGATGGCAGAGGGACACACACGCACAGACGCTAACACATTGTTGTCTCAGATGCAAACAAAGAAGTTTGTTTTCCTTCTCAACCTCTTTGCAAACCTGTTTACTGTTTCGGATACTGCAACCATTGGCCTGCAATCTGTCGACATAACTGTGAAAGAAAGTATAGGTTTTATAGAGGATCTTAAAGCTAATCTGTCTGATATAAGGTCCAAGGACGAATCCCGCCTCGGATACCTGGCCATCCTGGCCAGAACAAATGCTATAATGACAGAGAATGCTCTTGATAAGTTGGATGTAAATCAAATTGTGTCAGCCCGAAAACGTTTTGTTCCCACTCGATTTGAGCACAGTGTTATTACTACTTCGCTGGGAAAGCGAACAAGAGTCAGGTGTGACAATGATTTACGCATCATTTTAAACCAGATTGTAGACTGTCAACTTGGTGAGTTGAATGCCAGGTTCCAAAAAGACTCTTATGGTTTCATGACATCTGCTAGTGTGTTCCTAACAACTCCCCGTGCTGATGCAACTGAAATGGTAAAAACTCTCAATGTCTCTGGCAGTGTTTTTGGTGTAACAGTTAAAGAACAGCAGCTTCATTCATTTTGGGCCCACCTTGCAAGAAAAGAAAACCAGGAGGGCAAAAAATTTGACACACTAATTCAGGTTTTGGATGCGTGCCCAGCTAGCACCTTCTCCAGTGTCCGCTGTTTCTTAAACGCATTGATAACACTGCCAATGACCACATGCACCGTTGAACGCCTATTTTCCAGTGTAGGCAGAATCAAAAATGCATGCAGAAGTTCAATGACAACCTCTCGCCTAAACAGTCTATGTCTCCTGTCCTTTGAGAGAGATTTAACTAACCGTTTGGACCCAGATGAGGTTATTGACATGTTCAAGTGCAAGCCCCGTCGTATTAAGCTGTAACATACTAGGCTGCTATATGTTTGCACTGCAGTGCACTGTATTTGATTTGTTAACTTTGCTGTTGTAAATACACTTTTGAGAATAAAAAAACATACATTGATTATACTTGCATTTTGTTTTATTTATTCACGTTTCTCTCTCTTGCATTAACGCTGATGGTAATTCTCAATAGACTGTCACTTATCAGCCGTCGTTGCGCGAGCCCCCCCCCCCCCCCCCCGCCGCCGCGAGGGGGCGGGGCGGTGCGGGGCGGGGGGGGGGGGGGGGGGGGTTAGGTTAAGAATCTGGCCCGGTCCAAATTAGGACCCACCATACGCTAGTGATTAAGCCATTGGGCCAACAGACCCGAACTGATGAAAAGGGAGTTCACACACATGACACACTTTCACGCAAATTGCTCAGAAATAGTGGATTTAAATGTTTTTCAAACTGCTCAAAATTGCAGACAATCTAAGGGCGGAGTTTACTGGTTAACAATTGCACATGTATTCATTGATACAGTCATGTTGTGTGCAATGCAATTATAATGAATTCTACATGACGTGGGATTCGAACCAGGAACCCTGTGGTTTCAAGGCAGATGATTAAGCCATTGGGCCAACAGACCTGTACTAGTGAAAAGGGAGTTTACACACATGACACACTTTCACGCAAATTGCTCAGAAATCCTTGGTTTAAATGTTTTTCAAACTGCTCAATATATTTCGGAATGGAAACTAGTGGAAAATAGTCGATCTACAAGCTCACAACGCGTTGCTATCTAAAAAGGTGTGAGATTGTAGATCGGCTATTTTCACAAGAAAGTATGTCATACATAAAAAACAACTACTCTCAAAAGCATTTTGTGTTATTGTCTAAACATTGCACATGTCTGAATTAACAGGGTCATGTTTTGTACAATGCAATTTAAATGTGAACTGTAATATGTGGGATTCGAACCAGGGACCTTCGGCACATGAGACTCACACTCTACTGGTGGAGCTATCCAATACACAGCCTTAGACAGTGAAAAGGGAGAATCCAACAAAACAAAACAAAAGCGCGAATGAAGTACGTCATACATTGAAAATAACTACTTTCAAGTATTCATTTCTCGTCATCTTTAACAATTGCACATGTATTCATTGATATAGTCATGTTGTGTGCAATGCAATTATAATTAAGTCTACCTGAGGTGGGATTCGAACCGGCTACCCTATGGTTTCAAGGCAGATGATTAAGCGATCAAGCTATTGAACCAACACACCTGAACCTGTGAAAAAGGGCCTCAAACATGTATTTGACACAGTTTCATGCAAATTGCTCAGAAATCCTGGATTTAAATGTTTTTCAAACTGCTCAAAATTGCAGACAATCTAAGGGCAGAGCTTACTGGTCAAAGTGATACATGTGTTCCTCATGAGTCAAGGCACATGTGTAAGCAGGTTTAACGGCTGTCGGCCAAACGAGGCATGACTTTTGCCTGTTTAAAGTTTGCATTTTCAAAAAATTGCTATAGCGCCCCCCTTTGACCAATTGGAGTAAGATTGGTTTCAGTGATACTTGGAAGGACCCTCTACAATATTGCAAAGTGTCAAACAAATGTGAGTCTGCATGTATGTGTTAGGGGCAGATGAATAATTTAAAAAAAGCTGCAATTTTCATTGGCTTATAAAAGCTTAACGTTTTCACTTATGGAAAATCCGCTTGCTCACGTCTGTCGGCATTGGTCCAAAGTTCATGTGTATACAGTTTCGTACAGATTGCTCAATCTGTACGAAGGAAGAGTCTTTTTTACTGCTTTTCATAGAATTCGAAATGGTGGGAGATCTAAAGGTCAGAGGTCAAAAGTCAAACAGCGAAAGTTGTTAGGCATGAGGAGACGCATGTGTGTATCGAAGTTTCATGGCTGTAGGTCGAACAGGGCATGAGCTGTACCTGTTCAAAGTTGGCATGTTCAATTGAGTGCTACAGCGCCACCCTTTGGCCAATGGTTGTGAGTTTCGGGTTTTCGCCGTTTGGCATAGCCCTCTACCATATTGCCGAATTTCATAAGAAGTGACCAGGCGGTTAGGCCAGAACTGGCAAAAACGGCGGAAGAATAATAATAATAAATATAGCTGCAAGCAGCAATGAGCGGTTTCGAGAATAATGGCAGACTGGCAGACTGTGACAGAGTGGCAGACTGGCAGACTGGCATACTTTGACAGAGTGGCAGACTGGCAGACTGTGACAGAGTGGCAGACTGGCAGACTGGCAGACTGTGACAGACTGTGGCAGACTGGCAGACAGACAGACTGTGGCAGACTGGCAGACTGGCAGACAGACAGACAGTGACAGAGTGGCAGACTCGCAGACTGTGACAGACTGGCAGACTGGCAGACTGTGACAGAGTGGAAGACAGACAAACAGACAGACTGTGACAGAGTGGCAGAGTGGCAGACTGGCAGACAGACAGACAGTGACAGAGTGGCAGACTGGCAGACAGACAGACTGTGGCAGACTGGCAGACTGGCAGACAGACAGACAGTGACAGAGTGGCAGATTGGCAGACAGACAGACAGTGACAGAGTGGCAGACTGGCAGACAGACAGACAGTGACAGAGTGGCAGACTGGCAGACAGACAGACTGTGACAGAGTGACAGAGTGGCAGACTGGCAGACTGGCAGACAGACAGACAGTGACAGAGTGGCAGACTGGCAGACAGACAGACAGTGACAGAGTGGCAGACTGGCAGACAGACAGACAGTGACAGAGAGAGAGAGAGAGAGAGAGAGAGGGAGAGGGAGAGGGAGAGGGAGAGGGAGAGAGAGAGAGAGAGAGAGAGAGAGAGAGAGAGAGAGAGAGAGAGGGAGAGGGAGAGAGAGAGAGAGAGAGAGAGAGAGAGAGAAAAGAAAGAGAGAGAGAGAGAAAAGAAAGAGAGAGAGAGAGAGAGAGAGAGAAAAGAAAGAGAGAGAGAGAGAGAGGCAGTGAGAAAGAGAGGCAGTAAGAGAGAGAGCGAGAGAGAAGAAGTGAACATGCATTAATTAACAAAGTCATGATTTTTGTTCAGTAAATTATATTTGGACCGGTTAAATTGAGGTTTGAACCAGGGACCTATAGACTTGTGGGTAGACAGTGTAAAGGATAAGGATAATTCCAGGTCCGTTCATGAAAGTCCTTGCGGTCTTGTTTCCAATGAGGGCCTGTGAGCAATTAGGGGTTAAGAGTCTTGCTCAGGGACAAATTTCATTTCATCGACACATTTGCTGGCCTGGCCTGGAATCGTACCTGGGGCAACCAGGGCCTCTGGCTCCCTAGGTGGGCTCACTAACCACTCAGCTATGGCCACAGTACAGACTGAGCCATTGGATAGACAGAATTGGATTTCATATGTGGTAAGTTATCATACAGCATGGGTTGCTTATTATATACATACAAGCTCATAACGCGTCACATTGTAGATCGGCTGTATGTGGTTACTGTAGGTGTTGTATTAATAATTACATCTGCAAAGTAACAAGTAACTAAAGCTGTCATCTGCTGTAATTGTAGTAGAGTAGAGTAGTAAAGTAAAAGTACCTAAAAATTGTACTGCGCATGTGGCAGGTGTGATTGGTGATGAGTGAGAGGGGTGGATCCAATCCATGGGAATAGGGGGAATTCCAAATGATGATCACCTCAACGCATTGTTGGGGACAGGGATCGAACCAGCGACCTATGGATTCACAGGCTGCCTCTCTTCTCATTGAGCTAGAGATATGGCCTCCCTGATGGTGTCTGTTGATATCTATAGGTTTTTCCGTCCATTATGAACCAAGCCTCTATTTCGCTAACTACTGTAGATCTCTGGTTCACAAAACATTTACCAATAAAGTTTTTTTTTTTGTCTCCTCGGACTGGAAACTAGTGAAAATAGTCGACCTACAAGCTCACAACGCGTTGCTATCTAAAAGGTTGTGAGATTGTAGATCGGCTATTTTCACAAGAAAGTATGTCATACATAAAAAACAACTACTCTCAAAAAAGCATTTCATGTTATTGTTTAAAAATTGCACATGTCTGAATTAACAGGGTCATGTTTTGTATAATGCAATATAAATGTAAACTGTAATCAGTGGGATTTGAACCAGGGACCTTCGGCACATGAGGCTCACACTCTACTGGTGGAGCTATTGAATCGACAGCATCAGATAGTGAGAAAGGAGAATCCAACAACACAAAACAAAAGGGCAAATGAATTACGTCATACATTGAAAATAACTACTTTCAAGTATGCATTTCTCGTTATCTTTAACAATTGCACATGCATTGATACAGTCATGTTGTGTGCAATGCAATTGAGTTGAGGTCTGCATGAGGTGAGATTTGAACCAGCGACCCTGTGGTATCAAGGCAGATGATTAAGCCATTGGGCCAACAGACCCGAACTGATGAAAAAGGAGTTCACACACATGACACACTTTCACGCAAATTGCTCAGAAATGCTGGATTTAAATGTTTTTCAAACTGCTCAAAATTGCAGACAATCTAAGGGCGGAGCTTACTGGTCAAAGTGATAGATATGTTCCTCATTGATACAGTCATGTTGTGTGCAATGCAATTATAATGAAGTCTACCTGAGGTGGGATTCGAACCAGCAACCCTGTGGTTTCAAGGCAGATGATTAAGCTATCAAGCTATTGAACCTACACACCTGAACTAGTGAAAAGGGAGTTCAAACACATGACACACTTTCACGCAAATTGCTCAGAAATCCTGGATTTAAATGTTTTTCAAACTGCTCAAAATTGCAGACAATCTAAGGGCAGAGCTTACTGGTCAAAGTGATACATGTGTTCCTCATGAGTCAAGGCACATGTGTAAGCAGGTTTAACGGCTGTCGGCCAAACGAGGCATGACTTTTGCCTGTTTAAAGTTTGCATTTTCAAAAAATTGCTATAGCGCCCCCCTTTGACCAATTGGAGTAAGATTGGTTTCAGTGATACTTGGAATGACCTTCTACAATATTGCAAAGTGTCAAACAAATGCGAGTCTGCATGTATGTTTTAGGGGCAGATGAATAATTGTCATAAAACTGCAATTTTCATTGGCTTATAAAAGCTTAACGTTTTCACTTATGGAAAATCTGCTTGCTCACGTCTGTCGGCATTGGTCCAAAGTTCATGTGTATACAGTTTCGTACAGATTGCTCAATCTGTACGAAGGAAGAGTCTTTTTTACTGCTTTTCATAGAATTCGAAATGGTGGGAGATCTAAAGGTCAGAGGTCAAAAGTCAAACAGCGAAAGTTGTTAGGCATGAGGAGACGCATGTGTGTATCGAAGTTTCATGGCTGTAGGTCGAACAGGGCATGAGCTGTACCTGTTCAAAGTTGGCATGTTCAATTGAGTGCTACAGCGCCACCCTTTGGCCAATGGTTGTGAGTTTCGGGTTTTCGCCGTTTGGCATAGCCCTCTACCATATTGCCGAATTTCATAAGAAGTGACCAGGCGGTTAGGCCAGAACTGGCAAAACCGGCGGAAGAATAATAATAATAATAATAATGAAAGTGTAGAGATGTAATAGGGTTCGAAGCCTGATAGGCTCTCGAAACCTAATAATAATGAAAGTGTAGAGATGTAATAGGGTTCGAAGCCTTACAGGCTCTCGAAACCTAAAAAGAGCTTGGCACTACGTTGTACGTTCTGAGATTAGCCCTCGGCGGTGGATGTGTTAAACTGTAACAAGGACAGAAAAAACTAACCTTTTTTTGCATCACTTTTTTCTGAAGTCGAGCCATCATCAGCTTCCTGTTGTAAAAATTCACGTTATGCCATGTTATGTCAATCATGACTGAGCGCTATTAGACAATTATATTTGCAACAGTAGTGCTTTTCAACCAGAATCCCACCACTTGAGAGGTTCTGTGGCCACTGTTAGATTGTATGTAGTACACACATTTCTTATCAATATAACATTTCTTTAAGCCTTGTTTGAAGTGTAGGAACCAGTGGATTCACCTTGCAAAAGTGAAGTCACATATCTCTCAAATACCCAACTACTACATATTAAGCTGATCATAATTATTTGAAAAGATATATGCATATTTGAAGGCTGCACTCCATGAGCCCTGGATAGGCAACGCAGCCTGGTGGAGATTTGCGCCCAGAGGAGTGCACTTCTCCAGTATTATTCTGTATTATATGATGACAGGGATGATAAAGCCAGAAATAGGTTTGGCACTGAATGAGTTAAAGAGACATTAGTAAACAACATGTACCTGGATGTGTGGAGCAGCTACTGATGGTGAAGGTGAATGGTCAGCCATTGTGTTGTATTAATGAGGTGGACTGGAGGAACAGCAGCGAAACAACCTGTATGATAAAATCAAAGCCTATTAACTCATTCCCTGCCAAAAAAATGTTTTTGTTTATCACAAAGAACCAGGAGATAACGTGATCCAAAGATTTACTGCTCCATTCACTTTCTGGTTAAAGTATTAGGGAAATATTCTGAATCTCTGCTCCTGTGTTTTACTATGTATTTTTGAGCAAAACATGCTATTTTCAACTGGGTATAACAAGCGAACGGGAATCGCGATGACATTTCTTTTTTTCACGGCAGCACAGTGAAACCCTCCGTAATTAGCAACCATCAGGGGATCGATCATACTGCAGATAAATATTCTGTGACTACTTAAAAAGGTAAGAAAATTGCAAAATCCTGACAGTCTGGGCTTTTTGGACTATTTAGTGAATGGCAGTGAATGAGTTAATGAACAAACTATGATAAAATCATACATTATATGATTTTATCATTATTATATATAATACAATAATACCATTATTATTCTATGCAATGTTACAAACTCTCAGAAAGAGAAAAATAAATTACATAATCACAATTGAGAATATAGCTGCAAGCCAAGGAATCAGAATCAGGTTTATTGTCACATCACAGGTTTACAAGGTAAAAAAGTGGGTGAAATTTGTTTTTGTACATCATTCCCATCGCAACGTTAATTTCCATAGAAAGAAGAGGGGGGAGGGAGAAGAAGAAGAAGAGGGGTGGGGGGTAAGTGGGAAGGAGATCAAACAAGAGAACAACAGAAGGCCAAACAAGTTATCTATATATTTACAAAGTACCTGAGATAAGAAACAAACTAAGGTGCCTGAGAATAGCAGCAATGTATGTATACTGTGCATGATATACTTATGGACGTTAAGGTGCTTAGAGAAAAAAAGAGCACATTAAAAAAAGACAAAGTCAGTGTGTTATACATGGGATTAAGGTGCAAAAGGTCAGAGCGTGTCCACCTAAAGGTGGACTGACCCTGGTATAATCCGCAAGTAGCTCCATGAGGGAGAGCAGCAAAAAAAAGTCATTGTACCTGGTGTAGTCCACAGGTATGTCCGAGGGGGAGCTAAGTCCAAGTCATTTGTCCCTGGTACAATCCACAGGTGTGTTCAGGAAGAGCCAGAAAAGTCTGCGACCAGCTGGGCAGTACCGCCTGTTGTCAGGCTGCTGAACAGGGCTTCATGCCTCATTCAGCATTCTGACAGCAGCCGGGTTAAAACTACTCCAGAACCTGGTGGTGGAACTCTTGATACTGCGGTAGGTCCCCTTGCCGCAGTATCAAGAGTTCCACCACCAGGAATGAAGGCAAAATGCAATAACAGCACAATAAGAAACAGAATAGATTGAACTTGAGACAAAGCAGCCCATGCAATTAACAAATGAGCATTCTGAAGAGCTGAGCAGAGTGCTGAGGGATTGTGGATATTGTAATGTATCTCTGTATTGTGTTGCTTATAATGCAGATTCCAAACTTGTGTCACAAATTCTGTTATGACAAAAGTTTGCAATTTATTTTATGTCATCTTTCTAGACAACACAGATGGATTGTACTAACAACACAGATGGATCAATCATATATAATCATATATAATTATTCATTAATATTGGATAAACCGTGGGTGAAATAATGCGGGAATTAAATTAATGATATGTATCTATATGCCTATTATAGCTTTTAACTCTCTCACCGCCAGATGTCTGGCCGCGTTTGCCCACTGCCAGCGATTTTTTGATTTTCTTATCTTTTTGAAGTAGTCACAAAATATTTATCTCCAGAATGATCGATCCCTTGATGGTTGCTAATCACTGAGGGTTGCACTGTGTGGTTTCACAAATGTCTGCCTTTGAAAATAGCATACCTGGGCCAAAAATACATAGTAACAAAAAAGTACACAGGAGCCGAGATACAGCCTTTTTAAGTAATATGTTAAACAAGAAGTGAATGGAGCAGCAAATCTTCAGATCATGATATCTTGGGTTCTGAACGTTTAAAAAAAAAAAAAAAATGTCATAAGTCGTGCCAGCCAGGGCATTATGACAATGTCTCGTTATAAGTCGTTCTTGCCAGTAAGAGAGTTAAAAAGCACGAAATATTGCCGTGCGTGCGTTTGTAGTATTTTGATATTACGTGATTTTACATCAGGCACAAATTAGCCGCCTACTGCATGTTGCTTTGCAGGTAGCCAGTGTTGCCAGATTTTGCGAGAGAAACAAGCCCAAAAGTCACTTACAAAAAAAAGCAGACATGGGAACAAAATTGGGAAAGTGAAAGTGGTTGAATGAAGACGAGCGCTTGTTGTTACTATTGGATATGGATTGTATACAGTCACTACATCGCGACTGTGCTGAGTAACATGGTTTATAAGAAAACTAACGTAAGGAAAATAATTATTTGATGCGGTTGGTGCAGATCTATAAATAGGATGGCATAATTAATGCGGTTGGATGACGGATAGATAATGAACATGTAGACATGGATTTGGGTGACGAAAAACCCCATCCGCTCAACTCTAGTTGCTACCCTGTAAATGGCCATTGACAATGCATTGGGTGCTTATAATTAAATATTAAAAAAACTACACATTTCTATTTGCAGAAATTGTGTGTCTCCTCGGAATCGAAACTAGTGAAAATTGACGATCTACAAGCTGACAACGCGTTGCTATCCAAAAAGTTGTAAGCGTGTAGATCAGCTATTTTCCACAAGGAAATATGTCATACATTGAAAATAGTTACTCTCAAGAAAGCATTTCATGTTATTTTTAAAAATTGCACATGCTTTAATTAACAGGGTTATGTTTTGTGCAATGCAATTTAAACAAAGCCTTTATGAGGTGAGGCTTGAACCAACGATTTTCTGACTAAGAGACATACACTTTACTGATTGAGCTATTCGATCCCCACAGGCCCAACTTCATGAGAAAGGAGCCCACGGAGACGATTTTCTTTAATGAAGCCAGGCCTCTACAAATTCCATTGGCTCATGGAGGCTTAATTTTTTCACGTACAAACTTCTCTTCAACTGGGATGTTAGATAATGGTCCATAGATTGAGCGTAGAACGTTTCACGCAAACTGTTCCAAAAATCCCAGCAGAAACACAGGTTTAAAAGTTTTCAAACTGCTCAAAATGGCGGAAATTCTAAGAGACAGATATGTTCCTCATGAGTCAAGGCACAAGTGTAAGCAAGTTGCATAGCTGTCGGCCAAATGAGGCATGACTTATGCCTGTTTAAATTTTGCATTTTCAAAAGATTGCCATAGCGCCTCCCTTTGGTCAATTGGAGTAAGATTGGTTTCAGTGATATTTGGAATGACCCTCTACCATACTGCAAAGTTTCATAAACAATATGAGTCTGTATGTATGTGTTAGGGGCAGTGTTGGGACTAACGTTACGTAACACAACTACTTTTTGTGGTAACTAATAACGTAACTAATTACCTTTTCCAATTCAGTAACGCTGTTATAGTTACTGTGATTTAAAAAGGTGCGTTACTGCGTTACATTATGTGATCCAACTGAACTCTCTCTAAACAGGACAGGCAGGCTTGGATGGATACAGGCAAATCCAAGCATCCCTCTCACTCTAACTTGAGAAAGTGAAAGTGGCCAGAGAGGAGTGATGATAGGTTAACAGGGGGTAAAATATCAGCCTAAGCCAATCAGAGACAGAGTTGGGCAGGTCTTGCCATACACAGACACACAAACCCTCCCTTGCTAACACACACACACACACACACACACACACACACAGCAACACGCCCACCACCACAACCGGCGCGTGCACGCACGCACACACACGCACACACACACACACACACACACACACACACACACACACACACACACACACACACCAGAGGTTGCGTTAGTCCGATAATTGTCGGTTTTGACCGTTTTTTTATGACAAAGACCGGAAAAAATAAATCTCTCCGGACATCCTGACCGGTTGATAATGACACGGCTGTTCATTATTTATCACCGCAAAATTAGGCACATTTCAAATCCTCTGCTTTGCAAGCTCGCTCTCTCTCTTTCTCTCTCTCTCTTAACAGCGTGCGTGTGTTTCTGGGGGAGAGAGAGAGAGAGAGAGAGAGAGAGAGAGAGAGAGAGAGAGAGAGAGACGTACTAGACATAGACAGAAAAGAGTTTGTCACACGCTGTTAGGTTACACCTATTTCCTGTTAATAATAACCAGTGTAAAATGTGCTGCATTGGGCGGTAAATAGGAGACACTTTATTGTGAAGGTACAACAGGAAAAAGAAGAGAGCTAGTTGTTGCTGCTGCTGCGTAGCCAGCGGTCTCGGCAGTCCGCGGTCCGGTTACAAGTTACATTATATAAAGTTGTGTATTTAACAGCCAGTCACACACAAGTTGTATCATTACTAGTTAGAATATGTCACAGATACTAGGCTAATACAATGGCACTTGTGAGTAAAGTTGGCAAGTTGCCCTACAGTTTAACAACAGTGCAGGTTGAAGATGAAATCTAACACAGATGCGTAAATACTCTTCACAACAGCTATAGGCTACTGCAACTATGGCTTCGAGGTGAAACATGACGTTAATCATAATCGTGGACCTATTTTTAACTCTATGAGGTGGACACGTTAAAACGTTACCACTTTGGACTGAATAGCTCTATGAGGAGACGACAAGATTCTCACAACTCATCAACTTTCCCACGGCTGTCCCAACTAGACGCACGGACCGCATCCACTGTCTAATTATACAGAATAACCTCCTGTGAGTGAGTAGTGGTCTATCATTTATTGCCCTAACAGGTCAGCTGAGCCACGTTATGAAGGATTCATCTGAAATGCCCAAATTTTGTGCAGTGCCCTTTGATTAGAAAATGCATACAAACGAGTATTGAACAAATTAATTGAGTATTGAGAAACCATTACGCACGCAGCATGCACAAATGGTAATGTAGGTTAATGTATTTGTGTAAGATGACCCTGCTATATAAAATATGTATATTATGATGGTTCATGTTCAAATAGCTCAATCCAAAATATAATGCTGTAGGCCTAATTGTTATGCTGTATTTACGCACCTGCTTGTCATTAATGCATACAAATAATTATGACCGTTATTTTTGTCAGATGTCCGATAAATTTGAATCCTTCCGGACATTGGGGCCGGCAGATTAAAATCCTAGCGCGACCCCTGACACACACGACAACACTCCCACCACCACAACCGCGCGCACACACACACACACACACACACACACACACACACACACAGTCTCAGCTGAGCGACAGCGCAGCGTTAGTTTGCAGCTTGGAAATATAACCATTATTTAGAATTTGTGGGGATAAAGGGCGCTAAAAACATTGCAGTGACAGAAAACATTGTCCACATCGAGAAACAGCAATGCTAATCTCCTGAAGCACCTAACCAAAGTACATGGGGTTATAAAACTAGTCGCCAAAGAAGACCCCTCCGTCTCCACCGGCAGTGATCCAGATGGAGCTACTCCATCGATCTAAACAGCCAAAAAAAAAATGTTTTAAAATCACCACAGCATGTCACCCTCAACTAAACTCAACTAAACAGAGGATGACATGCTTCCCATCGCAACGGTTGAGTTTGTTGCCTTCAGAGAACTATTACAAAATAGCAGTGAAAGCAGCAGGGCCACCTCAGTGCAGAAAGACGTTTAATTGTTCCACCTTAGCCCAGATCATTGCATTACGGAGGATCATTGAGGAGGTAAAGAGGAACAACCTGGCAGCGGTGCTGTGCTTCATCGACTTCAGGAAGGCCTTCGACACTATCCACAGAGGAATGATGTTGAGAATACTTAAGGACTACGATGTTCCTCCCAGCCTACTCCAAGCCATTGGAACCATGTACACAGGAACGAGAGCCCAAGTGACAATGCCCGACGGCAACAGCGAGGAGTTCAACATCCGGAGGGCTGCAGGGTGACACCCTAGCCCCCTTCCTTTTTATAACAGTACTGGACTATGCTCTGAGACAAGCTATGAAAGGAAGGGAGCATAAGCTCGGCTTCACTATCGCGCCCAGAAGGTCAACGAGAAACCCTGACAGACCTGGACTATGCTGACAACATCCTCCTGCTATCTGACCACGTAAAGCAGGCACAGGAGCTCTTGTCCAGAGTGGATTTAGAGTGTGCTAGGGTTGGCCTCATGTTAAATACAAAGAAAACCGAGGTCATGACCTAACATCCCCCAAGACCATCCGCCCCTAACAACAACAGAAGGCATTGTGCTAAAGGAGGTCAGTGACTTTAAATACCTGTGTAAGAGCCATAACGAGCTTAGGTCACGATGACCTGATTTTGCATTGATCTTAATTGTGCCAAGTTATTGCAGCTGTGTGTAATGCCTTAATGATTATGTGCAGCAGTGTACTGTTGATTGAATGTTTGTGATTGGTGCTCTTTTGTTTGATCATTAGTCTTTTGCTGTGCAGTTTTGAGTTGTGTCAGAAGAAGCTAAAGTTGAAGCTGAGAGCACACATTGTTTTTACCACTACACCACTACAAGAACCACTTGCTGTATACCTTATATTTTTTGCTTTATTACCAGTAAAGTCTCTAAAGAAACGGATACAAAGTGCGTCGTGCGTCGAATTACTATGTGCTCACCTTTTTATGAAGATATAATTTGAAGGAAATATACGACTCTACATTTAGTAAAAACAATTGCTCATTGGATTGACTGGAAGATTAAAGGAGATCATTGGATTCTAGGAAATCTACCAGACAATTGTTGGATACTTTTGGACATTCTTTTTGGACAATTTCATTATTGGACATTTCTTGGACTATATCTTTTTGGACAATTTCTTCAACACAACTAATGAAAGACTTTTTTTGGAATACAAGAGCAACTTCAAAAAAGGTAAAAAGAAAGAAAGAAAGAAAAAAGAACATTTCTGATAACCTGCCCAGCCTCTGAGGTTAATCCATTCAAGCTACTCAGTGATTTCTCTGTGTGCAAACTAAAAGCCATGGAAGACTCTGCGTGTTCAGAAATTGTTATGCATCTGGTCTGAAGAGAAGAAGTGTTAAAGTAATACTTTTTGAGGAAAATTATCCCAGATAACTGGTAAAATAAAGGAAGTTGAAAGTTTGATGAGTGATGCTGCCAATCTGCACACAGTGCAAGGGTTGGTGAACTATGACTTAAACACTTTTCTTGCTGAGTTTGGAGAGCTCAGTAGGCGGATAGGAGATCTTTTGCCTGAAGAAGAAAAAGATGCAGATGTAAGAAACTGGTTGGATCCTAGGATGCTGACTATCGATCAGTTTAAAGACAAAGCTAAACAATGGGTGAATGCTCTGTGTGAAAGCGAGTCAGATCAAGAACATCTAGCATGTGTGGAAAAGGAAGAAGAGGAGGATGATGATATAGGTCCTGACGATAGTGCATCACAAATGACAACTGGTCGTAAAAAGGGTTCAGTTGTTGAACGCACTTCTGTCTTGTCCACTCGGTCATCAGTTCGCACTGTTGAAGAAGCAAATCTAGCTGTATTAGTTGAACGTGCCTCAGCTTTACAGGAGAAACAGAAGCTGGAGTTGGAAGTAACACGTATAAAAGCCCAGCTAGAACAGCTGAACTTAGAGGCAGAAATTGCTGAAAAAAGAGCTCAAGTAAGAGTGCTAAGGGAGCATGAAGGAGGGAATGGCATGAACAGTTATGTCCGCTCACATTTGGCAGAGAGAGCCCAAACAAAGGAAGAAAATAAAAGTCATGTCCGCTCACATCTGTCAGGTGGAGTTCGAGTGATGAAAAATGAGCCAATAAGCCATCCAACCGCTAACACGGCTGTAACTAAAAGCAAGGTTACATACAAATCACCACAAGTTACAGGGCCACAGGTTGTGAGGCCAAGGCAGACAGACACCAATGACAGGCAACAGCTTGATAGAAACAGTGATGGCATTCTTCAAGTAATGGAAAAGCAAAATGCAATCACAGAACTGCTAGTTAAGCAGCAGTCACAGGCTCAGCTTCCAGTTAAAGAGGTTGCAGTGTTTAAAGGTAATCCCCTTACCTATAGATCGTTTATCAGAGCTTTCGAACAAGCCATTGAACAGAGAACTGATAATGATGAGGAAAATGTATATTACCTGCAACAGTACACTGCAGGAGAACCACAAGAACTTGTGCGTAGTTGCGAACACATGCCACCGCACAGAGGATTCAAGGAAGCAAAACGACTGCTTGAGAGACATTATGGAGATGAGTTGATGATTGCTAGCGCTTACATTGACAAGGCTTTGAAGTGGCCACAAATTAAATCCGAAGATGGAAAAGCACTAAACACTTATGCTTTATTTTTGACTGGCTGTCGTAACACAATGGAAGATGTGGCGTTTATGGAGGAAATGGATAATCCCACAAATATGAGGATGGTGGTATCCAAATTGCCATACAAAATGAGGGAAAGATGGCGTGATGCAGCTTTCCAAATCAAGGAACGAAGAGGACACAGAGCAAGATTTGCTGATCTTGTCATGTATATCGAGCGTCAAGCAAAAGTAGTTATGGATCCGCTCTTTGGAGACCTCCAAGATAGTCATACATCTACAGCAACGAAAAGCCAGGACAAAGGAAAACCTGACAAAAGTGGAGTGAAAGGAAGCAGCTTTGCTACCAATGTGTCTGTGGAACAAAAACAGCCAGATGCAACAGCAAAGCAAGCTAATGCATCTAAAGCGGCCAACGCTTTCGAGACCCCATGTCTTTTCTGTCAAAAGAGTCATACATTGGAATCTTGTGGCAAAATTAAAGGGCTAGTACACAATGAACGTGTTGAATTCATAAAGTCGAAGGGGCTTTGCTTTGGGTGTTTAACACAAGGCCATCTTAGCAAAACCTGCAAGAAGAGGATGGAGTGCAAACAGTGCTCAGGTAAACACCCAGACATTCTTCATCAAGAGAGAGAAACCATTGAAAACACAAATGTGTCAACAAGTACTAACAGCACTCTGAATGGAGAAGTCACAGGCACTCAAAACTCTGTTCCACAGGAAATAGTTGGCTACACTGGGGGGGGAGACACCGAGTGTATGTTATCAATTGTGCCAGTGAAAGTGAAATCCCGTAGCAGTGGAAGGTCTGTAGACACATATGCTTTTATGGACCCCGGCAGTACTGCCACGTTCTGCACGGAGGAGCTCAGAAACAAGCTGAACTTAAAAGGGAAGCTGACTCAGATCTCATTGAGTACAATGGGCCAAGATAAACCAGATGGACCGAAGCTGTTTGACAGTTACAAGATCTCCGACCTGGAGGTTTGTGGCCTGGAGGAGAGTACGTATCTTCAGTTACCTAAAGTCTACACACACAATAGCATCCCAGTTCAGAGAGAAAACATACCCAGTCAACAACATCTGCAGAAATGGCCTTACTTGAGTGAAGTATGGTTACCACACATTGACGCTGATGTGGGCCTTCTCATAGGAGCTGACAATCCAAAGGCAATGGAGCTGTGGCACATAATTAATAGTCAAGATGAAGGGCCTTATGCTGTTAAGACTGTAGTGGGCTGGATGGTGTGTGGATCTGCGAAGAACGAGAACAAACATTCCAAAGATACAGCTCACTACAACATCAACCGAATCTCAGTGTTGGAGATAGAACAGTTGCTGGTGCAGCAGTATAACACAGACTTTCAAGAGCGTCATTATGATGACAAGGAAGAGATGTCTCAGGAAGACAAACAGTTTATGATGTCAGTGCAAAAGACCACAAGATGTGTGGATGGGCATTACTGTGTTGGGCTTCCGCTGAGAGATAAAGAAGCTAAAATGCCAAATAACCGATGTGTGGCAGAACACCGAGCTGCTAGCTTGGGGAAAAAACTGAGAAGAAATGAAGTGTTTCTTGATGACTACAAAGACCTCATGAGAAGCATCCCAAGACTTGAGTTAACCGCAGCTGTTGTTGCCGTGAAAGTGGACAAGATGCTGCGAGAAGATATACAAATCCCACTTCAGCAGTCTACTTTCTGGACTGACAGTACAACAGTTCTCAAGTACATAGACAGTGAGACAGCTCGCTACAAAACCTTTGTGGCAAACAGGGTTGCTCTGATACGAGAGGCTACCAAACCATCGCAATGGAGGTATGTCAGAACATCACAGAATCCTGCTGATCAGGTCACCAGAGGAATGAACGCCAAGAGCTTGATACAAAGTGAAACATGGCTGAACGGGCCACAGTTTCTGTTGCAGCCAGAAAGTGAATGGCCACAGAGACCAGACAATGTGACTCAAAGTCTGCAAAATTATCCAGATGTCAAGAACATCACAGTGAATACCATCACAGCTGAAGAGAAGCCTGACCCTGTGAACAGCTTGCTTCAGTGCTATTCAAGTTGGGACCGACTCAAAAGAGCGGAAGCTTGGATTTTGAGAGTCAAAGAAACGTTGATCCACCTGAAAGACAAAAGGAAAGAGTTAAAAAACTCAATAAATCAGTTGGAAAAAGATCCAGAGAAACAGAAGGTGCTTATCCAACAGCGCATGGAAAAGTACAAGAAATGGACAAAGCTGAAAAGAAATTTCATGACTGGAGATGTAGTGCTGGTGGTTGACAGTTCAGCCCCACGAAGCACCTGGATAATGTGAAGAATTACCCAAACAATACCTGACTCCAGTGGAACGGTGCGCAGAGTGAAGCTGCAAACGAAAACCAGCACTCTGGAGCGACCGATACATAAGCTGTGCTTGCTGCAAGAAGCCGTTGTGAACCCAAGAGGACCACATGAAGACATGTGAAGACAAAGACTGATACATATTAGATTAGAATTGTTTATTACATGTTTATCTTAGATTTAAGTTGAACTGGCTCTTAGTATTTTTGTTATTTGATAATTGCTTAAATTGTATTGCGTAAGCAAATAGGGGCCGGAATGTAAGAGCCATAACGAGCTTAGGAGTGGATTTAGAGTGTGCTAGGGTTGGCCTCATGCTAAATACAAAGAAAACCGAGGTCATGACCTAACATCCCCCAAGACCATCCGCCCCTAACAACAACAGAAGGCATTGTGCTAAAGGAGGTCAGTGACTTTAAATACCTGTGTAAGAGCCATAACGAGCTTAGGTCACGATGACCTGATTTTGCATTGATCTTAATTGTGCCAAGTTATTGCAGCTGTGTGTAATGCCTTAATGATTATGTGCAGCAGTGTACTGTTGATTGAATGTTTGTGATTGGTGCTCTTTTGTTTGATCATTAGTCTTTTGCTGTGCTGTTTTGAGTTGTGTCAGAAGAAGCTAAAGTTGAAGCTGAGAGCACACATTGTTTTTACCACTACACCACTACAAGAACCACTTGCTGTATACCTTTTTTTTTTTTTTACTTTGAAGGAAATATACGACTCTACAACCTGGGCGCATTGGTCGGCTCCACAGAAAAGGACCTTAAGGTGAGGAAAGCACTAGGCTGGAGAGCTCTTAATGGCATGACTAGTGTGTGGAAATCCAACCTCCACCGACGCATCAAGATCAGTTTCTTCTCTGAGACTGTGGAGTCCGTTCTCCTCTACGGCTGTGAATGCTGGACACTAAAGCAAGCACTACAGAAGTCCCTGGACGGGTGCTACACCAGAATGTTACGTGTGGTACAGAACATCAACCAGGACGAGCACATTACCAACAAGCGTCTGTACGGGGCACTACCAAGTGTATCAGAAAAGATAGCAGTCAGGAGGATGAGACTAGCCGGCCACTGCCACCGGCACCGAGAATTCCCGGTCAAAAAGCTCGGACTGTGGGAACCAACACATGGGCATCGATCAAGAGGACGTCCCACACCTACCTATGTGGATGTACTAAAGAAAGATGTTGGTGCAGAAAGCACAAAGGAGCTGGCCAGATGTATGGAGAACCGAGACGACTGGAGACTCCGATGGAGGGCTCGTCTGAGGACGACGTAGAGAGAGAGAGCGAGAGAGAGAAGTGACCATTCTGCGTAACGGCAACTCCCCCTGGATAGCAGACCTGCCCCCTTGTTCAGGAGTCCCGCCACGTGTGACACTCTGAGAGAGAGCAGTCGTGGTTTGCTCCAGATAAGCAGTCTGTGTGCCGGCTCGTGCAGTATACGAGACTTCGTGCCTCCCTGCCTGTTGATATAGCACAGCGTCGACATGTTTTCTGTCCTGACCAACACATGGCGCGCGCCCAGGAACGGCAGAAAGTGGCGTATGGCCAAGATCACGGCCAGGAGGTCTATGTAGTTTATGTGTTGGGTCTGCCATCGGCTGTCCCAAACGGGAGGCATACGTAAGTCCGACATCCCATTTCTCCGACTACGTGGCATCCGCGTGCGGTTAGGGTTCGGGTTAGGTATAGGGTTAGTATAGTAAACGTCGGAGGCATGCGCTGTCGGAGGAATGGTCTGTCGGACTAACGTATTGCACCCGTCCCAAACACCCCTGGCTATCATGCCGTTGTAGGTGGCACCCCACCCTGTCAGGCTGGCATCCGTGGTGATCACTACTCTGTGGGTGATCATGCCCATCATTACGCCTGAGGAGAGAAAACCCGGTTCTCTCCACTGGTTGAGTGCTGCTACACCTTCCCGCGTGACTAGCACTCTGCTGTAGGGACGTGACTGGGAATCCCAAGTGCCGTCATCCACATTTGAAACGGCCTCATGTGCAGCCTCGCCATGCGTATTAGCGCGATGGCCGAGGCCATGAGTCCGTCATCCTCATGCAAGTTCTGACCATGGGGCACATTAATATTTAGTTGTTGGGTGATAACTATGTTTTTTGTTTTTTTTATGATTTCTCGAAAGATTACATTGAAATGGATGGGATTCTGTAATATTTCAATATTGTATTATTAATAATTGGTCCAGTAAAACATATTGATAATAATCCCTGGTGTGCAGGAGACCATTGGGCACATTACTATTTAGTTGTTGGGTGATAACTATGTTTTTCTCATTTTTAATGATTTTCCAAAAATGTACATTGAAATGGATGGGATTCTGTAATATTTCAATATGTTATTATTAATAATTGGTCCAGTTAAACATATTGATAATAATCCCTGGTGTGCAGGAGACCACAGGGCAATTTAATATTTAGTTGTTGGGTGACAACAATGTTTTTAGATTTTTTTTTATGATTTTCTGAAAAATTACATTGAAATGGATGGGATTCTGTAATATTTCAATATTTTATTATTAATAATCGGTGCAGTAAAACATATTGGTAATAATCACATATTGTAAAGGAGACACTTGGGCACAACAACATTTAGTTTCTGGGTGATAACTCTGTTTTTAGAATTTTTAATGATTTTCCAAAAATGTACATTGAATGTATGGGATTTTTTAATATTTCAATATTTCATTATTAATAATTGGTGCAGTAAAACATAGTGGTAATAATCACAGACGAGAACATTAGACACAAACAATGTTTTTAGATTTTTGTATTACATTTTTACATGTATATATTGAAGTGAATGGGATTTACGATGTCATTGAACGCACCATCTGTTCGCCTAACCGTAAAAGGCCACGTAGCTGCGCAGCAAATTTTGAAGCGCGGCTAGTGCGACTGTCTCTCTCTGAAGTGCGGCTAGCGTCACCGCAGTCATGTGGTGAAGCATTGTCTAGCATTCTGACAGGCATTTAAAAATTATGCAGCAGACACTATTCATTTGAAATTATGTAACCCAACATCTTAAGAACTACATAAGTATCCCTAACATAAATACGGTTATGTCCCTAACATAAAAAACGGTGAGAGACAAACTGTTTGTTTGTTTAAAGGAGAATTTTGGACTAAAGTTTTATTACCTTTTCTATGATGTTATGATATCTTAGGATGAATGGTACAGTAGAAAAAATTCATAACTCCACCCCTGGTCCGCCACAACTTAAAAAGGTGCGCGGATAGGCCTTAGGTTAGATCACATATTTTAATAGCTTTTTTTTTTTTTTTTTTTAGAGAGATCTGACGTTCATAGTGACAGAACACTGTCCAGAAAAAGAAAAAAAAACAGAAGTCTCGCTAGACGAGATTTCAATCTCGAGATTTCAATCTTGTCTAGCGAGACTTCTGTTTTTTTTGTTTTTGTTTTTTGGGTTGCATAGTGTTCTGTCACTATGAATATCAGATCTTAAATTAAAAAAAAAATCTATTAAAATGTGTGATCTAATCTAAGGCCTATCCGCTTCAACTGTAAGTGAGATTCCCCATTCTAGTGAATGAGGCAGCTTAGAGTGCTTTTAAGCTGTGGCGGACCAGGGGTGAAGTTATGACATTTTTCTACTGTACCATTCATCCTAAAATATCATAACATCATAGAAAAGGTAATAACATTTTAGTCCAAAATTCTCCTTTAAGAGTCACAAAACTTGCCGTTTGTGGTGCACGTTAGAACGTGCGTTGTAGTTCAATGTAAATTGTTTGTTTGATGTCCTCAAGTTAAAGCAACATGATTGTTGATTTAAAAAACAAATGTGATTTGTTTGTTTGTGATATATAGATTGATTGGAATGCTGGTACAATTCTGTCTATCATATTTGCATTTCATATGAGACTGCATTTGTAAAAAAAAAAAAAAAAAAAACCTAATTCATAAAAAGACAATAAGAAAGTAAAAACAATATTCACATGTGTTAAAAAATAAATGTAAAGCATGCATATTTCCATGTATTATTTCATGTGCATTGTATTTACAGTAATTCTTTTTTATTTTCATTTAAGGGTTTTCACCTTACAGTACAACCTTACAACAACTGTACCTTACAACTATACACTACCTGCATAAGCTGTACTGCAACAACAAAAACTAAAGTAAAGAAGAACTAAAAGGAAAACCAAAGTTGTGGTCATTGTATGAGTGAAACCCAGTTAAAACCTCCTATGGACTGTACTATCCCTTTCAAGCGGGGGAACTGCAAATATACTACATAGCTTGACAGGGTTAGTTCACCCCAAAAAATATAGTTTTCTATCGATTAGTCACACCATGTAGACCGTGTGGAGACCCACCAAAAAGTGCCTAGAAAATGAATTTCGTTCCCATGTCTTGGATCTACTTTTTCAATGCATTTTTGCATAGACAATACCCTTGTGGACTTTGGGTTAAAAGGTCTCCGCACAAAATCCTGCAGTATTTTTTTTCACAAGCCAGAAATGTATATAAAAGTGAATAACCAAAAAACGAAAATCTTGTGCTGCTATTTTCCTTGTAAAATGTGTTATATTGATTCTGGCAACACCAAATCTTTCTTAAATGTCATAAATACATGTACCTAACATCTGAAACAAGTATTGGTGCCTTAGTGTACTCATGTTTGAATTTTGTTCATGAATTGTAGAAAGAAAACGCTTCTACTTAAGTGATTGGCGCCCAGCACAATGAAACATACACATAGTATATTTAGCTAAAAGCTTATATTTCATACATAGAAAATGTCACAATCTACAGTACTGTGTAATGAAAGGTAGAGAAAAAAAAAGCAGCACTCCTTGGCCCAAAATGGCTGAAAATCAATCACAATGCTACCACGCCCCCTAGATTTGAATAATGGCAGAAATGGACTAGACTAAAATAAATACACTAAAGCTCCAGAGTATTACAACATATTGTACAAAATATGTATTAAAATACCACAGTGTGTCACAGCATGTGTCATTTGTACATCATGAGTATGTCTTGCAGCCCTGCATCACCAAATCTTTTTCCTAAAATACCTAGGAAGGACATGTAGTATGTATGTTGCACTGAAAAAACAGCTGGGGGGAATCATGGGTCAACCTCCGCTTCAATTAATCCTGCCTGCAACATAAAATTTTCGGGAAAGATGAGCACAAATGTATAAATAAAGTATTCACAATGATAGCCAATTTAGTTTATACTGATGATACTGATTATACTAATGCCTTGTTTTGTTATACTCTCAAAGCCTTTTTTTGTGAGGGAATACATCTATAATACTTTTCAGCATAAAGGTTTTTGTTTCACAGAACTGTCAAAGACACACATGGTATTTGACATTCGTAGCTGGTTTATTTTCGGCACCTCTTGGTCAACTATATGTGTGTGTGTGTGTGTGTGTGTGTGTGTGTGTGTGTGTGTGTGTGTGTGTGTGTGTGTGTGTGTGTGTGTATATATATATATATATATATATATATATATATATATATATTAGGCATGTAACGATTTATCGTATATCGATTTAAATCGATTCAAAGTGGTGACGATTTAAATCGATGCAATAAAATATGACATCGCGATGCAACCAGCAGAGGGCGCAATCGAGTCAGACTCCCTACCTTGTTCTCCGCCTACTATTTTGTCCCCTCAGGGCCACCATAGCTGCCTGCGTTTGTCTCTTCTTCACTCACTGAACAGCAGGCTATGAACGGCAGAGTGGGGTTCACGTCCTCTCAGGCTATGAAATCTAAACAACTAGGCGATCGCACTGCATAAAGAGGGAAATGTGCGTCGCATGTAAACATGTTTATTTGATTGATGAATTGCCCAAACTATACCGTTTACCCCCTCCCCCGTCTGACAACGTTGTTAGCTGTCTGATTTAAACTCTGTAGGAAACATACAACTGATAAGGCTTAATGAAAACGGCTAATTCTGGAGCTCCTCGGTGCGGCTGCAGAGTACAATGAAAAATAATCTAATTTAATAATTTAACAATTGTATCAGACCGCTGACAACGCCAAACTCCTTTCAACACTGTCTTTCAGATATATAGCTTATTTCATTGATATTAATCAATTAATTCTTATCTAATCTCATTTGGAGCAGTTTAAAACAGTTTCCCTTATTACTGTACATAAATGTGTTGTTTTATACAGAATGCTGAGAATGTAGCATAGATAAAAAATAACTTGTAAATCCCAAGGCTAAGCCTTAGTTTGTTTATTTGAAGGTTTTCTTTATAATTTATTTCATCTGGGATATATGTTTTAAAATTCATTTCTTTCATAAGACGTTATTATTTTACAAATAAAAAGGTATATTCGTTTATTCATTAGTCTTAATGTGACAGTTAATGCCTGTACCTCGTGAATAAAAAGGCTTTATTTAATTTCATGTATCAAAAAGAGGATAAGAGAAAATAGTTTTTTAAAAATACATGATTTTTGTAAAATAAATCAAGGTTTTCAGTAATTTGTCTGGAAAATAAATGTGCAAATAAAATCGTGAAGAATCGTATCGTGAACCTCGAATCGTGATTCGAATCGTATCGTGAGTTGAGTGAATCGCTACATGCCTAATATATATATGTGTGTGTGTGTGTGTGTGTGTGTGTGTGTGTGTGTGTGTGTGTGTGTGTGTGTGTGTGTGTGTGTGTGTATATATATATATATATATATATATATATATATATATATATATATATATATATATATATATATATATATATATATATATATGAGGATGATAAATACAGTAATAGCACCCATACAATCATAACATGACAAATTAATATTTGACAGTCCAATATTGACATGCATGTTTTGTTTACAATCTCTTACTTGGCCATATTGCCAATTAGCTTATGGGCGTTATCAGCACTGGTGAGATGCAGTGGTGGACGGCAACAAAGTACATTTACTCAAGTAGGCTACTGTACTTAACACATCGGGTGCCAGCATTTTTTCATAACAACTTACGTTGGGTGCCAGCATTCTCCCCATTGACTGCGCTTTGCTGTTTAAAGCACTAGACTCCACGACCAGCAAACCCACGTAAAAAAAAGCATCCATTCATGTTGAGCGAGGACCCTGGGTACAGCCTGGAACCATATAATTTCAGTCGCGAGTTACAATGGGGGGGGGATCGCGCATGACCGGTTTTCACCACAGGAAACGGATTCGGAGATATAGGCGTTTTAAAGAAGGAAATAGACAGGAAGTGGACGGAAGCCATGTTTTTGTTTTCGGTGATCTATCTGGCCCTTCCTTCTCAAGATCACAATGGGTACTCCCAGGGCTGCTCTAGCCCCGCCCGTGCGGAGAAAAACGAAAAAAACAAAAAGACTAGACGGCACCAGAGCGCTACTATGTAAACACGCGGTTCAGACCGTGATCGGCACCCGATGTGTTAAGTAGAATTTTGAGGTTATTTTGCTTTCATTACGCAACGTGTTGTGAGCTTGTAGATCTGCTATTTTCAATTGATTTTTTTCATGTGATAACATAAAAAATGATTTCAGTCTCATGTTAAAATGTGTCTGCCCCTGTGTGTGTGTGTGTGTGTGCGTGCGTGCGTGCGTGCGTGCGTGCGTGTGCGTGTGCGTGTGTGTGTGTGGCTCACCTGCTGACGTTTCTATTTGAGAGAGTTTATCCTTCTGCGGTCTTCCTCTCAAATTAATCACATTAATGTATTTTTGTCAATACAACGCTGGTAGAATGTTGCGTGAAACCCAGCGTCCTCAGGAGGCTTGTAAAAACCCATATCCACACAATGTTGACGTTTATAAGTAACGTTGACGCACGTTCTGTAGTAGCCATGAAACATTCAACCTGGTGTTTGCACTTTCTCCATTAACGGCCCATACATCTACATAACGTTCATATTTCAGATTTAAAGTGCTTACCCATGGCCGATTACCTGTATCTTCCGTATTGTACAATAAAAAGCATGTTAATCCGATCGGTGGCCATTTTCACCATATCCTTTCAACTACGCGACCCTATCGGTTGGGAGGTGTATTGCACTCTGATTTACTCGTGTAAATTCCTGAACGTCTTCTTTCTGGACAGACATAAGATTCATATAGCATCGTTTCGAGTCCTTTTCACTTTTGAAGGATATTTTCTATGTTTTGATTTCTTTTCTTCGGACGTTACCGTTGCCATGGCTGTTGTTGCAGGAAATGGTGGGAATAAAGAGGCACCACCCTTTTGAGTATTACTACGCCTAGTAAGAAAATAGTACCGACTTTAAACGCTGATTATAAAAATACTGCACAAAATCAGATGGCGACACTTTTGTTTCCTACTTACTACCAATAGATTTTTTTTTAAGAAGCAGAGATTATTTAGATCCACTTGATGGGAACGAAACTGAAGGAAAAGGACCTAGACAATAGGGCTTAATGGAGACTTGAATAATTTGATGACCAGCGGACTGGTAGGCAGCGGTTCCAGTAGGAGACATTTTCTGGAGTCAGGACTGCTGTAATGTTTTCATGGACAATGAGGTCTCCGAACATATACAGTAGCTACGTCCTCTGGAGTACAACCTGCGTTAAGGATAGAAACCTGACGCTCCAAACCTGTGCCCAGAGCAGGTGATCTTGACGCTGTGGGTTTGGGCCACCGGGACCTCAGCGTGAGATCAGGAATAACCATCCCAACACACACCAGGCATCATCCATTATGTGTATGCATTCATCAATCACTCCGTAAACGTTCAGATTATGACTGCCTTGCCAGGCTATCTCTCATTAACGTGGCATCATGGCGGCCAGTGACTCACGGGGGACACAGGACTGCTTTGTTTTGTAAAACAGCAGTAGCGCACACTGCTCAGTAATGGGTTTAATTCATATACTAAACGTATTACATTCATGACGATGTGATTGGTGTCATTCATGCACTATTTGACAAAGATTATACTGTCACAGAATACATGGTAATCGCACACACTGGCCCTCATTTATCAATGGAGTGTAAAAAACAGCGTATTTTTTGCCTTAAATTCGCCCGTAGGCCAACGTCCAAGTGACATTTATCAAGCAATCCTATACAGCCAATCCTAGCGTACATTTGGTCGGAGCTTTGATAAATCTGACAGCTGAAACCTATCGTCATTTAAATAACACAAGAGTGTTTCCCCATATAATCCTTCGCCCGCCTCACTGCCTGTCAAGTCACACACGTCACACGCACGTGCGCACACACACCCACACACTTACCTACACTTTATGTATTCCTAACGGTACAATCTTTGTCAAGTAGGCTAGTAGTAGCCTACATGAATGACAGATTATGACACCATCAACGGAATACGTTTGTATATTAAATTATTTAACCCATACCGAGCAACAGTGTGCGTTCGAATCACACTAAATAAGCAGTCCGTGAGACTCGGGCTGCAGTGAGTCCCGGCCGTGCCGCCACTTTAATGAGACAATTGGCACCGGGTGAAAAAAGGGTTACAAAAACTGTGGGATAAAGAATTATAGTAAAAAAAAAACATGTATCAGTCGGATCCTGCATATTAAATTCCCATTGGCTATGATTGACTTTCAAAGTTGTGGGCACTGGGTAGCCATCCTCTGATTCACCCACTTGAGCAAGTTCCATTTGTACACTCTCACAGTTACAGACCTGTAAGGGTCCATTTGGTTCCATTTGTACACTCTCACAGTTACAGACCTGTAAGGGTCCATTTGGTTCCATTTGTACACTCTCACAGTTACAGACCTGTAAGGGTCCATTTGGTTCAATTTGTACACTCTCAGAGTTACAGACCTGTAAGGGTCCATTTGGTTCCATTTGTACACTCTCACAGTTACAGACCCGTAAGGGTCCATTTGGTTCCATGTGTACACTCAGAGTTACAGACCTGTAAGGGTCCATTTGGTTCTACTTGTACACTCTCAAAGTTACAGACTCACTGACAGACAGACAGACAGAATATAGGTTGTACATTTAAGATACAAACTGAGTCAAACTGTTATCAATTATTGATTATACACATGATCTACAGGGATCAATATGTACCAATATGGACTAAAATATACACACTAAAAGTTACTTTGTAGATTTTGATTATTATTATAAAACATACCATGTAACCATGTGAAAATAGCAGATCTACAAGCGCAAGGCATTGTGAGCTTGTAGATCTGCTATTTTCCACCACTGGAGGCTGGTGGAGTGTGTTGTTGTTACTGATGTTTTATAGTAGTTTAATTAATTATTAATAAAAATCGCGCATGTGACCCGCACCGCATCGCATGTGTGCGCGAGCAGATCTTGTTTTAAAGTGTGTATGTATCTCACAGTCTTCGTCCATCCTTCGTCTGTCTGTCTGTCTGTCTGTCTGTCTGTCATACAGTCTGTCTGTCTGTCTGTCTGACGGATCCGATTCTCAGTTTTATGTAATGTGGGTTTATAAGTTCTATTCATATTGTTAATGTGTTCAACTAATTAATCATTTAATTGATATATGAGTATTCATTTCTATGCAGGACTGGAGGTGAGAAACAGAAGGGGTAGAAGCTCTGATACTAAGAGACATATTGTGACTGCAAGTCTCTGACTGAGTTATGTGTTGACATTCCTCAGAGGAACAACAGGGCTGTATCTCCTCCTGTTTCTCTCTCCTCTCTGTGTCTCTTAAGGGCCTAAACCAAAACACTGCTGTGTAGCTGCGAACCAATCAGGTGTGCCTATTTCAATGTTCAAGTGCCTCAACTACTCTGGTATGGATTACTTTTTGTACTTATTACTTTGGGTACTTTCTAAGTACCACCCTGTTTCTGTGATACTTTGGGTACTTTCTAAGTACCACCCTGTTTCTGTGATACTTTGAGTACTTTGTGGGCCGACCCTGCGGTTAGGGGGTAGGCTCCCCGATCCCTTGGGGGCAACAGGCGGCAGCGGGGTCGCAAGGCTCCCAGAGCACGTTAAATACCACATATAGTGCTGGGGAGAGACTGAAGAGCCCCCGTGTTCTGTCAAGGATGAATCAACATCCTGCTGTGGAACCGTCTAGTCTGCGGGGGTGTCGCACATGGCAACATTTTGAAAGTCACAGCGTTGAAGTGTCACCTGTGGGTTTTGTAAATGTTGTGATGTGTCAGGCACTGCGTGGTAGGTGGACGACAGTCCACACCTAGCAGAGGGTGCAGTCTTGCGGGACGACCTCTGTGAAAAGGCAAGGCTGGTGAAAACGGTTAAAATTCTGGCTCCCGTAGCCAAGCGGGGCCAGGACAAGACCGTCGGTTTCCTGCCTGGGGCGCCAACCACGCCGACAGGTAAGGGGTCGCTATCGACTGGGTCACCGGCCGGTCGGGTCACAGGTGACATTAAGACCATGCGATGCCTTTGAAAGGTATGCTTGGCCGTCGTGCTCGGCTCAATGTACAGTCAGGCCATCACAAGCTCAAAGCGACCGCCGCTTGTGCAACAGTTATGTAAGCGAGTGATGCTCCTGTGATCGGTGGGCTTTGAAAAGAAGACGCCGGGAAGCAGGAGGCTTGAACTCTCTATCCAGGGTGACCTGGGTGTAGACCTCAAGTGGAAAGGGGTCTAGCCTGTGACTGCGCCCTGGTGCAGGAGGCACAGGAGTGGGGAGGTCCAAAGGACTTAAGCGCATGTCTTGTGTTGTAATAAAAGCTTGTGTGAGTCGGTGTGCTCGCCAGTTGTGATTAGACTACTGTCAGCACACCTCCTTGTCCGGCAAGTCAAATACTGAGATCTCAAAGTTGTCCGTGTGTGTTTATTCGAATGTGTGATCTGAGCCTAAGGTGTTTGTGAAATGATAAAGCAATCTATCACTGTCATACAGTCTGTCTGTCTGTCTGTCTGTCTGTCTGTCATACAGTCTGTCATACAGTCTGTCTGTCATACAGTCTGTCTGTCTGTCTGTCTGTCTGTCTGTCTGTCATACATACAGTCTGTCTGTCATACAGTCTGTCTGTCTGTCATACAGTCTGTCTGTCATACAGTCTGTCTGTCTGTCATACAGTCTGTCTGTCTGTCTACTATAGTGGTATAGTCATTCTGTTAAAGCAACAGATGACTGTAAGACCTCATACAAAAATCCTGGGGGGGGATTTGTCATTGCGTGTTGGGCAGGAGGAGTATGAGACTCTCTATCAGGGGTGTCGAGCTCATTTTGGGGTCCGGGCCACATTGGTCAAATGGTGACTTGATGTGGGACGAAACCAGTTGCGGACGCGCATGCGCGCTCACACCCATTCAGTTCAGTTATACAGCATCCACTAACTACGTATATCACTTTTTTTAATAATATAGAATAGCTACTTTAATTATTGACATTAAAAACAAACAATGCAATTTGTAAGGAGCCCCAATAAACCATTTTAAGTAGAATCATGAAGTTAAACAATACCTGGTTCTGTGTGTGGTTAGGTAACGATTACCATGTTTTAAAGGTTTCATGACGTTCAGTTTTACCACACATTAAAAGTCTTTGTCATGGTCCTTCAAACGGGTATAGAAAGTTTTAACAAAAAAATCCACTCCATTGATCCATGGCAGGTGTTTTTCTCTCACATTTCTAAAGCCTTTTCAACTGCAATGAAAAAAGAAATCTTTGCCTGCGGGTGTCGCTGGTGAGGGATTTTGCCTGTCAATCATCGCCTCTGCTCCGCCCCCCCCAAAGGAAAGGATAGGGGAGGGGAGGGGCGAGGAGGACAGTGGGCGGGATTAATCGACAGTGACCTCACTGTCGAAGGGCCAAGCTCAGATTACTTTTCAGCCTAATTATTCAGAAAACCCCAGACCACAGAGAATCCACTGAATGTTCAAAGTTCTGATTTTTTGGGTGTAATTGAGGTCATAAACCCCCCCAAAAAACATAAAAAATAAAAAAAGTGAAAATGAATGTCATAGAACCTTTAAGCCACGTTTTCACTACAGTGGCAGAATTTTTCCAGCAAAATAATTAGATTTATAGACAGGGGTGCACATAACTTTTTAGGTCTGGTACGCAGAAGAGCACCTGGACATGTGACTTGGTGTGCATGGCGCCCGTCCCGTTTTGTCAACGGGGGGGGGGGGTGTTCAGCCCGGACAGTTTTGTCAACGGGGGGGGGGGGGGGGGGGGGGTTGTTCAGCACAGTGCCCACCGGACACCGTTTTGTCAACGGGGGGGGGGGGGGGGGGGCGAGAAAAAAAGGACGCTCTGCTTCTAAATTCCGCCGATTTTCGCCGTTTTTTTTTCTCACGCTGTTACATAAAGCCCCCAAGGTTGGTGCCCTGTGCTGCTGCGCTGATTTTATCCGCCAGATTGGGACGTTCACGGCATATTTTGCACCATTACGGTGCGTTCATCATCGGTGACGAGTGCCTCTAACAGCCGCTGCTGGCTGCGTGCACGCAGCGAGGCAATGCGAGGCGATGCGAGGCGACGCGAGTCATATCTCTACCCCTGTGCCTAATGGCTGTACATGGGGCCGACGGGTGCTTTAGAGTGATTGTGTGAGTGTGGCTTCAGGAAGTAAATTCCTAGCCTCGATCTCTAGGCTTTTATTTTTTAGTTTTGCTAAAAAATAAAAGCTTGGAAATTCCTGTCCCAGCTGTTGGTGCGCAAAAGCGCCTCGCGTCGCCTGATGTGGTGCGCATTTTTTATTTTGGGTGCGCATGCGCACCTGCGCACCAGTTATGTGCACCCCTGTTTATAGAACAGTGGTGTAAAGTAACTGATTACATTTACTCAATTACTGTACTTAAGTAAAGTCTTTAGGTATTTTTTTACTTTACTAGAGTATTTCCAATTTCCAGTACTTTTACTTCTACTCCCCTCAGAGCATGTGAGCGGAGCGGAGCGGGTGAAAATGCCGCTCCGCGCTCCAGGGGGCTGAAATGCCGCTCGCTATTCGCTCATGTTAAACCCGCCCGCGCTCCGCTCCCCGTCGCTCCTCGCTCAAGTTGATTTGCGCAAATCTCGCTACACGCTCCGCTCAAACCGGGTCGCTCAACAGTAAAAAAAAAAAAAAAGAAAAAGAAAGTAGAAATTCTAATGAAATCTCGGTGCGCTGTGCACTGCTGCTGTCTGTGTGTCTCTGAGTCCGTGCGACCGGGCATGCTCAAACATTCGGTGCGCGGCCCCCGCAAGGGCGGCCTGGAGCGGGAGGCGGTCCTCGCTCTGAGTAGCGCTCCAACCTTTTTATAACCAGCTCCGCGCTCACGTCAAAATCGCGTCGCTCCGCTCCGCTCACATGCTCTGACTCCCCTACATCTCAGTCACTGCTATAACTACAGTATATCAAATTCTTGGCCAAAACCGAATACCGAATATAGGAAACACTTGGCCGAATGGCTGAAAATTATTATATAGGCTACATTTTATTAAATATTATTATTTGTACCATGCTGTCATCTATGTTGTAGAGTTACATAATTATGGCAACACTTATCATAACTATAATCCATATTTAGATCAGTTATTTAAAACATATTTATTTATTGAGTAGAATTATTTATGTACTATTGTGTAGTAATATAATACAATATGTCTCACAACATTAGCATGCCATACAGTTGAATTATTGCAAATTAAATAAATATGATTTCAAGAAATTAAAACTAATATTGAATAGCCAAACAAAAGGCAATATAATGTCTGCAGTTGCATTATTGCACACAGCCAAAATGCATTAATAATGTTAGACCTGCCATTCCTTCCCTTTTAAGTTACTTTCAGTTTAATTTCAGAAAGACGCACACACACACGCACGCACGCACCAGAGCTGCCAACTCTCACGCAATGAGCGTGAGAGTCACGCATCTGACCTATTTCACACGCACTCACGCCACACCTCCAATTTCTCACGCATGACTAAAACAATTCTAGGAATTCTGCCTAGCAACCGCTCTACCAGTGTCTGATTGGCTGAATGGAGGGAAGGGCCCGCCCTCCTTGTTCCTCACGCAGAGAGCGGCGTAAAATCACCTGCGTGGTGTGTGCACTGCGTCAGCATCACTCACAGAATTCAAAAAGAGAGTGGAGTGGAGACTGAGACTGGAGACCACAATAATCAGGACAGCAGCTCAAAAACATAATGAGAGGATAGAAAAGCTATCTGTGCAAAAACTGCAAAGTGTGCAGATTTAAGCAAGTATTTTAAAACAGTGAAAGCTGCAGAGGAAAAAGAAACAGAAAGTGTTTAGACGACTCAAACTAGCGCGATCACAGGAGTTATCATCAAATCCAAAGATTTGTTGTGAATAATGATAAACAAACAACCTCTTGTTGCTTCCAAGTTGGGGGGGGGGGGAGTTGGACCAAAACCGAAGTTATTGAAGAGGAGGACACAGAGAATGTTTCGGCCATCGGAGATCAAAGGATTTAGTTGCTGCCATTCTGATAATGACAGGAGCAACCAGACATGCACTACAACCAGGTAGGGGGTCCAAGTGTTTCCAAATGGACTGCAGTCTGCACAGAACCCTATCCATCAGATCCAAAGTAGACTAGTTATAGGGTATACTATAACTATCCCCCCTCCCACACACACGTATAATTAATGAATGTAAAAAAAAATAATAGCGGGCACTCCGTGCGCGTTTCTGCCACGCACAAACTCGGCCAGGCCCACTCAGGCCCAGTTTCACAGCAATACTGAGTACACTTACAATATACTTTGGATCTGATTTTCTACTGTTTCTAACATTAATCACCCTGTAACTCAACCACTTCGGAGCTGCTTTTAGCCTTAGATGCATTTTCATTTTTTTTTATTACCATAGAAGTGCAATAATTGTTATAAACAAATGCTGGTTAGGCTGATCAGATATAATTATAGCAGTGTTAACAGCGAGCATTCATGTATCTATTACAGAATAGTATTAACTTGGCATTGAAGACAAAAACTGTATTGAAGATTCAAGATTTTGCTGTGCTATGACGCGCAACTTGAATACTAATGAAGTACTCAATTCAGTGACCTACGTTCAATGAAGTGAATGGCAGGTCGTTGAAATGTGTGAATTCCTTCGCCACTCGCCAGTAGCCATTAATTATCACCTCAAGAACAATAGCCAGTTAGGCACACACATGATAAGCCATCAACTCAGTTAGACTAGTCAGCCACCTTGACACCACTGCTCTAGATCCTCCCGGTCGGGGCTACTCACTGTTAGGATGAGTCAGTAGGATACAACAGCAGTGACAACACAGAAATGTGTGTGGGGTGGAATTAATAAGCAAAATAACCCGACTCAATTGGGAAAGAAGACTCATTCTTGAACTCGCTGTGTGTGTGTGTGTGTGTGTGTGTGTGTGTGTGTGTGTGTGTGTGTGTGTGTGTCTATATACTAGCAATCTGGGATCCCATCGCCAAATGAAAAGGAAAAACAGCGCCCTCTGCTGTTTTTGACTATCTCAGTTGGCTCTGGGAGGAAGTCGACGTAGCACACGTACGCAAGGAAACCGGGGTCTTGGTCTGCCTTCAGCCTTTCACTTCCGGTGGTGCGACTATGTTTTCATTCCCACTAACAATATTTCTACACGGAACACTAACACCACTTCTCCCAGAGAACATGGATGGTTTTGGTTATAAGCCCACTTGTTTCTATGATGAAAGAGCAAGTTAAAATCTTTCCATGGTTTTGTCTGCTCCGAGGACGCTATTGTTAAATGAGTTTCGGTTTGTTTCGAGTGGGGAAGGATCGGCGGACACGTAAATCCCGCCCACTACATTTGATTGGGTAAAGCGCGGCCTGCTTCCTGATCTGAAGGCACGCCCACTTGTAGGCCAGTGCGTACGCGATATGACGAACCCCCCCGACAGATTCAAACGCAGAGCAGAATCTGTTCTTGAGAGATTAATATACTAGAAGAACTTGGTATGACAGGCAGACAGACAGACAGACAGACAGTGTTGTTTAGGACCTGTTCAAACAAGACTCTACCTGGTTGAAGTTATGTGAGATAAAAACACAGGAGTGTAGATCCAAGTACACACACACACACACACACACACACACACACACACACACACACACACACACACACACACACACACACACACACACACACACACACACACACACACACACACACACACACACACACACACACAGTATATAAATGTCAGAGTGTTCAGTGTTGACAACAACACATAACTGACCTGAACTCCATTTAGTTTTATACGTAGGATTAAAACATACAGATTAATGTCCAGTAAAGTGTTTTAGTTGCTACGTATCTGTCATCTGAGCCCTGTTTACAACTATACTGTATGATAGAAGCACAGACAGACAGACAGACGGGGAAGGAAAGAACACTTGTTTTCTTTACTTTACTCCGTCACTCCGTCTTTCTGTGTGTGTGTGTGTGTGTGTGTGTGTGTGTGTGTGTGTGTGTGTGTGTGTGCACGAGCGGATCTTGTTTTAAAGTGTATATGTATCTCACAGTCTTCGTCCATCCTTCGTCTGTCTGTCTGTCTGTCTGTCTGTCTGTCTGTCATACAGTCTGTCTGTCTGTGTCATACAGTCTGTCTGTCTGTCTGTCTGTCAGTCTGTGTCATACAGTCTGTCTGTCTGACTGTCTGTCTGTCCGTCAGTCTGTGTCATACAGTCTGTCTGTCTGTCAGCCTGTGTCATACAGTCTGTCTGTCTGTCTGTCTGTGTCATACAGTCTGTCTGACAGTCTGTCTGTCTGTCTGTCAGTCTGTGTCATACAGTCTGTCTGTCTGACTGTCTGTCTGTCAGTCTGTGTCATACAGTCTGTCTGTCTGTCTGTCTGTCTGTGTCATACAGTCTGTCTGACAGTCTGTCTGTCATACAGTCTGTCTGTCTGTCAGTCTGTGTCATACAGTCTGTCTGTCTGTCTGTCTGTCTGTCTACTATAGTGGTATAGTCATTCTGTTAAAGCCACAGATGACTGTAAGACCTCATACAAAAATCCTGCCCACCACTGTGGAGGTTGTGGGTTTGAATCCACCGTGGCTGGTCTATCCGGCTTTGTGGAGCGTCTATATGAAGCCGGGGGGGGGAGGGGGGGGGGACATTTGTCATTGCGTGTTTGGCAGGAGGAGTATGAGGCTCTATATCCTCCCGGTCGGGCTCCTCACTGTTAGGTGAGTCAGTAGGATACAACAGCAATGACACAGAAATGTGTGTGGGGTGGAATTAATTTATCAATGGAGCGTAAAAAACAGCGTATTTTTTGCCTTCAATTCGCCCGTAGGCCAACGTCCAAGTGACATTTATCAAGCAATCCTATACAGCCAATCCTAGCGTACATTTGGTCGGAGCTTTGATAAATCTGACGGCTGAAACCTAGCGTCATTTAAATAACACTTAAATATCCTCGAACTGATTTTACGACACAAAGAACCGGAATACGTCCAAAAAAAAACATATAGAAGAGTTCCCCCATCCTGCATAAAATCCTTCGCCCGCCTCACTGCCTGTCAAGTCACACACGTCACACGCACGTGCGCGCGCACGCACACACACGCACACACTTACCTACACTTTATGTATTCCTAACGGTACAATCTTTGCCAAGTACGCTAGTAGTAGCCTACATGAATGACAGATCATGACACCATCACATCGCCATCGATAGAATACGTTTGTATATTAAATTATTTAACCCATACCGAGCAACAGTGTGCGTTCGAATCACACTAAATAAGCAGTCCGTGAGACGCTGCAGTGAGTCCCGGCCGTGCCGCCACTTTAATGAGAGATAGCCTGGACTGGAGAGTCATAATCTGAACGTTTATGGAGTGAATGTTGAATGAATGAATGGATGAAGATTGGTGTGTGCTGGGACTGTTAAATGTCTCCCGTGGCGCGGCCGCACCAGTCGCGACTCCCGAAAATGCTCTCGCTTAAGCGCTCGTATATTTTGAGAATAGCAGATCTACAATCTCACAACGCGTCGCGCAGATTGTAGATCTGCTATTTTCAAATAGCCAATGCAGCAGATCTGTTAAAGCTATTTGTTTAAATGAGTTTATAAAATGTTATTTTTTCACAGGTATTATTTATTAGTGTGTTAGATATACATTTTGGAGTGGATACATGCATCCAGATGCCTGTCAGACGGCCAGGAAATGCTGCTCCGCAGGTCTAGGATGGAACAAACGAGTGCAGCCAAAGTCAACAACTGGCTCTGATCTGAGATCTGAGTGGGCCGTACGCTAAAGTAAAAGTCAGGATATATTGATAAATGCCGAAAGTTGCGGTGATCTCACCGTACGCCCATTATTTGGTCTACACCGCGTTGATAAATGAGGGCCACTGTGTGTGTGTGTGTGTGTGTGTGTGTGTGTGTGTGTGTGTGTGTGTGTGTGTGTGTGTGTGTGTGTGTGTGTGTGTGTGTGTGTGTGTGTGTGTGTGTGTGTCACTCAACAACTCCACATACACACAACCCACGTTGAATAGAAATGAATCCAGTTATGATTTTATTCCATAAGTCTTACCGGTGTTGTTGTGGTTCAGACTAAGAAGACGTCTCTAGTGCTCTAGATGTCTTCATAACTCTCACAGGACTTGATACAGGACCTGACCATAAAAGGAAACACATTCTCAGGTGAGAGTTTGATTGGTTTAGAACAGCGGTCAGATGTGTCCATACATTCAGGTAAACATGACCTTATAAAGCCTTGGAGTAAGTAGGAACGTACTAATATTCTTCACTCCAAAATAACCCAAAATGAATTAACTCTATACCTGGAGTTTAATATACAGTTATGTCAGTTATTAATTATCTCTGCCAGGCCGGACAGCCGAAGGCCAGAGATTATGTTTTTGCCCCTGTTTGTCTGTCCGTCTGTTAACAGCTAATCTCCGTTAGACCAGGCACGGCGTCAGGATGAAATGACTGAGGGTGCAGTTGAAAATTGCGAGGCTAAAATGTACGGTTACTGCACGGATTGTGGCCGGTTTTGGGTGTTTTTTTGGTACTTTATTTCGGTTTTAGGGTTAGGGTTAGGTTAGGCTTATGTTATTTAATTCTTATTTAACCTGATTTTACCGATTTTTTAATTAAAAGATTAATTATAAAAAGATATACTTTTTTTTTCAAAATAAACTGAGGGGGCACAATTTGAAACTGAGAGTGCCAGTTTCCCTCAGGCACCCCCGTGGCGCCGGGCCTGCGTTAGACCGATCAGTGTGAAACTGCACACACAATCCCTGTACGCCAAGGCAGAACCTCTGCCCCACATTTTTCAACTGGGTCTCATGGTGGCGCTATAATATGTTGCAACACGTTTTGGCCTATAACTCAAATCATACTGTAGGTTCTAAAATCTCATTTTCTGTGCATTTCATTTGTCTGCAATACTTTGCCACGCTTTCTCCCTGGATCAATTTATTGCGGTCGCGTTTGCTTTCTTGCTTTATACATTTTACTTCCTCGTATGATTCCATGAGCTGCTGCAGTGATGCTGTTCAGCCACAGAGAAGAACGCTGCTCTGGTTTTGGCCTCCATGATTGGTCAAGTTCAAGGATTCTGCTATCGACTTCCATGATCTTTTATAGGAATACGTGAAGCCTGGCTTTACCATCCTGGCTCGACACAGCATGGCTTGACAAGGTCTAGCTCGACAAAGTCGCTCCTTCTCAGCCTGGCTTGGCGTTCATGGAACGGAATAAACCAGGCTGTATGGACCAGACTTTTGTCAAACCTGGATTTGACTTAAATCCAGGCTTATTTAATTCTCCTTTCGTGTAATAGGCCCCTGGTAGGTTACAATGACCAATTTATAACTGAATATTCTAACTACTAACTATAAACCCCATTGTTTCAGAGGACAGATAGACACAACAAATACATATAATATAATCAGTGGTGCACATAACCTTTTTGGTCTAGTTCTCAGGGGAGCGCCTGGATATGTTACTTGGTGCGCACCAAACAGTGTTGGGCAAGTTACTTTATTTTAGTAATATATTACTATTACTTATTACCTTCCTTTTAAAGTAATACATTTTGTTACATATTACTGCCTGAGCAACAGTAATAAGTAAAATTGAACAATTAAATAATCTAGATTTTGTATTAATATTATTAGCCCACAAATTATTTTTGGGACACAGAGATGGGCAAACTTTTAAATTATAAGATAGGATTATAAATGATATGAATTAATCAATTTATTTACTTAAACTAATCAATTCATAAATAGATATATACCTTCTATAATGTAGCCTATAATGACATGACAAGACACAAGCCTCTTTCTATACCTGCATGAGCAGCATAGAATGCAAATGAAAGTGCTTGTATATCTGCTATTTTCAAATGGCTGAAATGTAGGGCTGAATTGGTTAATGTATGTTCTGTAATAATAATCCAAATCAACAAACTAACTTGTAACCAGGCCTGGAATTTCGTCATTTTAGGGGCAAGGCCACTTGGCCTTTGGTGTTGCAATTTTTTTAGGGCACAAAGGCCAAATGCCAGGGCAGGAAGGCAATAAAAAAAGATTAAGTCCACAGAAATAATTGAACTTGAAGGTTAAGAATGATTTTTATTTGAATGTAGTACAATAATAACTATCTGTGAAATATAACCCATTTATTTCACAAAATAATGTGTTGGCAAATTACCAATATTTGTACAAAGTTATACTCGTCTCAATATATGTCACTTTCAGCCCTGGTCTTCACTGACTGAAGTAGGGGTCACATGAATCACATTAGATTCACAAATTAGAGATTTTATGTATTTTCCCCACAAGATATATTCATTCAAATGAAATGTGATTGAACTTGCACTAATAATGACTTTAGTTGATTTTTCACTATTTAAAATATATTTCTTAATTATTAATAATTATAGCTTGCAGATTGGCTATTTTCACAACTTAAAATTGTTTTAAAATAATAATAAAAAAAGAACATACAAGGTTTCCATCCGACAGTGACAATATATAGCCTATATATGGTTCTGTATCAGTATATGAGTCAGTTTTAGCAGATTTCATTCTAATTGGCTAATATGACTGCCTATGAATTTCATGGCCTGGGTAGGTAAACCTGGCCTGGCGGAGATATGCCCTGTTGTGCACAGCAGAACAACATAGACCAGTGGGATTTCTGAAATATGTGATTGTTAGAGGCATTTGGGGGTAAAAGTCGGGAACAAGGCCATTTTACATAATTCAAGGGTGCTGAATCAGAAAAACACGGTTCCCAAGCAAAATTCTTAGTGCTTAACCTCCTAATTTGCATATCAAAATGGCTGCCGATTTTGAAGTATTTCTTAAAGAACTCTATAACAAAGCAAGCAAATCTGACAAATAAAGTGTATATATTTATGTTCTGAGGGTCATACAATGTGTGGAAGATATTTGTAATGTAATAAATGTAAATAAATATGCAAATTAGAGGCCACCATTACATAAAATGATGTACCGTAGTACTCAAACGGTGCAAAAGGTGCATCCCCCTTATTTTGTTCCTAATTATCTGTATTTTTGCCATCCTTAGGACATCTAAAATACATACTTTTTCCCCATGCTAAATGTTTAGTTTTTGACCTTCTAATCTGCATATCTGAATGGCTGCCAAATTGGCAAATTCGCACCTTTATCTTCAATAACTCTGTGGCCAGGCAAGCAAAATTGACAAATGAAGTGTCTACAGTTTCTACAATGTGAGTAAAGAATTTGTAAGTAATATAATATGATAATATAATATAATATAATAATCAGCCTACTCCGAAATATGCAAAATAGCGGCCCCCATAACAGATAAGCCGCTAAAAAGCCTATTAGAGACCAGTAGAGTCTAGTACTGTACAGCCTAGTACATCCAAGACTAGTCCAGCCTTTTGGGAGAACAGACTAGGGGAGGGTGGTATAGGCTATACTAGCATGGAACAGGCCGGACTAGGCTAGACTAGGTTGTAATAGGCTGTACTAGACTCTAATAGGCTCTATTAGGCTGTACTAGGCTCTTGTCCGCCCTGTAGATCCTCAACCCATAGGGACTAACCACTGTGTACACGGGCAATAGCTTGTGTGTGCACAAGAAATAGTTTTGCATGAACATTTGTAGGCCAAAGTAAAGTACTGCCTTCTATAGCCTAATAGAGCCCAGTAAAGCCTAGCAAAGGCTGCTAGAGCTGAAAGCAGACCATTAGAGCCCAGCAGAGACTAGTACAGTAAAACCTAGTACACCCAGGTCTAGCCTAGTCCAGCCTGGTGGGAGAACATAATAGGGGAGGGGGTACCAGGCTATGCTAGGACTGATAAGGCTGGACTAGGATAGATGAGACTGTACTAGGCTGTACTAGGCTGTACTAATGGGCTATATTAGGCTGTACTATGCTCTTGTCAGCCCTGTAGATCCTCAACCCATAGGGACTAACCACTGTGTACACGGGCAATAGCTTGTGTGTGCACGAGCAATAGTTTTGCATGAACCTTTGTAGACCATAGTACAGATCTGCCTTGCACAGCATAATAGAGCCTAGTACAGCCTAGCACAGCCTACTAGAGCATAAAACAGCCTATTATAGACCAGTAGAGTCTAGTATAGTACAACCTAGTACACCCATGACTAGTCCAGCCTTTTGGGAGAACAGAATAGGGGAGGGGGTACAAGGCTATGCTAGGACTGATAAGGCTGGACTAGGATAGATTAGGCTGTACTAGGCTGTACTAGACTATACTAGGCTCTATTAGGCTGTGCTAGGCTCTTGTCAGCCCTGTAGATACTCAGACCATTGGGACTATCCACTGTGGACACGGGCAATAGCTTGTGTGTGCACGATCAATAGTTTTGCATGAACCTTTGTAGACCATAGTACAGATCTGCCTTGTACAGCCTAATATAGCATTGTACAGACCAGCACAGCCTACTGGAATTTAAAACAGTCTATTAAAGACCAGTAGAGACTACAACATCAAAGCCTAGTACACCCAGGTCTAGCCTAGTCCAGCCTTTTGATGGAACAGACTAGGGGACGGCGATATAGGCTATACTAGCATGGAACAGACTGGACTAGTTAAGACTAGGTTGTACTAGTCTCTATTAGGTTGAACTAGGCTGTGCTAGTCCCTTGTCAGCCCTGTAGATACTCAGACCATTGGGATTAACCACTGTGTACACGGGCAATAGTTTGTGTGTGCACCACCAATAGTTTTGCATGAACATTTGTAGGCCAAAGTAAAGTACTGCTTTCTATAGCCTAATAAAGCCAAGTACAGCCTAGCAAAGCCTGTTAGAGCTGAAAACAGACTATTAGAGCCCAGCAGAGTCTAGTACAGTAAAGCCTAGTACACCCAGGTCTAGCCTAGTCCTAGGACTAGGCAGTAATAGGCTGGACTAGGCTGTACTAGGCAGGGCCCATCGGGGGTGGGGGGGGGGACACAAGCCTGTATGGCAATCAACTGAAAAGTTAGGCTACATAGCTTAAACAATTTCAGCCTTTCCCTGTTGGCCGTCTAAGCGCATCTAGGAAGTTTCATAGGTTTTCGATGCTGGGAATTGGAGTTATGGCTGTTTAAAGCCCAGCCAATAGGAACACAGAGGGGCGGGGCTTAATACATTTCAGCTAGTCCCTGTTGGCCGTCTAAGTGTACCTATAGCCATCCCCATCCCACTCTATATAGTTGTGTTGAAAGTAGTTTGTGTTCAGTTATCAGTACCAGTTCTGTGGCTCTAACTCATTCTGGGGGTGAGTTATACATGGGGGCAATTTATTTTTTGGTCATCAGGGGCCAAATGTACCAGGATTTTTCCATGATCTAAATATGTATTTTAGATGTCTTAAGGATGGTAAAAATACAGATAAGTAGAAATAAAATAAAATAAGGGGGATGCGGATGGATCACTTTAAGTACGAAACCGTTTTCTGTAATAGTGGCCTCTAATTTGCATATTTATTTACATTATTTACATATATTACATTATAAATACCTTCCACACATTGTCTGACCCTCAGAATATAAATATATACACTTTATTTGTCAGATTTGATTGCTTTGTTATAGAGTTATTTAAGAAATACTTCAAAATCGGCAGCCATTTTTATATGCAAATTAGGAGGTTAAGCACTAAGAATTTTGCTTGGGAACCGTGTTTTTCTGATTCAGCACCCTTGAATTATGTAAAATGGCCTTGTTCCCAACTTTTACCCCCAAATGCCTCTAACCTCCTTATAGAAGGCCTTTTTTCTGAAATCCCTCCTGTCTAACAGGTGAAAGCAATGGACTTAAACAAGGACTGGACTGCGCAGCAAAAACGTCTCAAACTATGTCAAACTGTCACATTCTAGCTGCTGAAATAAACTTTCCATTTAGATCATTGTTGACAAACGAACAGAACATGGATGTTGTTTGCAAAAGGATTATTTCTTGCTTTACTAACGCACGTTACCCAACACTGGCACCAAATAAAGAAATACATACATTTTACAGCGACACGTCTCGCAGGAAGCCTCATCAAGAGGGCGAATCCGATCCTGGCTGCTCCTGTTATCAATTGTTTGCACTATGTTGATGTGCTCTTTGCTTTTCTCATGCTTATCAAAAGCTGGGTGACTGAAATTCTTTGTCCCTGTATAAAAGGCGCTGCTTTTATCCGCCAGATTGGGATGTTCACAGCATATTTTGCACCACATCACGATGCGTTCATCATCGGTGACGAGTGCATGTAATGCAGCCAGCAGCTTGCTGTGTGTGCTGTGTCAGGATTCGAGGCCACACTCAGACATGTGCAGCATGCGTCCCCTCCGCCTCTGCCCATGGGTGTGTATGGGACACGTATGCAGAGGTGGACAAAGTACTCGACCCTAGTACATGAGTAAGAGTAGAGATACCCATGCTCAAATTTACTCCACTACAAGTAGAAGTAGCTCAGTCAAACTGTTACTCAAGTAAGAGTAAACAAGTAATTGCTTTTAAATATACTTAAGTATTCAAAATGACATGCTTTTAAAAAATACTTGAAGTACAAGTAAAAGTAGCAGTACATTTCTTAATTTTTATATTGATGAATTGCTGTAATGTTTTCAAAATGATTTCATAGGACCTTGTAACCAGGGGTGTAGTGGAGGGGGGACGCGGGGGAGCGGCGCTCCCTCACTTCTTTTTTTCTTCTGTTTTAATTTTAATTTTTCATACATTTTTTAATCATGGGGGCGGGGTGCGCTCGCTCACTTCCAAAATTAGCACTACAACACTGCTTGTAACTCTTGTTTCAGAGAAGTAACTGCATGGACTGATGTGCTTGCTTGTAGAATCACTGTGTTATACAAAAGCCTGCAGAAACACCTATAAAAACATAGAAAAGAATGAGGAACCAGAACAAAATATTTGTACTCCTATACACCCATACAAGATGTAATAATACAGAATCATTGAATTAGTATGATTACTAGATTAACATCAAATATATTGCTTTTGCATACTAACAAGTGTAAAAGAAAGGCTTAACAAGGGGGTCGAGTGCCATGTAGTAGCCATGTTCGATTCTGCTTCGATAACTGGATGTTGTACGACGAAGTATATGTCCAGCTTAACCACCCCAGAGCTGCCTTCCCCTTGGATCTGGTCCAATTTAAACAGCATTTCTCAGTAATATGGCAAAGGATTAATTAAGGAGCTGTGTCAGTGTCCTAACAAAGCAAGGGGGTTGACTAGTGGTCACGTTGACGCATCACTCCAATGAACAGCAGCAGCCAGTGCAGTACAGGGTATCTACGTGAATAATTATATCTATGGAATACCACTACTAAAACTCCTCCAAAATTTTAAGCCACAGACCAGGGGTCATCACCATGTGACGGACATTTTTATCAATATTTTATTTTTGTCACGGAAATAAAAAATAACTGGTCAATGATTTTACCGGAAACTCAAACTAAATGTAAACTAATGGACTCGTAATGTGCAATAGTGTCTATGCCAGTGTGCTACACATTTTAAAACTATTAGACTAGCATGTCTGCATAAACACTAGTGCCACAAATACTGAGCCCCCCCCCCCCAACAGTTTCATTGTGGCCATGAGATCTATTTAGCCACTGGCTTTTCATCTTATTATAGACCCCTAATTCAAATAATACAAAGATAATAAGTCAATAGTTTAATATGTATAATTATGAAAAAAGTGTAATGCACACCAAGCAATAATACAAACATTATTTATGATCGACATACTGATGATTGCACTTGACTTGATATTTTTATATGGCAATGGTTGAAATTTCAGTTCCTTAGTTTATTTATTTTTCTCAGTTCTCTGTCTGCTGGAAATGTTTAGTCAAACGACGTGTGGTTTGTCCGCAAGTTCTCTTTTTTCACCATCACTGTGCAGTTTTCGCTGATGAGACAAATACTTACAGTAGAATAATGATGAGAGAGCTCTATCCAGTTCCATGTATGGTATACAAATACATATGGCTGAGATAAATGGTAAAATGGTAAATGGTGCATTTATATAGCGCTTTTATCCAAAGCGCTTTACATAGATTGTGCATTACATTCACCCATTCACACACACATTCACACACACATTCATACACCGATGGCAGAGGAAACCATGCAAGGCACCAACCTGCTCATCAGGAGCAATTAGGGGTTCAGCGTCTTGCTCAAGCAAACTTCAACACTAACTCTGGGGGAGCTCTCCAGCCCGGGGTCGAACGGTTTCCAGTTCACTCTACCCCTGAGCCACTGCCGCCCCCGAGATTTCAGTTCCTTTTTCTCTGTCTGGTGGAAAGGTCTAGTCAAATGATTTATGGTTTGTCAGAATGAAAGTGTCTTTCCAAGTTCCCTTTCTTCACTTACTGCATAGCTGTTGCAATTCTTTTTCCCATCAAATATAATGTGTTGTATACTATGTCTTTTGTCTCATGACGTCTGTTCCCAAACTCATTCAACTGATGTCTTGTCTCATTAGATGTGGTTAAAAAATAGTAGTAGCTTAATAAACAGGTAACACATGTGTACCAATGATATGCTTCCAGGGTCAATCCAGTGTTAATTCACACTGCCCCACTCATTTGTTAGTTTCAAGAGTTGTGGTTTCTGTTAAGGTGAACAAGTATTCATGTTGATGAGAAAGTCTCAGACCATGTGTAGGTGGTATGATGTAAGGTATGCCAGTGTAACAATGAAATGATTAAGGCAGCTATTAGCAAAGTATTACTTCTAGCTGTCTGTCTTGTCTTGCATCCTCACCTGAGGCAATCATGTACGGGTACCAACACAACAAATCTCCTGCAACATATTAATGAGCAAGTCATCCCGACACTTTAATTCCCTTAAACGTTTTTCATTTTTTTATTTATCTATATGGACATTTTTTTATTTTTTTTTATTTCATGTATTAAAACATATTGGAATTGTTTTAATTGATGAAGTTTTTTTTTAATATATTTTGAAATAATAGATATGTTTTTTAAATGTAGGAAACAAAAACAAAGGGGGGTATTTACTCGCGACCCATAAAAATGTGTCCCAAACATGGGTCCCGACCCACTGTTTGGGAAACAGTGCTCTAGACTCTAATCACACACAGTTTATTCATCTCAGCTGTGTCTCTTTCTCTGTATGTGGTTTTGCATCCTGAATGCGCACACACATGCACAAGCGCATAATGTAAAGTGCACATAAAATAAAGTGCTTACCTTATGGTCAAGGATGTTACAATTATGTACGGTTCCTCATAAATACCCGCTTGTTCCGTATTGTTCAATAAAAAGCATTTTAATCCGATCGGTGGCCGTTTTCTCCATATTCCTCCATACTTACAACTACGCGACCCTATTGTTTGGGAGGTGTATTGCACTCTGATTACATTATAACTCTATGAGAAAATAGCCACTGATCGGATTAAAATGCCTTTCATTCAACTACACGGACGATACGGGTGCTTCTGAGGACCCGTACATAATTGTAACATCCATGACTATGAGGTCAGCACTTTATATTTGAAATATGAACGTTTATGTAGATGTACGGACTGTAAATGGAGAAAGTGCAAACACCAGGTTGAAGTTCAGCCATGACGAGCGTCATGTGAACCATGGCTCTAATGAACCAGGCTTATTGAACAGCCGAGAAACAAAGCTGCACATTTAAGCACATAGAATAGAAGTTGTGCTGAAGTCTGTGTCACATGTCCTCTAAGGTTTTCTGTAGCTCAATAACTAGAAATAATTTTAAAAACAGAACAAAAACACATTCCAGCGAGCCTACGTTACTGAGAGCTTTGTGACCCATAGAAAGCTGTTACCCTAGGCCGGAGCTGTTTCACAGGAGAGCAGAGAACACGGGCGGCCCGATTCATACTTCATATGACGCACTTACAAGCTCACTACACGTCACATAGTGCTGTAAAGTAACAAAGTACTTTTACTCAATTACTGTACTACTTAAGTACACTTTTAAGGTATTTTTACTTTTACTCTACTCCACTACATCTCAGAGGCAAATACTGTACTTTTACTCCACTACAATTATTTGAAAACTTTAGTTATTTTGTAGATTTTGATTATTATTACTAAGGTACAGGTCGATTTTTAAAGAAGGGTACCCCTGGAGAAAATGTATGTGCCCTGATCTAAAATGCCATGACCCTCCCTTTGACTAAAAAAAAATCAATGACCCTCCCCAAGTGATTAAAAAAAAAAGATTAACCCTCCCCGCATATAGGAGTGTCACGATATATTGTCCCACGATATAGATATAGCCTCAATGGCGTAACGTCATAGAGGCCAGTGGGGCCATGGCCCGGTCTGGAAAACTCTGCTCCCCCACTGCCCCCAGGGGAAAAAAAAACAAAAAATATACATAACAACATTAGCACCCCCTCACCCATTCTGTTGTAGCCGAACCACCGGAATTCGCCTTTGTTTTCAAATCGGGCTTATTTGCATTCGGCCGGATAGTTAATGGGTGGCCATTAAAAACCGGTTTCCCCGTCAAACCAGTTCTCTTGCCAGGTAAACAGTATAAAGCAGGGCCAGAAATAGCTCCACATTTCATTATTGTTGTGACTTGTGACTACTCTACTACTCTACAACATGAAGAAGCCACCAACCAAAAAAACGATTCGTCCAGAGCAGCATGCTACTACACTTCGCCGCCAGCTCCAGCAAGACACCAGCACAGGAGGACAGCAGCAGTGCCAGGACACCAGCGCTCATCACCGAGCCAGCGGTGACGACTGCCCCACCAGCGGCTGCTGGGGGGCCAGTGGGGCCACAACCAGCAGCGCCCACCACAACACCAGACCCGCCGCCACCACCAGCAACCATCGCCGCGGCCAACAGCACCATACCAGTGCGCCCCTGCTCCCCGGATTCCAGCGGCGCAGTTGCGCCTACAGACCTCTCTGCTATCGACGAGCCAACAACTCAACCCAAAATAAGCCGCTTCCCAACTACAACGATCAACGGACGCTCCAGGTGCTTTTCAAAATGCTGTGATCATGTGTGATTTTTGATGCTGTGTTTTGCAAGACCTGTCGGCATTTTGCGCCTTAGCATTCAGAGAACGCATTTACGCATGGTGGCTTTTCAGCCTGGAAACGCACAGGCGTTGCTTTTACGACGCATGAGAAGAGTGACCTACATAAAGAAGGACTACAAAGATACCTGGGATACATACTAGGCTGCTATATGTTTGCACTGCAGTGCACTGTATTTGATTTGTTAACTTTGCTGTTGTAAATACACTTTTGAGAATAAAAAAAATCACACCCTGTGTGAAGGAAGCGGTGCCTTTGGGGCGGGGCTTAACTCATTTCAGTTCGTCCCTATTGGTGGTCTGAGTCCACTTACCAAATTTGTACTTGGTAGCATGCTGCAAACTGGAATGATGGCTGTTTAAAGCCCAGCCAATGGGCAGACAGAGGGGGCGGGGCTTAAGTAATTACAGTTCGTCCCTATTGCTGGTTTTAGTGCATGTACAAAATTTGTACTCCGTAGCATGCTGCGAACTTGAGTTATGGCTGTTTGAAGGCCAGCCAATGGGAAGACAGAGGGGGCGGGGCTTCAGCAATTCATGCTGGTCCCTATTGGTGGTCTAAGTCCACATACCAAATGTGGACTTGGTGGCATGCTGCAAACTGGAGTTATAGCTGTTTAAAATCCCGTGCTCATACGGGCGGACGGACATAACATACGCTGGGGGTCCCTGGACCCCGCTTTGATAACTTCATCAATTCAGAATTAAGACACAATTAAGAATCTGGCCCGGTCCACGTTAGGACCCACCATACGCTAGTGTATAGCCTATAGCCTTTTTAATATATAATAATCACAGTTATTATTAATCATGTCTTCCATCATATTCAAGATATTTTGGAGAGAAATAAAACTCAGACTCCAGTCACTTTCAGTTTAAAGAACTGCAGAGGGGAGGTGTTGTGTGTCAGCTGATGCTCGTTGACGCTTGTTAATGTGACATGCGTCAAAGCAGTTATGCCAGTCTGCACTCTCAAATAGGCCTACATCTAATCTAAGATTGTTTACATGGTATTATACTGTATCTGGTATTATAGATTGTTTTTGAGCTGTTGGAAATAACTAGAATGCACTTGGTTCGTAAAGTCCAGATGACAAAAATATTTGTGGAATTTATAGTAATTATATTTGTTATATTAGTGTCTATCTGTCCTCTGAAACAATGGGTTTATAGTTAGTGAGAACTTCACTTCTCCCTTAAGCTTGCATATTTATTTGTGTGTACAAAGCACTTTGTAATTGTTTTTTGTAAGTGCTTTATAATTGTTATTTTAAACTAAAGATGGCCAATGTTGATGATACATGAGAAAAGAACATTAATAATGTATCATGTCGATATCATATGCCCAACATCATGTATGTATCGTGAAATTAGTGTTATCTTGACACCCCTAAATACAACATGACATTTAAAATTGATAATATGTCCGATGTTTTGCTTTCCACATTGATTAGAACATTACTGTATTACTGTAGTCAGTCTTGCTAAATGCACAGTGTAGTGTCTGTAGTGGTAGCAGATAGGGGTGTCACGATACGCCTAATCCACCATTCGATTCGACTTTCGATTTTAAGGTCACGATTCGATTCGATTTTCAATACGATATATATTTTTAAAACTTCCTTTTTTTCAGCTTTGAGGGCTATATGATTATTAATTTAGGCTATTGTCTTGATTTGTAAAGAAAAACACATGTTTCTCAATAAGTCCCTTTTATTTGAATAATATCAAATGAGAATGAGAATAACAAAAAGGGTTTTATGCCCTTACAACAACTGTCAGATTCTTCTTTAAGATGAGTTAACAACAACGTTCTTGTGAAGCTCTATATCTAAATAGAATCTAAATACAAAGTTGAACATGTAAGAAAAAAGGATCCAAAGACAACTGTTATTTGGCTACATGTTCTTAAACATCTTAAAGTATATTCACATTGTTTGAACAGGTAAGAGCTTTAACAAACAAGAAATGTGAATAATAAGCTAAGCCAGGGGTCTTCAACAGGTTTTTTTTTTTTACCTTAACTCCATCCCTTTTCTGAGGTGAACTTTAGCCAAAAATAGCAGATCTACAAGCTCACAACGCCTCACGCTGCGAGGCGTTGTGAGCTTGTAGATTGGCTATTTTTGGCCGAGAGGTATATAGGTGTAGAGGGGAAAAAGAGAAGACGGAGCAACTATCAATGTGGAGCATAATGGACAAACGGTAGCCGTTTTGTCAACAACGTGTCGGGTGCCCTCATAATTCACTGGGAAGCCAAAATATTGTCAGACTTTTGACTTAAAGGAAGCGGGAGGGTTTTCCAATTCTTCCGTTTGCGTATTATTATCATTACCATCGCTGGCTTCAGCAGTGTCCATGGTGAAATGTAAAGTAGTAGCCTAGTACAGACACAACGCTACAGCGGTCTCTCTCTCTGTCTCCTCCAAACTCCTCTGTGGTGTGTGTGTTTGTCCTGTCATCTTTTTTTCCTCCCCCGACGTAAGCACGCATGCGCGATGCACGGAAAAACACAACAACGGCTCGAGCATGGCTTCACCCGGACGTGCAATCGGATGTGTGCATGCGCCGGAGTATTTTTGTTTTTATTAACCCTTGAATCGCGATACGGCTTTTGATTTCGATACGCTGTACCGTACATCATTTTCGATTCGATTTCGATACGTATCGAGTATCGTGACACCCTTAGTAGCAGAATGGACAGTGTTCTAAACTTACATGTGGGAAACCCATTGAATCCCATAATTATTAACTACGGTGACTACACTGTTGCCTACTAGGGTTGGCCAACCGGTAACCGTTAACCGCTAACCGTTAAGAAATTGGCAACCGGTTAACACTAACGGCTAATGGTGAACCGTAAAAAAAAAAAAACATTTTATTTTGAAGGGCCAAGTCTACACCTGCAGCCACACGTGTCTTCCACTACACTAACAGTACTAGTAGTAAACACAACAAAATGAAGCGCGCAAAGAGAAGTGGTGTTTGGGATAGTTTCACCCAAAATAATGATGAGGTTACTTGTAAATTGTGCAGCGCCAAGATGAAATATACCTCTAGTACATCCGCGATGCAATATCACCTGCGTCACAAACATGGAGCTTCGTCGCAAAGTTCGGGAACCGGAGTTCAACCAACTTTGCCCTCCATCATAGCGGGGAAACGGTGTGATGCACGGAGGACAGAGGATATAACCCAGAAAATCTGTGTGATGGTCGAAAAAGATATTCTGCCCCTCAGCGTGGTCGATGGCGAGGGCTTTCAGGAGCTGCTGTGCTATATGGAGCCCAATTACCACATCCCATCAAAACAGACTGTCACCCGTCGAATTGAAAAACATTTCAAAGAAAAAAAAGAGGAGCTAAAAACGCAACTGGATAGTGCTAGGTCTGTGGCTCTTACGGCCGACTGTTGGACGGCACTCACCACAGAGAGCTATTTGACAATTACGTGCCACTATATTGACGAGGAGTGGAACGTGAATTCAGCCGTCTTATTGACACAGAGTATGGCGGGCGACAGTGGGAAAGTGTGTGCATGTGTGCATGACAACGCAGCCAACGTTGTGGCTGCTAATCGCCCCGAACGGGTTGACTGGGACTCCGTTCTGTGTTTTGCACACACACTACAATTGGTGATTAACGATGGATTTAACCTGTTCATCCATCGGGTTATCGCTGCAGCAGGTCGGCTAGTCAGGCACTTTAACCACAGCACGGTGGCATCCAAGGCACTGGAGGCCAAACAAGAGTCAATGGGGTTGACTACTACTAATACTACTACTAATACTAGTACTACTACTAACAAGAATGACCACCACAAGCTCATCCAGTCATGCAAAACTAGATGGAACTCGGTGTGCGACATGTTCACAAGACTCCTTGAGGAACGGTGGCCAGTCACAGCAGTTCTGTCCGACCGCACAGTAACAAAGCTGCAAGATGCCAGAACCCTTGAGATCATTGATGTATACTGGCAGATCATGGAAGATGTTGCACCCGTGTTGGAGAAGTTAAAATGTGCGACCACTGCTATGTCAACAGAACAGGAGGTGTCGATTTCTAGCATTTACCCCATCACATTAAGCCTCATTAACACACACCTTAAGAGCGCCGAGGATGACAGCCGCAAAGTGGCAGAGTTCAAGGCCAAGGTTAGAAAGTCATTGAGTGATCGCATGTCGGTTGACAGTGACACGGATGAGTTCTTCGCAAAACCAGCGCTGATCGCCTCCGTCTTGGACCCTCGCCATAAACATCTCCGTTTTTTCACACCAAGGCAGAGAGAAAAGGCAACAGCAAAACTCAAAGAAATGTGCTACTGTCCATGTGGAAGTGACCGATGATGAAGGTGTGTACTGTGTATATCATTGTCTTAAAGTTTAATTTTTGTGTTATCCTTGTTAGCGCCATTGTATAATCGTACCGCTGTACTATTTGCAAATTGTTAATACAGTATTCAATCTGAATCAATCAAAGGTGAGCCTGGTGGCCCTGGCCCTGATGGAACGGATGAAGAGGAGGAAGAGGACGACGAGACTAGTCGGACGGGGGCTGCAGCTGCAGGCGGACAGCAGCGCCGCAAGGGCAGTGCCATGCTTATGCTCCTGGGAGACGACTACAGCATCCCCGGACAAGCTAATGAAGACTCGGCGGTAGAAGTCGAGAACTATATGAGACAACCCCCCCCCCCATTAGAGACCAACCCACTTCAATGGTGGAAAAATAATCAAGGGTGCTTTCCGAGGCTGGCTACATTAGCCAGGCGCTACCTGTGCATCCCTGGAACCTCGGTGCCCTCTGAACGGGTGTTCTCTGCAGCGGGTCTTGTAGTCAACAGACTGCGCACCAGATTAACCCCAGAGCACGTGGATATGTTGATTTTTTTTAACAAAAACCAGTAGACATTAAAGCAGAACGCTGTGATGATGAGGTAGGCCAGGTCTTTATTTTATGTTGTTAATCTGCTGCTACTGCTCATCCCCAGAGCTGGATGAATGTGTTTATGTTTTCGCCTAAGTATTTTGTTTTTCATTACTAGAAAGTTGGGCAACTATAGGCTATGTCATATTTATTTTTAATAAGCTATAGACCGCCAAAAGGCCAGGCCTGTTTATTTTATTGTCCACAAAAAAAAGTTCTTATTCCTCTCACAGCTGAATAATTCCGAGTTTCCAGCATGTTTTCGCCATGGTTTTTGTTTTTAATTGCTATGACGTTGTGCAATTGTTTAATTTTACTTTACTATTATACATGTTTAGTAGTTAGTTGTTTACATGCCACATGATGGGAGTTGATCTGAATGATTCTGTTCTGAAATCTGTAAGCCTCGCGGCTCGCGCTGCTGCGGCTTGTCAATGATGTCCTTTTTTGTTTTTTTGAAGCACATGTTCATGTTGCTGATTTAATTTATTTTGTACAGTTACGGTAGGCTAAATGAATCTTGTGTATGGTGGCTATGCTAAGGCTTATTTATAGTCTATATTCCGTCCCGTTTATTTCACAGCACTGCTCTAGAAATGTGATAAGAAAATCCTCCCGTTTCACTGGTGGTAAAATAAAACCATAATTCTTATGGGAAACAATTTGTTGTATTCTTCTTCCTCGTCTTTGTATTGGTATTTCTAATGTGTAAATAGTGCATTTTATTATGGAAAAAAACGCGGAGTATTTTTCTTTCTTTAATTGGTAAATAGCGCTTTTTTTTTTCTAACACATTCCCTTAACGGTTAGTGATTAATTAATCGGTAAGGCCTAACGGTAACCGGTTGATAAAATGTCTCCATTTGGCCAACCCTAAAAGACTTAAAAAAAAACCTGTCCTATAATGGAAACTGATATTCTCTCGAGTTTTCCTCTTGACATAACTGTATCTTAGGGCAGGGGTCTTCAACGTTTTCAGGCCAAGGACCCCTTGACTGAGGGAGAGAAAAAGCAGGGACCCCCATTGTATAAACATATTGTTTTTACATAGATTTCATAGGCAGCTTCATAGACTTGTTTGAAAGCACTATCATGTTGGATTCATGTTAATGTGTGTTTCCAGACATTTAACCATGCACTTAAACCTGGGCTAGTAAACCTGATATTTCACTCTGAACTTGCCGAAAATAGCAGATCTACAAGCGTGCAACGCCTCGCAGCGTTGTGTGCTTGTAGATCTGCTATTTTTGGCTAAAGTTCTCCTCAGAATAGTGATGCTTGCTGGTTAATGTAAAAATCACACAAAGATTCGGCGGACCCCCTGTAGTAACTCTAAGGACCCCCTAGGGGTCCCGGGCCCCCTGTTGAAGACCTCTGTCTTAGGGTTTCCCCCTAAGACAGAGGTCTTCAACAGGGGGCCCTGTTAAAAATGTACATATTTATGTAGTGTAATATGACATAAAATGTAAGGTGCTGTAAAGTAACAATGTAATTCAGGGGTTGCAACCTGTGGTTGTTCTAGTACGGTACATAAATATGTAAATCCTTCCCCCTAAGATACAGTATGTCATGAGGAAAACTTAACAGAATATCAGTTTCCATTATAGGACAGATTGACAATAACTTTATACTTGAACGTTTTAACCACTTGAACCCCAGCATCCCAAGACATTCACCAAAATAAAATAGCTGATCTACACGCTCAATGACAGGGCAGAAACGCTGTTCAAACAGAAGCATTTCATAATTACTACCTCCAGTTCTCAAAATAGTGGGGTCAAGAGACCCTCAGAGTCCCTTGAGAGGGTCCAAATGGACCCTTAATACAGGTCTGTGTTATCGGGTACATTTGCACTCACGACATGGATAACATGGAGTGGGAGTGAGTCATTGAAAAGACTGACAGACAGCCCGCTAAAATAACATGATACATTTGGTAAGCTGATTGTATGACGTTCTGTATAGTGTATATCTGTCAGTTTTCTTAAATGTCATCATGATTTGAGTGCGTGGGGATGAAACAAGCCATTGTACTTTTATGGGCGATCCAGTTTAGAGGACCTTATATTGTAAACTGTGCTTCTATGTACTTTTTCCATGTCTTTCTAAATAAAGTACTTCAATCAATCAATCAATCAATCAATCAATCAATCACACACACAGCCTACCGGGATAGCAGAGACGCGCAAGTGATCCGTTCGTCGTTCCGTTGAATCCGTTTGTACATGAGAAACGCCATTGTTGATTCGAGCTAACTTTCCCTGTTTCAACTTTCACCGTGTCTACCTTTCTGTCTGTTTTCCCTCAGAGTACTTCCTTATTTTTACCAAGATATATTTAAAGAAGGTAGGGTCATCTACGTCATTTCCGCTACCACGCAATTCCAGTCGGCAGATTCGTCGCACCATGGGAGGCAGACTGCAGCCGTGACTTCAGTGGAATGCATTGAAATGGACGAGAGACGGTGGACCAGCTTATGAACAAAAAATATCTATGAATGACTGAGACCTTTGTTAAGTAATCGCTTCTGGCAAATAAAAGAAGACATATCACACATTGTTTTCTGCTGTGTTGCTTTTCGATGTGTCCACTGTATAAGTTTATTGAGCTGTTTAAAGAGCACAAAGTGATACTGCCGAGACAGAAACCAGTGTTGCCATGTCCACTTATTATAAGCGACTTTGGGCTTATTTGTCTGTGAAGTTGCTTGTAAATATTGGTAGTTGCGGGTTGCGGTTTTATGGGCTTTTTTCTAAAGTGTAGTTGATTATTTGGACTTGGGCTTCACAATTTTAAAATTATTTTAACCAGTTATGTTTATGTCATGGTCATGGACCCTCAAATTAATATGTATTTGTCCCTAACCCCCATCTGAAAGTACCAGATTTGTGTTGTTAGTGTTTCAAAAATCCTCAATATTTCACATTTTACTTCAAGATTTAAAAAAAAATAGCAGATCTACAAGCTCACAACGCGTTGTGAGCTTGTAGATCTGCTATTTTCAATGTATACAGTAAAGGTTTAAAGTGCTCATAATGGCCTAGTGCAAGTCTTCAACAGGGGTCCGCAACGCCTAGGGGGTCCACGAGGTACTGCAGGGGGTCCGCGAAATTGTTTCTTGATTAGACAATAAAAATAAAAATAAATTATATATACATATATATATATATACAAATATTTGATATATATATATATGTTTTTAAATGTCCATTTGTCTTCATATATCTTTTTAAAACATTTTCCACATTTATGTATTAAATAAATGATGATATCTATAAATGATTCTGTCCATTTTGAATAGCTTGTAGTCTATAAATGATTATTGTGCAATTGACAGATTGTTGTTCTCGGTTAATAAGGTATGTTTATAAATGGCAGTGCGGCCACCCTACTCACTGTAGCCTGTATGAATATAGCATGAATATATTAATCTGTCTATTATTTTTAATGGTATTGATGCACAATAACATGTATGTTTATGAAACACAATTGTATACATAATTATACAATATATCCCCCCCCCCCCCCCCCCCCCCCCGAGGTAGGGTAGGGGGTCCCTGCTCCATCTCCCCATCCCCTGGCCCCCGGTGCTTCTTTTGGGCTTGTTTTCCTAGACCTAGTTGCTTAACAATCTGGCAACACTGCCAGAGAGGATTTTTGTACAGTCTATGGACGATACATTCCACTGTTTAGATGCCTCAATAAAATTATACAGCGTGCTAAAAAAATCCGAATTGATTGGATAAAAACCTGTGATATGTCTTCTTTTATATTCCTGAGCCGATTATCTGACAAAGGACATAATGGTTCAGAAATAGTGTTTGTTCACAAGCTGGTCCAGCTGTCTGCCATAGACTTCATAGTATTTCACCAAACTTCCTGTTCCAGTTTTGCCTCCCATGAGCATCAATGGCGTCTGCCATGCAAGCAATGGCGTCGGCCCGCCCCCTAGGCTGTCCCTTCCTTCATTTCTAAATTCCTTGATTTTTACCACGGTCTTCTTCTTCTTGTTTCCGGCGGGCTGTACACTGTCAAGTGTAATGCTCTAATGCTGCCCTCCATTGGCGAGGGGTAATACTGCTTTACCCTACACTTTCGAATATAGATCAGTGGCGTGGAGAAAGCTCAAGACTGTTCTTCATATGCTGACAATTCACCTCTGGTATGAAAAATAGCCTTAAAAGAGAAGACTTTGAGACCCTGGTCTGCCATTCCTCAAACATCTGCTGCCTCTCATTTCTGTACTTCTCACAAGACATGTTGCACTGTCTGCAGCAGTCCACACTGACAGAGTACGTCTGGATGTTTGCCTATGATATTTATGCAACTGGCTAGACCACAGTGACCCAGTCTCAGCCTGGTTATAACAATGTCATCCCTTCTCCCAGAGTTCATTGTACACTTCTTTTTTAAATAGATGGCTGTACAGAAAAATACAGCCTGCCCCTTTTCTCTTCTGTCCACGCTTTTCGCAACTGGATCTCTAGTTCGAAAATGTTTGACGGATGCACGCTTATGAGAAACAACACAAATAAAACCTGGCGAAACAGTTGCGTGCATTAGCGCAAGATGAGGATAAAGGCAACATTCGGTCTAAATGTCCAGTTTGCTGATTCACAACTACTACTTTTGTATTTGAAACTTTAAATTTCTCTTAATATTATACATTTTCACGACAGCCTAACTACAAATGTCGTTTATGAAAAGGCTACAGTGGAGTCGGACTGAATGACTGAAACGGCTATAGTCCGTGGGAAACCATAAACCTACGTAGGCCTACATCTAAATGAGTTGCCATATTTACATGTCCTTACATTACAAATCCTTATAAGCTATATATTTCTGGGATGCAAAGTAGCTGAAACTCCACAAGATATTGCTCTACAGTACAATATCATTTAGTGAGAGGCGAGCATTGCGAGGTGTACCATGCACGAGTTTTACCATGCAAGAGCATTGCGAGTTAGCACCTCTGAGCTTTAGCAGTTAGCACCTCCAAGCACCCCCCTAGAGCCCCTGCGAGTACATCGGGTACCGACACCGCACAGGAAAATACGCCGTTCCGAAATGTTTTACACGCCTCTCCTACTTTCAACTCTATGCTCCTCCTCAATCACGGATTCTCCTCCTGCACAAATGCACAAAAGCTGTCTTTTATATTGTGTTTTTTTTAGTAACAGTGTCCTGTCACTAACTGCGTGGCATAACATACAGAAAGGCCCACCTATGTACATTTCAAGCAGGCGTGATTCAGCCAGTGGAGTCAGTCCATGGCAGGGGTTGACTGCAGCGAAAACAGAATACCGTCATACCGTGCACCGTGCATGTACGAGAGTGCAGCAGTAGGCTAAGGCTACGGGCGTTAAGAGACGTTAACAGAACAAACGCCATGGCCATCCATCCACACAGGCCGGCCATTTTTGTAACTTTGTACACGCACTAATAAGGCACCCAGACGATTAATTGTTTACAGCCAAGCAGTACAATAAAATATACCAAGAACTAGGCAAATGCAGTTTGTATGATTGGTAAAATATGTACTAATTTATGTCGCCCGCCCCCCTTTAATTGTGTTCCTGGAATCAACTAGGCCTTAAATGCCTGAAAACAAGGCATCTGAAATGTTCTCTCATGATTTCCCGTAAATGTCTTCTAACTGTAAAACTGCCGTGACAAATTTAAACTGCAATAAACAAACACAATAATCATAATTCCAATAATGAGTAGCTGCAATCGAATGTTTAACATTCAAAGTGTGGTAGAGTAAAATAGGCTACAGCAGTTTATTTTTTTTATTTTTGTCATAAACAGTCCTTTGGTCAAAATATATTCCTTTACTTACGTGCGTTCTTCTCCGCATGTTTTCCGGGTTGCTCTGAGTCTGTCTACAGTACACAGGCTGATCACGCTGATAGTAACCTGAGCGCCCACAGCCACACACACAGATTCAGGGAAAGCCGGTGAGCTGGGTGCTATTGGAGAGGTTAGGACTAACCTCGCGTCACCAGTAGGTTAGGACAAAGGTCCGTCACCAGTAGGTTAGGACAAAGGTCCGTCACATTTCACTTCTTTTCGTGGGGGTGGTGCTGTTCTGTGCTAGAGGAAGAGTGTTCCTCGCCACTCCCGTGTCTTTGTACGCGAGAGCTGGCGAAAATTTCTGGGAACTCAGATTACAGGAAGAATGACTCGCATATCGGGCGCCACATGTGACTCATTGTTCTGACTAAAACCAGAACTAGACTAAACGGCACAGGAATTTGCAGAAGGGCGTGGACGTTTTCTGTCATGACTTTCAAATGGATATGAAACTAGAGGACAATATATCTGACTCCAAGTCTCAGGAATTAATTATTGGGTACAATAGTACTACACACAGAGTGCAACAACTTTAAACGCTGCAAAGATCAGGCTGCTACCCGGGCAGGCATAGGAGCAATCTATGGCTGTGTATTTGTATGTAATACATGAAATGTAATATCACAGCCTAGGGCTACTCCTGTATGACATCGGGTGTGTATGAACATAGGGCCAGTAGAAATTATTTCACAGAAATGAAAGAAACCCATTGAGCTGTAGCTGTACCTCTCGTAGTAGCCAGCCTACTTTTATACGGTATTTTAGACAGTCATTTAACTTTTGTAAAACGTAAGCTTTCGCCAATAATTACATGAATGTGTGAGGTAAAATGACAGACAGACAGACAGATTGATCCCGCGGTGGAACTTCAGTCACCATGAGGCGGCACAGTAAAGTACAGATACAGAGTATGAAAAGTAGCTAGTCCTGGCTGAAACATGATTGTCATATCAGTCATGGTGCCGAGTCCCCCTGGTTTATAGCGGTGTTCGATTTTTTTTTACATTGCCAACTCTCACATGTACATAAACGTTCAGATTCCAAATATAAAGTGCTTACCCCCGAGCCACGGATGTTACAAGGTGATCCGGACCGCGATAAGTACCCGTATCTTCCGTATTGTTCAATAAAAAGCATTTTAATCCCATCGCCGGCCATTTTCTTTCTTTTTTTTTTTTGGTAATGTATCAGAGTGCAATACACCTCCCAACCATTCGTGTCGCATGGTTGAAAGTATCGGAGAAGATTTGGAGAAAATGGCCGGCGATCGGATGACCACATAATGTAAACAAATTATCAGAACATCATGGGACTACTGTACTACAAGCAAAACGGGTTAAATTTGGTCCATTAGGTATTTTTGGTAGAGAACCAGGATCTGCATTAAAATTGAGGGATTTAAATGCATTAATATAGGTTTCGTGTGAATAATCTGATAGCTCTTTAATAAAGGTATAGAGTAGACCCCTTAACAGACGACGTCACACTGATAAGAACCAGTATGCGTGCAACCAGTATGCGCGCAATGAAACCCATTCTATCAGGTCTCTAGGACGCGCCTCACTAGCCAACACACAAGAGGGGGTTGGGGGTGTGCTGAAACCAGCGCACCCCGAAACAACAGGTTGGGAATTGATTGCGTGAAACAATCACCTGTGCGTCCAGTCTCAATGTTAGTAAACAAATAATTGGTCTATATAATGCCTACAAATTGTTTAGATGTTATTTAAACATATGATTTAAGTATATTAATATCATTATATAGACGTTTACATGACGTCTAAACAACGTCTATAGTATCTCTATAATTGGGTTAAACCCACTGAGCATTTTTCGGGCAGTAGACGTCTAAATAACGTCTAGGCTAAAATTGGTTTATGACGGGTCTAAAAATGAAAGTTTTTTTGACATCTAGGCTAAGCTTAGACGTTGTTTCAACGCCATTTGAACGGTTATTTATATCTAGCCGTTCAAACGACGTTGAAACAACGTCTAGGCTAGGTTTAGACGTCGAAAAAAACTTTCAATTCTAGACCACTCATAAACCGGATTTAGACTAGACGGCTAGGTGGCGTTTACCGTTTAGACGTCATTTAGACGTCTATAGACCGAAAAATGCTCAGTGGGTACTGTACAGCAAGGATACCATCACTGTCATGACTAGCTCTTGGCCGTGACAAGTAACAGGGAGGGAAACCAAGGTTTCAAATGAAGGGACACTTTGTTCCTTATTTGGAAACTAAAATACGTGTCCATTGAACTGATATGGGACACACTTTCTGGGGGAATCAATCAATACAATGACACACATCTTGTCTCTGTACTTGGACCACTTTCTTTGCTAATATCACCCCTGAATATGAATGCTGGGGTTCAAGTGGTTAATATAATAAAAAAACAAGCTGTACATTACAGTGATATTTGATCTTTTCTTTTCCTGGGCGTCCCTTATTTTTCTTGGAAGTGAATATCAAGTATTTGGCAACCCTAGGGGCATCACATCACTTGGAGTCAAAGGAAGAACTTCACAAAAAAAAATGCACCCTATACAAAAAAAGGATAATAATACATTTGTGCACTTGGCATATATTATTATTGCCTCACTTGTTTTATTGATACAAGCAACAGTAAATGCACTAGATGGGTGTCTGGTGACCTGATACTGAAGCTGCTATCGGATCAATCACAAATGGACAGTACTAACTTTGTCCACTGGGTAGAGTTCTACACTTTAGACACATCTGCCTGTCTACAGTTTTTTTTGTTTCTACTTTGAAACAAAAAAAAAACCTTAAAAAGGCATGGGTTTCCGAGGCTAACAGTTTACAGACACTTACCAAAACAAGACAGACACATTGATCTCACAATGTTTTAAATGATGTTTTCAAAACTAAGTATTGAGTATGTAAGGAATAATTAACAATGGAGGCTGTATGTTGGAAAGAAAGCTCTGATGTACTGTATATAGACATCGCTACAGGGAGCTAAAGCATTGGTTCTCAACGGTGACCCCAGGTTTCCTTCAGGGGTTTCCAGGGGGTCCACAGCAAAATGTGTTAATATAACAGCAGATTTACAAGCTCTACAAGATTTGTGATTCATTGTTTAAACATTTCAACAACACAAACCATGTATGGGGTCCCTGCTACAAAATATTTTCAGATAGGGGTTTGTGGACAAATACATATTAATTTAAGGGGTCCTTGACATGAAAATGTTTGAGAAGCACAGATGTTTAAACAACATTAGGAAGCAAGCCCATCTTCAAGGCCAAAGTGCAGTAGCCTATATGTTTTTGGACACATTCTAGATTATTCTCAAAGGTCAAATCAACATGATTCTGGGGGTTAAATATGTACCTCGTGAACAGATATACAAGTAGTGTATATTACTTTTGTATACTGAGGGTTTTGAGTATACACTTTAAAACCATTTTCATGTTAATTCTTTGCATAGTTACTGCACTTTGGCTTTGTATGGTAAATACAAATATCATCTTCATTCTAGTTGGATACCTACACACACACACACACACACACACACACACACACACACTGTGTGTGTGTGTGTGTGTGTGTGTGTGTGTGTGTGTGTGTGTGTGTGTGTGTGTGTGTGTGCGTGCGTGCGCGCATGTGTGTGTGTGTGTGTGTGTGTGTGTGTGTGTGTGTGTGTGTGTGTGTGTGTGTGTGTGTGTGTGTGTGTGTGCGCGCACGTGTGTGTGTGTGTGTGCGTGGCGCGTTTATGGTGTAACAGTAGAGTAGGTTGCGTTGTCCTCGATGGTATCTGGATTGAGAGTCTGGTAGGTGGAGTCTGGAGGACAGTTTTCATAGTCCACCTGAGAAGAAAGCAACATGTTGTTTAGATAGATAGACAGGCAGGCAGGCAGGCAGGCTGGCAGACAGACAGACAGACAGACAGACAGACAGACAGACAGACAGACAGACAGACAGGGGCGGATTTAAGAAGTTAGGGGCTCCAAGCAAAGCTCTGGTTCGGGGCCTATTTTGCGCGCGCGAAAATGCGAAGAATTTTTTTTTTAATTAAGAAAAAAAAAAAAGGGGGGGGAGGTGGGGGCTCCCATGCCTTGGGGCTCCAAGCAAGTGCTTGGTATGCCTAGTGCAAATATCCGCCCTGTCACAGACAGACAGACAGACAGACAGACAGACAGACAGACAGACAGACAGACAGACAGATGGTCTTCCTGCTAGGCCTTAAGGTAGCTGAAGTGTTTGAAAGCGTCTGTTGCCAAAAATCTGCTGTTGAATGGGTGGCGGGTGCGCTGTCACGTCAGATCGCGAGTTGTAGGGAAGCAGTGGGCTTGTTGTTGAAAAAGACATCAAGCCAGAGGCATTTTTTTGTCGGTGTCGGCTCTCAGGTGCATGCAGCAACTTTCTACCAGGCTGGGGCTGGGGAACATACGCCTACCAAGGGGGGGAAGAGGGGAAAAAATGGAAGGGGAGAAGGGGAGAAGGGGGAAGGAGAAAAAAGAGAAGAAAGAGAGAAAGAAAAAGAAAACAAACATGGAAAAGATGAAAAATGCAACAGGCCCATCTTTTTGTGCTTCTTCCCAGTGATTCATCCAAGTTCTTTATGAGTATACATGATAGATTAATGAAAATTGGGACTTTGTCAATTTTAGGTATGCTTGGTGAGGATCCAAAGGTCGGGGCTGGTCGTGGGTTCGATCCCCACCAACGCCGTGAAAAAAAAACCTGCAATGATTTAAAAAAAGAAAATCCTAATTGTTTTAACCATCTAAATAGACCAAGAAATCGCCTTTCTCACCATCACCTATTTGTACAATTGTATTATTACAATATGTAGGCCTACATTGGCAAACTTTGACAGATGCCTGTTAAGCATAACCCTTCAGAGACTAGTATGTACTTCATTCATGACTTATTATATTGTAGATCTATTCATATATTCACTGCACTGGTGACGTACTCACTACAGTATATATACATGTATATATTCCCTGTACATTTTATATTTATTGTTAGACTGTACATAATTATTTTCACTTATTCAGAGATCCACCTCTTATTATATATTAGCTATATCTAGATATATAGTAAGGCGGAATTTTGATACCATAGTGCACTTGGTGATACAAGCGCGAAATTTGGCACAGATGACCTTCATACTGTATGACCCTAATTGATAATCAACCTCTGGCCACGCAGAATTCCTAAGATTTCAAGATGGCCACCACCAGTTTTCAAAATATCTGCAACTGGGCCAATGTGTTGGACTATATCGCTTTGCTGGGGCTTATTTTAATATAAGAGAATATGTTCTGGAGGTATTCCTACCAAGTAAGATAAAAAATAACATTAGGCTCCAATATGGCGGCATGTATTCCAATATGGCTGCCGATAAATTGCAGAAATGTGCATCTGCTTATGGTTTATCCACATGAGCTTGTAGTACATGTATTTGTATTAATACACAGAATCCATTTATGGAACATTTGAAAGTGATTTATTAGCTTGGTAAAGCTTATTGCTTACTTTTTGTTTTGTTATCAAGTCATTATAAACACATTTTCATTTACAATGGTGACAGGCCAGTGTACTAGCAACTGCAACCACAGAGGGGTGTGCAGATAAGTCCAAACTTAAAGCATTTGCAGTGTCCAGAACATGCTTTTTTACATCCACATCGTGTCAGCTTCTGGCATAATTTGGCAAACAGGACTGCACAAGAGTCACTGGCCCCATATATGTCCTACTTGGAATGCACTTCACTTGCATTCACTTCCTTGTAGGAACTACTTCTATGAAGTTCTATCGTACATGAGTACTATGAACTCCTCAATGACTTGCATATGTTTATCATTTATTGCAACAGGTGTTGAACCTAATTTGGAGAAGGTGTCTGCCATGCTGACCTTTTTCCCTTTCCATGGAAGGACGAAACTGTGTGGCATCCCCTGAATGCATGAAAGAAGCAAAGACCTGATGACTTTGATTGAATAGCTGATGCAATTTCATGAACGGGATCCATCTGAGATCCTTCCCTCCTTCCAAAGGCAATCCACAGCTAATTCAAGCCAAGTCTTTGAACAAGTGAAACTGTTATGTCAACAATGTCAGTATCTGAGGCAGAGCTGCAGAGGATAGCATTTGACACATCATGATTCGCAGCTCAGATACTGACGTTGTTGTCATAGCAGTTGCACTTGTTCAAATTAAATAAGTCTGAGACTTATTGTCAGTATCAGCTGAGAACGCAGGGGTCTTATAGACCCCCTATTGCTGAGGTGGAGCGCCACACTCACCGTACCTACTCATACACTGATCCTGATCGAACCCATGACCATGTGATCCGAAGGTGAAAGCTCTACCGACTGAGCAGCCCAGACACAAAGACTTGGCTTGAAAAAGCTGTCGAAGGACCTCAGATGGATCCCCCTTCATGAAAATGCATCAGCTATTGGATCAAAGTCATCAGGTCTTTGCTTCTTTCATGCGTTCAGCAGATGCCATACAGTTTTGTCCTTCCACGGAAATAGAAAAAGGTCAGCACCTGTTTGAGAAAATATCCCTATATATATATAGGTTTTTGTATTTAGTTGCCCTAGGTCATTAAAAAGCTACCAAATCACTTTAAAATTAGCTATAAATTGATTCTGTGTATGGTAATTAATACAAATACATGTGCTTCAAGCTCATGTGAATGTACATTTATGCAATTTATCGGCAGCCATATTGGAAAATATGCCGCCATATTGGAACCTTATATATTTTTATCTTACTTGGTAGAAATACCTTCAGAACATATTCTCCTATATTAAAATAAGAGGGAAATCAAAGATTTACAGCCCCAGCAAAGTGATATAGTCCAAAATGTTGGCCCAGTTGCAGCCATTTTGAAAACTGGTGGTGGCCATCTTGAAATCTTAGGATTTTTGCGTGGCCAGAGGTTGATTATCAATTAGAGTCATATGAAGGACATCTGTGCCAAATTTCGTGCTTGTATCACCAAGTGCACTATCGTGTATTGAAAACGGCAAAATTCCGCCCTACTAATATCTAGATATCTCGATATATCTAATCTATTATTTCATCTTGGTTTGGAACAAATTTTAAATGTAGGCCTACCTTGTATTTCATTCTAACTAATGCTGCTGCCATTTATGATAAATCTACACACTTTTTACTACTTATTTATATTTTATCTTACTCTGTATGAGATGTAATAAATAAACATCTTGAATATTATGACACCTGAACTTATCTCCCCTCCAATGGGGATCAAACAAGATTTATCTGAAGTCTCAGAACACTGTTCCAGAGGATAATTTACAGCAAATAACTAATTGAACAGTAATAGTGGAGCAGGGAAGAATGCATGTTATGTTACGCATTGAAGTAATCTGGATCCTTGAGGTAAAAATATAAAATTCACTATATAAAAAAAGGTATTCAACGGCATGAAAAGTAAATATACTTTTAATCTATAAATGTACACAACATTGTGACAACAAATATATTCATACTGTTGGGTGGAAGTTGAGTGGATGTCCAAAACCGTTTCTTTTTTATTACTAAGCCCATTTAAAAACAGTGAAAATGTTGTGGGCTTGTAGATCTGCTACAATAGTGAAAATAGCAGATCTACAAGCTGACAGCATGTCACGGTTGTGGCTTGTAGATCTGCTATTTCACTACTTTTGTGCAACAAAACATCATCAGAGGATGATGTCCGTGTCAGCAAGTAGGCTATCCATTCATCAAAGATCTCAAATAAGTGGCAATTGTTTGTTTTTCACGTCGGAAAGCCGCATCCAGATAAAGGTGGTTCATTCTCAGGTCACCGCGGTGTTTTACACTGCGTGGTTTCTATTTGCTGCTCTGTGCTCTGATCCTGTCTAAAGCCCGCCTACCGTATCCTGTCTTTTGTACCCACACATTAATGCAAGTACCGTTTCCGTATCTGCTTTAGACCCAGACCGGATCAGAAAGTGCCGGTCAGCGTTGCCAGGTTTCGCGAGAGAAACAAGCAACCAGGTCTACGAAAAGGCCAAAAGAAGCGAGCCCTTTGCCCTTTAAAGTTAACTAAAATAGCCGATCTACAAGCTCACTACGCGTTGTGAGCTTGTAGGTCTGCTATTCTCAACAACATTTTTTTTTTTTTAAATGTGGATTATTTAAAAAACATTTTAACAACATAAATCTTGTATGGGGGTCCCTGGCATACACAATGTTTTCAGATGGGGGTCCGCAGACAAATACATTAATTTGGGGGTCTTTGACTTGAAAATATTTTTGAACCTCTGGTTTCAACAACATTAGGAAACAAGCCCAAATAAGCAGCTGCACTTTAGAAGCAAGCCCAAAGTCGCTTATAATAAACCGACATGGCAACACTGGTACCGCGACGGTTTGTTATGGGGGGGGGGGGAATGGACAGGAGCGAGCCGATTTTATTGGCAGCAAGTGGACAGCTGACGGGAGGGTTTTGATTGGAGACAAATCGACGTGGGGGGGAGAGATTTCACTGGCAACAAGTGGATCGGGTGGATTTTTATTGGCGACATGTGGACGCGGGGGAGCGCCGCGATTGGCCCAAATAGGACCAGACGAGCGCCACCGTGCCCCTGTCTTTTTTGGCCTTTGAGCCCTCAAAGAAAAGTGAACAGAAAGGCCAAGTGACCTTGACCCTAAAATGGTGAAATTCCAGGCCTGGTGTGTACTGACCTGAGCGGGGGTGGGGTTTCCAGGTGACACAGGGGTGACAGGTGAAAGGTCACTGGCAGGTTGACAGGGTCTGTTGTGATATCGGACTGCTGCATAAAAACTTTTAAACACATAACAGACAGATGTTGATAATTAGATCAAAAAGAACATTCTGCACAGTTATCTATAATTAATATAATTATTTATTAGAAATCATCATCAATCATCATATGAATGTCACTGGTATTCACATTAGTTATTTCTATGTACAGTAATTAAGGAAAAAGTACTAAAGTTTTAGTAAATGTATTAATACCTAAATGTAGAAATACAGTAAAGTAAAAAGTCCGGTATTCAAAACCTACTTGAGTAAAAGTACAAAAGTATCCGCATGAAATATACTTAAATTATCAAAAGTAAAAGTACTCATATGCATTGCGACGCGTTGTGCTTGTAGATCAGCTATTTTCAAATAGCCAATAGGGCGCTTAAGTGGTTAATGTATGTTTGGTAATAATAATCAAAACAAAGTTACTAGTAACTAAAGTTTTCAATTCATTGCAGTGGAGTAAAAAGTACAATATTTGTTTCTGAGATGTAGTGGAGTAGAGTGAAAATTATTGACATTTGGAAATCCTCCAGTAAAGGAAAAATCACACCCTGTGTGAAGGTAGCGGCGCCTTTGATACATTTTGTCATCGATATGTGTTTATAATGTGTTTATAGCCACGTGTCACGTGAAGCTTGACCAATCACTTTGTTGACGCCGGGTCTGACCAATCAGAGCGTTGACGGGTCTGACCAATCAGAGCGTTGACGGGTCTGACCAATCAGAGCGTTGACGGGTCTGACCAATCAGAGCGTTGACGGTGAACACGGACAAAGTCAGGTATAGAGCAGGATCCGCTCAATACCTAAAGGTATTGAGCGGTACACACACACACACACACACACACACACACACACACACACACATACACACACACACACACACACACACACACACACACACACACACACACACACACACACACACACACATACATACATACATACACAGGTATAGGTACAGGTAAAGCAATGTGACCTTCTAGAAGTTGTACAGACCTGCTAGCGCTGTGATCAGAATGAGGTTGAGAGCCAGAGACACCAACCACAAAAAAGTCAGATCTCTCTGGGAGTCTTTGGCCTCGTTTTTGTGCAGCTTGCCAGCTAAAAGAAAGAAAGAAAGAAAGATTTAATAAATGTTGCACTGAAAAATAACAATCATCTCCACACTTATTTGTGGAACACTTTTCAGAAGCTTTGCAATCAATAATGTTAATTATTCTTTTCATAATTCTTTGCATGTTTATTATTCTTTTCACTCTTACCCCACAAGGCAAAGAGATTTTAATTTACCTTTTGGTCGTTGTAAGAGCCATTTGAGCCATATATATGATTGCTTGTTAATTGATGATGTCACAGAAGTCTTCACTATCCTTCCCAATGTTTAAGAAACATTTAAAACAATATCTAATTTCTTCCTTACTGTAGTCCATTGATTTAGTAATCTTTACCAAAAAAAAAAAGTATTTTTCTTCTTTTGAGCAGTTTTTGTGTTTTTATTTCTTTATTTGCACCACTGCTCCCCTTGGAGACTTGTATTATTGTGGGCTCGGCTCGCTGCAGCAGCACTATTGATGTTCTACAATATTTCTCCCAAAGTATGGCACCTAACTACTTCCACATACTTTCACTTATTATCCATTATTTATATCCACTTATACCCATTCAAACTGTAAACAATTCAGCTTACTGTGTACATAGATGATTGTACTTTTCTTTTTGAAATAATTTGTTGTTTTTGAAATAATTAACTTTAAGCACCCAATGCATTTCAAATGGGTTTTGCTGAGTACTTTTACTTTGGTACTCAATGTATATTTTGATGCTAAAACATTTGTACACTGCAAGCTCCGACCCCCCCCCCCCCCCCCCCCGTCATACTTCAACTATTAAAAAAAAAACGATCTACAATGTGATGCGTTGTGAGCTTGTAGATCTGCAATTTTGGGAAAACCTTGACAGTTTTTGGAAAGTGTGAGTACAGGGGGTGGCAGCGGCCGGATGGCAACTGCGAGGTTCCCAGTTCGATCCCGGGCTCCCCCAGAGTTAGTGTCAAAGTGTCCTTGAGCAAGACGCTGAACCCCTAATTGCTCCCGATGAGCAGATGCCTTGCATGGTTTCCTCCGCCATCAGTGTATGAATGTGTGTGTAAATGGGTGAAATCTTAATGGCAATAATTTTGTAAATTTCAAGCTCCAATTTAACACTAATGGTGTGTATTGGCCAACATAACACCCTCACCCCCACACACACACACACACACACACACACACACACACACACGCTGTAAACCATAGGAAATAGCTCATCTACAAGCTCACTGGAGCCAGGGGGAAGCACCCCACACCCAACAAACCTGCCCCCTATACCCCTCCATCCCCTCTTACTACCATCAGCTATGCAAGCAGGTGTGTAACTGATGACAATTAGGAGAATGATAACAGGTGCTCCCGATCTGATCTGATCTGAAGTGAGCCCACATTTGTTTCTTTATAGGAACAATGATTTCTAGTTTTGTATTGTTCTTATTGAACTTTTAATCCCGTTGTTTAATGACTTCTCCCATGAAGGAAGGGATTCCAAATAAGCCAGCCGGCTTCTTCCTTTCCTTGTAAAGCAACTTGTCATTTAATGTATTATTTCTATATATTTTTTAATAACAATGTGCTAATAAACTAAACTAAAATTACTTTTAGATTCTTCATTACATTTTTACTAAGGATGAAGTTTATGGTTTGAACTGAGTTTTAGAAGCTTGTACTGATGAAACGTGATGTTTCCTGACCGCTTTGCTTTGACTGAGCGCTCCTGTCATTAACGTGAAATGGATTTGTTTTACCTCACATAACCTGCAGGTAACCTATAGGCAGATATATTATGGTCGACACTACTGTCACTTCCAAACCAGAAATATTCACAGTTTTTGCATTCTGGCAGACATCGCAGAATGCAAAAACTTAAGATAAACTGACTTTTACTGAACGTCCTCAGGATGGGAACGGGGCATGCTCCCAGTTGCTGCATGTGCCAGACGACAGCTTATTGGCCCAGGGAACAGTTGAGGATGGCATCTTGTCCCAGTTGCACTTGGACATCGGTCCATCCCAGAGTGTGGACAGGGGACAGAAAAACACCACCGAAAAACAACAGCATCTGTACGAGTTTCACCATATTGTTGTTGCTCTCCTACACTGTCTCCCTCTCAGCTGTCCTACTGTCTGTCTGTCTGTCTGTCTGTCTGTCTGTCTGTCTTACCGTCTGTCTCTCTCCTACACTGTCTCCCTCTCACCTGTCCTACTGTCTGTCTCTCCCACACTGTCTCCCTCTCAGCCCTCCTACTGTCTCTCTGTCTGTCTGTCTGTCTGTCTTACGTCTGTCTCTCTCCTACACTGTCTCCCTCTCAGCTGTCCTACTGTCTGTCTCTCCTACACTGTCTCCCTCTCAGCTCTCCTACTGTCTGTCCTACACTGTCTCCCTCTCAGCTGTCCTACTGTCTATCTTTCCTACTGTCTGTCTCTCCTACACTCTCCCTCTCAGCTCTCCTACTGTCTGTCCTACACTGTCTCCCTCTCAGCTGTCCTACTGTCTATCTTTCCTACTGTCTGTCTCTCCTACACTGTCTTCCTCTCAGTTGTCCTACTGTCTGTCTCTCCTGCACCGTCTCAACTGTGCAACTCTCTAAATACAGTTGAGGTATGATAGTGGATTAACCGTCTTCCTCTTTAAAAGACGTTTGATGTCAATTACTTTCTGTTCAGAGGAAAATGTCTTAGTTTCCTTTGAATTGAGGAAACCACAACAACTAAGCCCCCCTGTACCAAATGTAGACGTACTGTATAACTTCCTGTATGAGAGGTATCAGAATGATGCTGACCACACAGCTCACCTCGTTGACAAAGAGGAAGAGAGGAAGTTGTGTTGCAGATGTAACAATGTGAACAGGTCACAAAAAGTTGACACAGAGACATTTAGGAGACGTAATGACTGAATGGGTAAGAGGCAGCTTGACACACACACACACACAAACACACACACACACACACACACACACACACACACACACACACACACACACACACACACACACACACACACACACACACACACACACACACACACACACACACACACACACACACACACACACACACACACACACACACACACACACACACACACACACACACACACACACACACACACACACACACACTAACTGTACAGAGTTGACCTCTAGACCTACTGCACATATACTGCACATTTTAGTGCTACCTTTAAACACATTTTAAATCTGAGGCTTTTTTGTATACTATTTAAATAGTCGCTTAGCGCCGTGTTGTGAGCTTGAACTGCTATCCCGGGCAAATGTCTATAATCCTGAGCTAAAAAGTTTGGGAACCACTGATCTACACAGCAGGGTGGTGATGTCATTGACATCATTGATATCATTTGCAGCTGGCAGCTATACAACTGTGAGCTATCTAAAACCAGTGGTTCTCAAAGTGGGGTGCAGCCAGGGACCCCCAGGGGTACTTGAGGGGGTTCCAGGGGTCCATAGTTGATAACTCTGAGTGTGTACAAATGTACATACAAAACAAATGAGAACTTAAACCTTTGGCTATTACACAAACAATTATTTAATGTGGCCTAATGTTTATTGAAAAAAATAAACATAAAAAAATCAATAACCAAAGAAAACAAATCAATATAAATACCTCAAATATGTCCTTTCTTTCTTTCTTTCTTGCTTTCTTTTTTCTTTCTATTTTAATGAACATTAAACATTAAACACAAGATGAAAAGGCAAAGGTTTAAGCTCGAACATGTTTTTTGAAATGTATCTGCTACAGATGCTGAGAAATCATTAGTGAATCATTTTAGCAAACATTGTGTAACGCTTTTTTTTATTTTTTAGAATGGGCTTCAGGTCTTAGCAGTGGTTCTCAATGGTTTTAATTTTAAGGAGTTCACACTTTCTCCTCCCTCCTTAAACCCTCCCAGCTTTTGATGGGCGGTATCAAATTGTACTTAACCATCGGTTCCCAAGAGCCATTTGTCTTTGACAGCATTTTCTATTTGATACCGTACAAATATTCCAGCATCTACAACTTTGTAGAGAATTTCTGTTTGCACGTTTGTCACAAGAGTGGACAGCAAACACAAACCGCCTTCAGAAGTGTCTTTGTTGACACAGATGTAAATGCGTATGCAATAAATATCCTCTTTGCATTTAGTTTTGAATGTGGATATTTTAATTGTGTTGACATAACATCATGCCCACATGCATCGTGGCTGCTGTGTCAACTGGGTATGAGCTGATTTAACCAGGAAATCCCCTCAGCGAGACACCAGGAAACTCCGTCTGTCCACTGGAACATTTACCGCCCTCAGCCTCTCCCTGAAACACACGCACGCACGCACGCACGCACGCACACGCACACACACACACACACACACACACACACACACACACACACACACACACACACACACACACAGCAGTCAACTGGAGTAGTGTGGTGGTGTTTACCTGCAGGAACACATTGCCCTCTTGCTATATGTTTTTGTTTTGGTAGACGGGGACGTTTTTTGGGCTATCAAAACAAACAGTGAAAACACAAAAATACAGCGAGAGGGCAGTGATTTTCTGCAGGTAAACACCGTCACACTACTGCAGTGGCTGATGACTGCTGGTATCGAGAGAAATGAAAATGTATATATTTTTTGTTATGCAAACACAGGGCAAAGTTATATTATATACTATGCCCTTAATTAACTACTCTCTTACTGCATGTGTCTGTCTTGGTGCGGGAGCGACAGGCATCTGCGTGTTTGGGATTTGAAGGGGGCCGTGGGACCGCCGAGACTCCTCTCCTCGTCCTTCACGTCCATGTTATAGCGACCAGGGCCGATGACGTTCTGGGGGAAGGATAAGCTAGCTATTAAAATAACACAGCTTACAGTATGATAATGGCATTCTCCTCATCTACTGTAAAAATATATCCTGAAAGATCTCCTGTTTAGTTCAAGTGGACAGTAAATGTAGCAAGGCTCAACGATCCATTCGTTTTTATGTTTACCTAAATGTGTATTTTACATCTCGGATGCTCTGTTGCTTGTAATGCAGATATAAATGTTATTTAATAAAAGCCAATCAAGGTTGAAAGGTGAGCGATCCATCAGGTTTTAACCACTGGAACACCAGCATCCCTATTCTGAGGGGGGACGTTCGCCAAAAATAGCAGATCTACAAGTGCACAACGTGTCGCGTTGCGACACGTTGTGAGCTTGTAGATCGACTATTTTGGGGGAAGACATTTGGTAAAAGTAGTGCACCAAGCACAGTTGCAACTCAGGTCTGTATTACTAAGAACGGAAGGTTTAAGTGATTTGAGGTTCACTCACATAGTTCCCATTCAGCTGCCTCTCTTGCTGTTCTGTCAGATAACTCACGAAAGATTGAACCAATATTATAGACCGAATATATTTAAGCAATATAATAGAATGAGAATACAAGTGTGGATGTAATATTTTATTTTGGCGTTCAGGCTCTGCTATATTTTTTCTCCCTGCTCAGCACAATCATACAGCCATCATTAACCATTAAGAGCAGGGAGATAGATATACATAACAACCCCCCATGGGGAACAGAACAATAGCAGAGCCCACTGGTGGTGCTGGGGTGGTGGTGGGAGCAAACGCTGCCAACAACACCTATGAAACACAAAGCAGACAGAACACAGATGAAGGTGAGCTTAAATAACCCGCCCGATTGGACAACTGACTGACGTGACTGCCACGTCAGAGTATGACGTACTGTATGGGTCTGCATGACGCTGTAACCAGCCTCATAGAATGAGCAATGCATGTAACCTATCTCGAGTGTATGCTGCCAGAACTAACTCGCAGGCTACGTATCATTTCTGTCAGATAACTCACGAAAGATTGAACCAATATTATAGACCGAATATATTTAAGCAATATAATAGAATGAGAATACAAGTGTGGATGTAATATTTTATTTTGGCGTTCAGGCTCTGCTATATTTTTTCTCCCTGCTCAGCACAATCATACAGCCATCATTAACCATTAAGAGCAGGGAGATAGATATACATAACAACCCCCAACACTGCGGAACCAAGAACGCCCTACGGTGAACGCTCACCGATTCATCCAAGCAGATATCCCACTTGACTCCTTATGGAGACAGTGACGAAATTGCCGCTTGCAATTCTGGATCATGCTAGGATATTTTAACATTATGTGAACTTCTATGTGAGCCATGGCTACAGACCGCCGTTTGGCAATCCCTCTGGAACCGTCCAGAGGAATTATTCTATCTGATGAGGAAAACTATGTGTGGGGTGACCTCCATTATTATGGAGTGGTGATTACCTCAAACCCATACCAATTGACCAAGCTGATATCCCATCCACCACAGACCAGCGTCTGGGATCAGCGAGGACATACTAACTTTATGTGAACTAAAGGCCTTAGCTGCCATATGGCATGGCAGCACTTAACCATTCCCCTAATAACACATAGAGGAATATCCTATCTGATGGTAGAAACTATGTGTGTGGTGATTACCTCCATTATTATGGAGTGGTGATTACCTCAAACCAATTGACCAAGCCGATATCCCATCTTTTCCCCCAACACACCGAGACAAGCGCCTGGGATCGGCTAGGACATACTAACTTTATGTGAACTAAAAGGCCTTAGCTGCCATGGCATGGCAGCCTTAACCATTCCTCTAATGCCACATAGAGGAATATACTACTTAAACTTAACATGACTAAGTGTTCATGCACCGTGATGCAAGCTCAGAGTTGATGCCCCCAACCGCATCACATCACATTGGATGCCCCCAACCGCATCAACTCTTATGCTACCCAACCGCATCAGCCGTATGATGCTACCCAACCGCATCAGCCATATGATGCTACGGCTACCCAACCGCATCAGCCGTATGATGCTACCCAACCGCATCAGCCATATGATGCTACGCTTTTTTTTTATTTTATTTTTTTATATAATTATTATTATTATTAATTTATTTCTAACCGTGAGTTCAACAGAGCACCTGTTGATTCCTGAACTTCAGGAGTCCTAAATGGTGTCCTAAAGCGATGTCCACCGCTGACAGTGCCGCACCGCAAGTAGGATTTTTTTTTTTTTTTTTTTTTTTTCAACCACGATGCCAATTAACCGCATCAACCATGATGCCTTGAGTTTGAGCAACCAGCTGAACTCTCTAGTGCCAACTAAAGAAGCATTTTAAACTTCATGACTTTGAGGTCACGCTACACCTTAACTTCACCCAGCGACCACCAGATATGCATGGTAATAACAGAACTACCATTTACATTTAGCAATTACAACACTTGTATTCATTACATCCTGATCCAACTCCTCATTTTAGCGCACATGACGAACATGGCACTAAGGAGCATTTTAATCAGAACGGTTGATCTGAGCGCCAACTGAAAATATGCAGACAGTTGAGATTTGTTCTGTTGAATTAAAGCTTAAACTGAAGATGGGACATGACCTGTTGAACAAATGAGCCACAGATAAACATAATGCTGCTTTGTGTGAGAACAGACTAAGATCTGTGTGTTAACAGCTAAGATCTAAGACTGCCCCATCTAACCATAGATTGACTTCTAATTAACAGAATACTGAAGCAGCTTCCAATGAGAGACTAAAGATATATTCATAAAATGACCCTCCATAGAAATGCAACATCAGAAATGATGGATGCATGACTAACTCTTGATATACGCTTAGATTAGACTCCACATAGATGAAAGCAATGGTTATTGACTTATAGTAGTTAGTAGTACCAACATGATTTAATCTGAATGCAGTACTACCTTTAAATAACATGCTTGTAAAATTGCAACTTTGCTTACGAGATTGAAGGAGAACCACAGCCGACATAATACTAAGAATGATAAGCCACCCTTTAAAGAACATAACATTAAATGTTTGCCTCCTGAGCAGATTTCATTAACGACCAAAACATCCATTATCCAATACTTCATAACAATAATACTGGTACTAAGTTTGGATTCCAAGAACCTTTGAAATGCCCATCACCATGATACTCGGTTAACTGACTAAATTATAATAATAATAATTATTATTAATATTTTTTAAAACATTGGCCAGCGGCCACATTACCTGGCCGGAGATGACAGCTGATAAATTGATGCAATCTGACTACTATTACAGTCTATCGCCACAATGACGCCTCCTTTTTTTAAATCCCTTTCCCCACACCTTCTCTGAGGAAATGACACTCGACAACTGGACAAATTACTGATCTTGACTCTACTGAAGAGCCCCACCATTTATCTGGTAGCAATAACTTTACTCCTGAAGTTTGTCACACAACATGACATCAATTGACAACCGCTTTTATAAGAATGCATTACATCTGGGGATCTGGAACATAATTTGATCCCAGATAAGACATGAGTGCCCTCATGAATTGCTCCCCTCCTTTAGGCCCTGAGAGCATGAATGCCCTCTGCTGGACTGGCTGCATTTTGCAATTAGCGGTGTTAAACCATCTTTAATATAAGACTATTTAGATGGGCTGCTATGCTAAAGATAAAGGAAAGCAGTTGTTTCCTCAAAGTGTTTCAAGATTTACTTAAGAAAATCCCTGTAATCTACCAGTCTCTTATCCAAGGTGTAAGCAGCAAAATGTAAATCACCTTGACAGCAAGAATAGCTTAATTAGCTTTGCAATAAAGTGCACAGGCAACTTTAGAATGCAACCAAAGCTTACATCTAACCAAGCACTGCAGCCAACACAGTATAATAGCCCATTACTTACTTGATTTGTAGTTTAATTTACTTAATTATAATATTTACCAGCCTCCACTATCTTAGAGGCAAATTATAACCAGAAAACGTAGGCTACATCAGATGGAAATAGCTATAGCCACCAATTAGCACATATAGCTGCAACATTAAATAAATTACCACAATATAATGGCCATACTGCACACTATAGTCTACTTTAGTAACAACGTTTCCTGTGCACCATTAACCATAAGTTATCTTTACAGCATAATTAAATGCATTCTCCTAGATTTGAACTGCTGAAAGAATGAATCACTAATATATATATCCTATATATATTTTAAACAAGATTGAGTAGATTTACTTGGAACATTATTAATTCCCTACACTGAGATACTTGGTATTATGCTGCTTTACTCAAGTAAAATCCGCAGACTACTGTCTGCACACTAAACGAGATCAGAAAAACTATTAGTTATAACTTGTGCTTATAATAATAAGCAGACATGGCAACCCAGCACTGAATTGCGGACCTGTGGTTGCAGTCCCATAGCCCGGAAGAACGCACTCGACGTTGATCAATGAATGAACCACACCATGTTTGGAAGCACAAGAGAGAGAAATCAGCCAATCTAGAAACGTGATAATCTCCCATTCAATGCATTGATAGCGAAGCCGATGTCTAAAGAAGCCTATCCTAATGTATACATTGGCCATTTCAATAGCCTAAAATGAGCTTGAGATTATCTGCTATTTCAATCTGTGATAAATTGGAATATTTGAAAGATTTGTTTAACTACACATTCATCTGGGGGACATATAGAACCACATAAGAAAGCAATCCCAAAACAACTACACCCAGAATAAGCCAAACCACAACCACCATGCATAACCACCATGCATAGTAGTGTATATTTGTAGGTCTTCTTAAATGTCATCATGATTTGAGTGCACAGGGATCTCATTTTAAATAAGCCAAGTGCTTTTATGAGCGATCCAGTTTAGAGGACCTTGTATTGTGATTTGAACTTCCATGTACTGTTACCATGACTTTTAAATAAAGTATTCAATCAATCGAACCAACCAAGCGATTTTACAGAAACCGGGCCAATGCTGCGTATAATTAACCGACATGGCAACGTAAGACGTGTAATGAGATGAGGCCCCATAGCCCGGAGGAACAAAACAGAAACTCTGTTAAACAACAAAAAAACACGCTGTTTCTCAACTTAACTTTGCAACGTTAGCACGGAGCAGTTTCACTACAATTTAAAGTAGCTTTGCCTTTAGTAATGGAACGAGAACCATAACAACCAACAGCACCAGTCCAACCGCTTAACCATCAGCAACAACATTAGCAGCAACAGCATAGCAGCAGCATAGAAGAACAGCAGCCTTTAGTAGATAAAACAAACGCAACGCCATACAATCTGGCCTCATCACAGTATAGACAGCAGCTTATGAGCAGAAAAGCATGATTCAAGCAGCATGTATTAGTAACACCAGCAACTTCTGAACAGGGGAGCATGATAGCATAGCTCCAGTAACAACCAAACAACCAGCCAGGAACGCTAACGCTGCAATGCAGCGGCTGCCTACAACACCTATGAAACACAAAGCAGACAGAACACAGATGAAGGTGAGCTTAAATAACCCGCCCGATTGGACAACTGACTGACGTGACTGCCACGTCAGAGTATGACGTACTGTATGGGTCTGCATGACGCTGTAACCAGCCTCATAGAATGAGCAATGCATGTAACCTATCTCGAGTGTATGCTGCCAGAACTAACTCGCAGGCTACGTATCATTTTAGTCTGTCGAGGGGCGGAGGAGAGGAAGGGTGGAGCGTTGTGACTTCCAGGGCGGGCATGGACCCTCACCTCATGGGCTCCTGATGCAGGTGAAGTCTGATACAAAAAAACAAAAGGGAATGCAGAGAGTTGATGGTAGAATGTGTTTGTATATACAGTATTGTGTACAATATATCTGTTGAATAGAGGGCTAAGAAAATGTGATACCAGGTAAACGTCAAACAGCATGTGTCTCTAAACAATATACTATCTATTCATAATTTGCAATTTGGGCATTTAGCCAACAATAATCCAGAGCAACTATCTAAATAACGTACTTAGAATATTGTGTATTGTTGTATTCCTTTTCTCTTAACCCTTTAATTGTACAACTTTGTTGTTGTTTTTGTATGTCAGTGTGATGCCTGTAACTGACAGCAGGGCGAGGGCACTGGGCTAGGGTACTGTGGTAGATCCTCTCTGTAGGTGTGGATGGATATTGACGTAATGAGCTGAACACCCCATGCTTTCTCTTCTCCCTTCGCTTCAGCTCGTCTCCGAAGCTGACCACCTTGTACTGCCCAGGAATCGGACCCATGCGCTTCTGCAGGGACATGCAGCACACACGCGCACACACACACACAACACACAGAATTTATATAATGTTACTTGCAGCAAGTTGCCAGCAACAGTGAGAATATAACAGCTTAACAACTTAAACCCTATATACATGTTGACCACCTGAGTTCCCCAGCGGTTTATACTAAGTCTGCTCCTTTTCCCCTCTATACCAAATATCTTCGCCAAAAATAGCTGATCTACAAGCACACAATGCATCATGTTGAGAAGCGTTGTCAGCTTGTAGATTGGCTATTGCCCCAGAAAATAGGGACGCATGTGGTTAATTCAAACATATCATTATAGTGAGTTAGAATCAAGGAGTGTGTATTTGTGCATGCATCTCTCTTCTGTATGACATTCCAGTTCATTTACCGGCATAGCGCTGTGTCCGGATGTGAGCGGCTTGTCTCTCTGACCTGTGAAGAGGTCATAAGGTCCTCTTTTACCGACGCTCCTGTTCAGCAGGATATCAACGCTGCTCTTCAGGTTGTAGGAACAGGGGCTCGGACCACTGTCCTGCACACAAACAACACAACATTCTCTGCTTCAGCTCAACATGCATATCGTTGCCGTTGGATGAAAACCTTATTTTTAACTTTTTATGTTTTTTTTTGTTTGTATTTGAATGCTCTACTTCGCCATACTATAGTGCCACACAAAAGTAGCAAAAATAGCAGATCTACCAGCTCAAAACGGATCGCCAATTTGTAGAAAAGTCAATTTCACTTTCACTTAATATTTTTTTTTGTGCTATTTTTGCTACTTTTGTGTGGCACTGTAGTATGACAAAGTAGGGCATTCATTTATGGAAAAAAACATAATAAGTTGAAATACCGAGATAAGAGGTCTCTGCCTGACAGCAACGATACAGTATATGGAATATGGTATGTATTCTGTAATATTTAAATGCTACAGTATGTACTTGAGTGTTTTCAGAGAAGCGTTTGACTGCACTACAGAGGTCCATTTGAAGGCATCCTGCTGACTCAGCCCTCCTCTCTTCCAGTGCAGCCCAGGGCACCCCTCCTCTGCCATAGCTGCCAGGGCCTGGTGTACAGCTCTACACACACACACACACACACACACACACACACACACACACACACACATACACACACACACACACACACACACACACACACACAAACACACACATGTTTGTTGAATAACATGCCATGCTTGCACAAAGTTAGATTTGAATTAACTGATACATTTGGTAGGGAATTCCATCTCCAGCGAACCGCTAAAGCCCTATTTTTACAGTGTATTTCAAAAATAGAAGAAATAGCCCATCTAGAAGCTCACACCACAGTGTAGCTTGTAGATCTGTTATTTTCACTACATTTTCCTTAAAGATTTTGAAAAATCTTGAACATTTTTGAAAGCTTTCACCTATAATGACATGCCCACCCAGAATACGGACGCCAGATAGAAGATACTGTGTCAGTAACATTGGGCTTCAGCTGTCTTTGGTTTGTGAGAGCTAGCATCATTGCCCCTTTTTTCCACTGATGTACAATAATACTAGTAGTTGTCCCATGCTGAGCCAGTGTGTGGCTGTGTGCTGCCCTCTAGTGGAATGATGACACACCTTCACCACCTTGAACCTTCTCTCCAGACTGTCACAGACGCCTCGGACGCTGCCTGGCTTATTTGTCAGCTCCTGCATGAGGTCTCTGCTCTCGTAGGTGCCAGGGCCCACTTTGGTTTTCTACACAAAGAAAGCAACGCTTACATTTCTTTGTCATGAAGAGCTCATAAAATGTTGGTCTGAGTCAAGGGTCTTCAACAGGGGGTCCGGGACCCCTAGGGGGTTCTGTACAGATTTACTACAAAGGGGCCGCCAAGTCTTTGTGTGATAGGACCTTTTTTACATTAACAACTTGGGGCAATATAGGGCATTAACAGCCCTATAGCATCCCTATTCTGAGGGGAACATTAGCCGGAAATAGCAGATCTACAAGCTCACAACGCCTCGCAGCGCGAGGCGTTGTGAGCTTGTAGATCGGCTATTTTCGCCAAAGAGGTAAAGTGAGGGTACAAGTTTTCTTGAGGGTATTGAGGGTTTAAGTTGTTAAACTGTAAATACACTGAAAATACACATTAAGATCAACACAACACAACACCGATGACTGTGCTGTCAAACAAGTCTATGAAGCTATCTATGAAACAATATGTAGTGGGGGTTCCTCCCTGCTTCAGCGCTCTCTCAGCTAAAGGGGTCCTTGGCCTGAAACAATCCTGGTCTAAGCAGCCAATAGGACGCCGACTGATTTGACACCGTTGACACTTCTCCAAGGCCCAGTCTCTCTAAGGCTATACTACCCACCAGGAACTGTTTGTTGACCCAGGCATCTCTGTAGAAGAGGTGGGGTCTCTGTGCGTCCCTGGAAGCCTCCAGAGCTCTGTGCCAGCCGGGCCCTTTGGCTCTCTCTGCCACAGATTGTGCACAGAAATCACCTCTGTCAACGTTGTATGTTCCCGGGCCAAGGCGCCTCTCCTGTGTGTTTCATAGAATCAACAAGTATATTAAAATATTTAAAGAATAATAAAAACTGCTGTTATGATTATATGACTGACATTTATCTGACCAGTAAATACATTTGTTGATTCACTCTCATATGATCTGTGTAAGCACTGATACACTTGATGGTGTCAAGTGTATCAGTGCAGTATGCAGATGTGAGTGAATCAACAAATGTAAACTATGACCCTGTCTGTCCTACAGCTAAAACCCCACATGCTTTTATATTCATACACCTACACACCATTGTTACAGCCCAAAGTAGGTCTGTAGCTCAAGCCAGAATCACATCCTGCCCACCAATTAATTTGATTTTTTAATTTATCAGGGACAGTGCACATTAAACATATCAGTTTTTCACATTCACGTAAATGAGCCAGAGTTGGCTAATTTTCATCTGTAGAACCTGAGCAGGCTGTTAAAAAATGGTGGTATAGTTATCCATACAAAAACAGACATAATCAATTAGGCAATTAGACAACTAGGCCTACAAATAACCTACTATAGTAATTACCCCTTGCCCTCACTCTGAAGCTCAGATCCCTTCCACTTACTCACCCCACTGCACAAAATACAACAAACACAATTCCCACGTGAACGCCTACCATGTCACTGGTCATCCTCTTGCAGTAGGGGATCTGTGTGTATCCTCCCACTTTCTTGTTGGCAGGATGGACCCCTGACACATCAAATCTGCCTCAAACAGAGCAAATGTTCAAAACTGCCCCCCAACCGCCAACTATAGGCTAATTTAGATTAACCTGCCCACCTAACATTATTAAGTCCTGTCTAGACAATTGGTTCTTAAAGTGGGATACGGGGACCCCCAGGGGTCCTTGGGGGGTACCAGGCCCAGGGGGTCACCAGCAAAAGTAGTTAACACAGCATCACAATCATTTTAACCACTTTATCCATTTATACGTTGGCTATTCAAAAATAAAATTCAAAAAAAGCTGCGAGCTTGCACATCTGCTATTTTAAAACTATTTTTGAAAGAATCTCGAAAATGTTTAGGAAAACGTTAAATAATTTTGGCTTTTTTAATACAAATATTCTCTTCTGGGGATCATGGCACAAAACATTTTCAGATGAGGGTTCACAGTTAAATACAATACAATACAATTTGGGGCTCCCGGTCCTTGACATGAATATGTTTGAGAACAATGCACTGGTCTAGACAATAATGTATGGTGACTTTAGCTTCTACATATTACATCAATTGCCTATGAGCTCAGATAGCAAATAGGCTACATACAACTGAAAAAGAAAAGGCAGGGCCTATCTCACCTTGCGGATTGTCTTCCAAATGGAGCCCCTTTATATTTTTTCTCAGCCATTGTTTCACATTTCTTCCCCTTCCTGTGAAACAAATGAAAATCATTTGTTGTTGTTGCCGCCAGAGATGTGACCATGGCAACACAAGCGTCCTTACAAATCATAATATATTAATGATGTCCAACCTGTCAACACGCCATGTAGCCTAAATGCAGCTACACCTGTTGTCCTTGTGCCACAAACTACTACTATACTAGCTATTTAGTGACACACTGGTAAGACTGGAAATAGTCTTAATCTGAATGTAAATTATAACAGTTAATTGCTATTAAAAAAAGTCAATAATTTACTTTCCCAGTTAGTATTTTCTATTTAGTAAAGAACTGAGTTCACAGAAATAGAAGGGGACACATAAGAGGTGTTTGCAGCCAAGACTATCGTGGCCCCTAAGGGCCACAATCTGGTTTAAACAAAACAGATACTCTGGGGAAAAAAGAAAAAAGTTGCCTTTAGTAGGCTAAATGCCTGGGCCAAAAATAAAGAAATCAAGAAAAAAAGAATTCCCAAAGCTTTGGACCATGCACGAAATCAGGCTGCAAAGGGAATAATATGGTCCATTGCAGGAGAGTCCAAATAGCACCATCTCCTGGGCAGTGGTACAAAGATAGACTAAAGAAAACAACATTTTGAGGCTTGTGTTGTAAGCATAGATAGTCCAATAAGCTCTATGCACAGCAGCCAATTTGGAGATAAATTGGGCCTCTTCTTACTTCCTTCACAGGTGTTACCAATGATACTAATGAAGGCTCTGTTCCATTCTGGTCAAGCAGAGTCAGGGTGCTGATATTGTGCATGTTGGCTTGCTGGAAACTACAGCTACACCAATGGGTCTCAAAGTGTGGTCCGGGGACCCTCATGGTTCCTTGAGGGGGTTCCAAATGCCCCCTTAAAAGGTGTGTAACTCTGAGAGTGGACAAATGGAACCAAATGGACCCTTACCCTTGTACACTCTCAGAGCTATATGGGGTTCCCTGAAATTAAAAGGGCTGAGAACCATTGTGCTACATGAAATGGAACAAAGCCTTATTAGTATACTGTTGTGTATCCATGTACTGTTGTTCTCATGTCTTACTAAATAAAGTACATCAATCAATCAATCAGTATCATTGGTAAAACCTGTGAAGGAAGTAAGGAAGAGGCCCATTTTCTTTCCTGTGCATAGAGCCTATAGTAGTGGTTCCTCCCATCATTAACCCATATCACATTTTCCCTTTTTGAGTACACTTAATTAAAAAACATTTTCTCTCTCGATGATGTCTATATCTCCCTTTGTTTTGGTTTCCATTGACAAAAAGTGAGGATGAGACTAAAATACGTGCATCATCCAATCAGTGAATTTTATTTTTTGGAGTGTGGCGCCACCTGTTGTCCGATTACGCCCACACAAGTATTTATTTCCTCCCCACGCCGCTCTGTGTTCAGAAGAACGTCAGCAGAGTGGCGATCTGAGCAGCTCCTCCATGGGACAGAGACAGCACCTGTCCCGGGACCGCCTGTCCTCCACAGGTAGGCTTGTATATATATTCTTGATCATTGTGATTATATGCGCGTTTGAGTTATGTGATCACCTCCACGTTTGACTTACGTGTTATATTGCTGCTGCTGCTGGCTGCTGCATGCCTGCTGGCTTGTTTTCTGTGAAATTATTCCTTGTAGTTGTTAGATCACAATTGAATTTAGACGAGCTTCTGGTTCATGAAACGGTTCTCTATCACATAATTCTATATTGCTTGCCACCACTGACACCTGTTTGACTAGGTAATGCTGTGTATATTACAGGTAACAACTGTATGCATGCAGGCTACTGTAGGCTAGGATGCATCTTGTAAGTTTTTGCTCTCAATTGTCTTAATATCTTCTCATCCCCCCCTGTAGAGTTCACCTGGAGGCAGAGTTTATGAGGCTACAATGAAAAGTCTGAAGGCAAAGTTCAAAAAGACTGAGGTGAGAAACCACCCACTGTACAAGCCAATTTGGTGTGGATGTACACTTTTATTTTTATTGTTATTATTATTTTTATTTTTTATTCAATAAGTCAGTTTTGGGAAAGACAATAACACTCGCGTTACACAGACTTCTCTTTAACCTGATATTAACCTGACAGTATTCAAGTGAGTAGCAGGTGGTCATTGGTCATTTAGTTGTAGGTGTGTGTGTGTGTGTGTGTGTGTGTGTGTGTGTGTGTGTGTGGGGGTGTGCGCGCGGGCCGGGGGGCTCTGGGATTTGGTGTCTGAGAGCAGCAGCAGGAGAGTAAGACCTCCAGGCTCGCCAGACCTGGGTTGTAACCAGAACTCTCAGGTGGCCTTTAATTATTCACGCGCACTCACACACGCGCACACACACACACACACACACACACACACACACACACACACACACACACACACACACACACACACACACACACACACACACACACACACACACACACACACACACACACACACACACACACACACACACACACACACACACACACACACACACACACACACAGGCACAGGCATGCGCACACACCCGAATCCCTAGTGCCCTGCTGTTGTTGCTGTCCCAGGGGAAAGACTTTATAAGAATGAATGGTGTTTAGCCTCCTCACAGAAGCAGAGCTGTTGTTCTATACTACATGAACAAGTGAAACTGGTGCGGCTGAGGCAGTGTGATGGAGAGTAGACACTCTCTACCTCCTGCTGTCTTCCCTCTGTCCCTCTGTAGAGGGACTGATCTGACCGTTCCCCTCAGCTGAAGATGAGAGAGATGATAACTCACTGTCTAAATAGATAGATAGATAGATAGATAGATAGATAGATAGATAGATAGATAGATAGATAGATAGATAGGTGGATCGATTAATAGATAGATACTGTAGTTTGATAGACAGATAGCTACGTAGAAAGGTAGGTATTATTTAGGTCCTAGGTAGGTAGATAGGTGGGTGGGTGGGTGGATTTATTGATAGATAGATACAGGTACAGTATAGTGTATAGACACAAGTATAGATGCATGCAAAGTTATGTGCATGCATACCAATTAATCTAGGTCTCTTCATGTATGCAACTATGCGTGTGCTTGATTTTTGAGAACTGTCCCATACAGGGCTTGACAACAAAAAAAACTTCTGTTTTTAAGCTATAGGTATGGTTTCAGCGTGCCCACGGTGTCCCATCTCCTCTGCCCTGTCACTGTGTTAAGCTATGTAGCTAGAGCAGAGCCAGCTTGTTTCCTCCTCTGTATTTGCTGACTGTTTTAAATCCTGGACAGGGCCCAGTCTCTGCTTCAGCTGCAGAGAGTCCAGAGACTCCATAACACTGCCAAGAGAAGAGGGGGGTGAGGGGGGGGGGGGGGGGGGGGGGGCTGGCTGGTACCGAAACAGTACAGTACAGTACAGACTCCTGACCCAAACGAATGGAGACAGCAGGAGCACTGGATTAAGAGAGCCTAATCTAGAGACAGAGAAGAGAGAGAGAGAGAGAAGACAGTATTGGGTTAGAAAAAGGAGGACACAGGGAGGGAGGTGGTGGAGCGTGAGTGTGTGTATGTGTGTGTGTGAGTGTGTGACAGTATACTTATGCCTCTGCTAGCAGCAGCAACGAGCACACAGGGAAGAGGGATGTTTTTTATTTTGGGCTGCAGGAGCACTGCGTATGGATGGAGAGGGACGATGTTGTGAGGACAGGCTAGCGTGTGTTTGTGTGTGTGTGTGTGTGTGTGTGTGTGTGTGTGTGTGGGTGCATGTGTTTGCGTGCGTGCGGGATGTGTGTGTGCATGTAAATGCGGTCGTCAGTATTGAATGTCATGTATGTTTACATGGCCATTTAGGTAGCCAAGTAAGTGTGATGCTGTTTTGACTATGAGGTGACGGGCGCTTTCTTAAATGTAGCGTCGGGTTCGGTTGTCCTTGTTGTTTCCTTCCTTCCATATTGTTTGTATCCGCCGTGTGGTCACTCTGACCTCTGAGGATGAGGATGTACAGTATGATTGGGGTTTATGGGTAATTGAGTTCTAGAACTGGTGTGGTGTGTGTACGTTTACTTGTTAATTAAATAGGCAGTTGTGACACAGTGGAGGGTGACTCTTATGTGTGGGGTGGTATAGGGATAATGGTGTGTGTGTGCATTCTTTGTACACTGTCTGTGTACTGTCAGAACATAGCGGCATGTGTATGACAATAGTTAGGTAGTATACACAGAGATGAGTGTGTGTGTGTTTGTATAATGTATGTTTTTGTACAGTTAGAGGAAACGGGTTCAATTGCTGCCCACATTATGTAAGTATAGTCAGGTCCCGCACACACAGTATTGTGTGTATTCCGTAACGCACTGGTATACAGTATGTGTGTCTGTGTATAGTTGGTACACACAGAGGTGTGTGCTAAGCCTTTTGATAGGATCATGGACCCTAAACAGCCGGCGTTGAATAGCCTGGTGAATAGTATCTGTGCCTGCTTCAGTCTGCTGCCTCTACCAGTAGGTATCTGCCCCCTGGCCAGCATGATCTAGGACGATAAATATATATTAGATATGTTATGGAGTTATCTTTCAGTTTGGGCTATTGTTTTGCCTACAAGGACATGCCCTAAATAGGGGCGCCAGGGTTAAAGTGGTTACTATAGTTACTGTGTGCATGCATGCATGTACATTTGATGTGTGCATTTTTCTGTTGGTTAGAACAATAGACAGACAAGGACATGTAAAGAATATCATTGATTTTGTCTGTAATGTGATGTCTGTCATCTCAGCCTAACAGCAGTGGTGGAAAAAGTACTCAAATGTTATAAGTAAAAGTATCAATACTGCAATGTAGAAGTACTACAACTAGAATGTACTTGAGTAAAAGTACAAACGTATTGGTATCAAAATGTACTTAAAGTACCAAAAGTAAAAGTACTAAGATGTTTGAAAATAGCAGATCTACAAGCTCACAATGCGTCGCATCGCGAATAGCCTTCAAATAGCCTATGTATAAAAAAGGGCTAAGTGGTTAATGTTGGTGGTATGTTTTAAAATGTAATCTTCAAAGTAACTAGTAACTAAAGTTTTCAAATAAATGTAGTGCAGTAAAAGTACAATATTTGTCTCTGAGATGTAGAGAGTGAGATCTCTGAGAGTAGAAGTAAAAGTATGGAAAATTGGAAATACTCCAGTAAAGTAAAAGTACCTCACTGTACTCAAGTACAGTACTTGAGTAAATATACTTATACAAAAAAAAAAGAATGATACATTTTTTACAGTTTTATTTTCATCTTCTTCATTTATCCGCTTGGTTTGAACCTTTAGAATTGTTTCGCGTTAACTTGTGTGAATTCTGTTGTTTTTCATTTGTCGTGTCTGCTGTTATCAGTGTACATATGGACAGCCACTGTGACTCGTTTCGTATGATATAAAATCGCATGTCATCCTTCGATCGATGGCTGCATGCATGCGCAGGAGAAAAAAAAGAAAAAAGGAAAGCCACTCATTGTTGTGTATGGTATGAGATACGGGCGGGGGGTATGGTATCAGTTTCCTAGTGGACAGTAGGGAGGATAGGGTTGTGACCTATTCTCTGTGCCCCCCCCCCCCCCCCCCAACCCCCCTCAGAGTCAGGACTGGAGTAAGAGTGATGAGAGGCTCCTGCAGGCCGTGGAGGCGAACGAGCCTGACAAAGTCACAGCTCTCATGGTGAAGAAGGGCCTCTGCCCCACCAAGTTGGACGCTGAGGGCAAGTCAGCGTGAGTTCATCACTTAACCGCTGTCTGTAGTATTGTGTGGTGTTATATAGTAACATGATGGCGGAATCATCAGGTTGTTCAATGTCTGAATTGCTTTGACATTTATTTCGGTGTTAAATAGCTCTATATTGTGATAGTAATCATTGCGAGTGTTTTTCCAGTAACAGGGGTCTCTCATTTCATCCAATCAGGAGAGGGAACTCACAAGATACAGAATAAAAAAGTGAGAAAATTAGAAATTATGAAAAAATAAATAAATGAACAAATTTGGAACTGGAACACTATGTAATTGACGATGATGAAGTGTCTTTGAGGAGTTCTCTCTCCTGATTGGATAAAATTGATATCCCGACCTGAACATCGATTTCCTGTTTACGAAAGAGCTGGAGAGACAAGGAGACCCCTGTTACTGAACACACTCTCTATAGCAATGATCGCTATAAGAATTACTAAGGAATGTAGAGCCTTTTTAACAAAAATAATCACTTACATCCCCTTTAATGTCCATTGTTGTACCCATTTTATGATTTGTTTGCTGATTTAACATTGTTACAGGGAATGAACTTTAAACGGCAAGATAGTCTTTAGAAAGTCTAACATATTAAAATGATTTGACAATTTGTGAAACAAAGACAGTTCATTCCTTGTATGCTCATGTGTGTATTTTGGCCCTTCCTGCCGGTAGGTTCCACCTGTGTGCAACCCGGGGTCGGCTGGACTGTCTGGAGGTCATCATCTCTCATGGAGCAGACATCACCATCAATGATGGAGCCGGTATGGATGTTCAGAGTTCCATTTGTAAGGGGGACATTCTTTGTATGTGTCCCGCCTTCGCACGCGTTCGCACGCGTTCATACGTGTTTGTACGTATTCACATGTATCCCTCCCCTGTTCAAATTTTTTTAATTTTTTTCAAGATTTGCCCAAAATAGGGACGGACACCAGGGTTAATGTGGTTAAATTGTGATATTATTATCAAACATAAATATCATAACAGACAGTCTGTCTTCAGTCTGACCTGAAGCAGGGATAAAGCAATAACCCCCCCCCCCCCCAAATCAAACCCTGTTAAGGTTGTCAGAATGGTCATTCTGCAGTCTCATTTACCAAGATTGTTCTTACATCTAATGTATTATTTATCTTTGCACTAATGTCTTCCTCTTCGTCTTTTTTAATTTGTTCTGGGTTGGCTGTTTACTGATTCCAGGCTTCAGCGCCCTTCATCTAGCAGCCAAAAACTGCCAGCCTGAGTGCTTGAAGAGGCTACTACAGGTAAAATAGAAAAAAATACAGAGAAACAGAGCCCGAATAAGGTCCAAAATATCATCTGTAACCACCAAACGTTGAAATTAATTCATGGCTGTCATGCATTTTAGTGTGTATTCTCTTTGTTGACTTACTGCTGCTTTCACTGCCTATTCCCTCCACAACAGGAGCGATTGCCTGTAGACAGCGTAGACGGTATTGGCCGAACAGCGCTGCATCATGCAGGTAACTACATCTAACTCTCTACAGCAGCCGTCTTTCAAACATACATTTGAAATGTCACAGTCCCCCTAAATTTACATTCATCAGGTCATGGACCCTCATTTCAAATGAGTCTGTCCTATCAGGACTCTGATATTTAATAGGGTTGTCCGATATTGGCTTTTTTACCGATAACCGATATACCGATATTGTCCAACTCTTAATTACCGATACCGATATCAACCGATACCGATATATGCGGGGATTATTGTGATTAGGGTAAGCTCAAATTTCATATCACACACACCATATACAGTAAGAACTCCTGTAACTTATTTATAAAGCAAAAAAAAAAAATCAAAAAAAAAAATCAAAAACCGATACCGATATTTTCCCGATATCAATTGTTATGCTAATATCGGCCGATAATATCGGGAGGCCGATAATATCGGACATCCCTAATATTTAACAATGTTTTGGTTTAAATGAAAGGGTGTAAATGTCTATACTTGTGCATGAGAAATCGATAGTTGTGATATTGAAATACATATACTGAAATAGTCACTCATAAATGTTTTGTATCGTAATAATAAAGCCAATTGAACTATAGTTAAATTGAACTACTGGGGGCTCCCTGTCAAGGACCCCACTTTGAAAACCCTTGCTCTACAGAGACAGAATAAGCTCCATGGCAGCAGGACAATTCCTGTAATTACATTTCACTTACACTTGCAACAGATACTTCCCACACTTAAAACTACTGTGTTGTAATAGAGTGCCAGTGAAAAGAGAGGTGACTGGTGTCATTCTAGTACAACAATATCACTATGGTAAATGTTCTGTTACTGACACATACATCTACAGTTTCAACCTCAATGTTTGTTCTCATTGTGTTACCTGCAGCGGTCAGTGGCTGCTTGTCCTCGACTGAGACCCTGTGGGATTTCAAAGCCGATCTGGATCTCCAGGATGGGGTAAGCACAGCAGGGAATTCATTTAAATAACATCAGAATGCTCTGGGTCAGTCTTTCCCCAAACATAGGCCCACGATCCAACCCGCTTTTATGGGTCACAACTCAGTAAATATCAAGTTGTTATTATTTTTGTCTTCTTCTTTTTAACTTCTCCTATGAATGAAGCAATCATGAACAAACATTCATGAACAAAAAATCCGCACTCTGATCTTGCTCAGCAGCATCAGTTTGATTAAAATTGACATTGTCATTTTCAAAACATTTTCAGAAATGTCCTTTTTCAGAAATGTTCAAAAACTTTCAAAATAGTGAAAATAGTAAATACTATTTATCAGTGGTGGAAAGTAACTAGGTATATTTACTTAAGTATTGTACTTAAGTACAATTTTGAGGTATTTGTACTTTACTTGAGTATTTCCAATATCCAATACTTTTACTTCTACTCCACTACATCTCAGAGGCAAATATTGTACTTTTACTCCACTACAATTATTTGAAAAATGTAGTTACTAGTTACTTTTCAGATATAAATGATTACATTATGAAACATACATTAACCACTTTAGCCCCATTTCATACCTAGGCTATTTGAAAATAGCCGATCTACAAACTTTACTTTTGGTACTTTAAGTACATTTTGATGCCAATACTTCTGTACTTTTACTCAAGTAATTGTTTTAATTCTGGACTTTTACTTGTAACAGAGTATTTTTATATTGCAGTATTGGTACGTTTACTTAAGTAAAGAATTTGAGTACTTTTTCCACCACTGCTATTTATATATATATTTGAAATAGGGTTTAAGTGGATAATTCAATTTTGGAGACACAGAATGTGTCTTTTGAGTCACGAGTTGAAAACGTTTGGGAAACCTTGGTCTGGGTTATACAGGTATATACGTTTTATGTTTTATGTTAGGATCTTCTCTCTGGTCTCCGTTAAAAAAAGAAAAGCTATCAGACAGTCTACAGCTCATTCAGAATGCATACAGTAGAGTAGAAGTAGAAGAAGGCTGAACACAATTCTCACAATGCTGCACTGGCTGGCTTCCAGTGAGTCATAGAATTGATTTTAAAATATCGACCGTCATCTTTAAATCTCTCGATGGTTTACGGCCAAAACACTGCTCTGACTTGAACCCTTGAGAAGTGCCAGGTCGTCCAGGATTGGTCTACTAAACTGCTCCCAGAGTACAGAGCATGGTGAGGCAGCATTTAGTTAGTATGACACACGTAACTGAAACAATCCTCCAGAGGATTTGATACTTTTAAATCCAGGATCTACTGCCTTTTTATTTGAAAATGTTTTTACATCTGTTTCTTTTTTATCCTTTAGTTATTTATTTCCCCTTTTATTTTATGCATGCAAATGCCTTTTAGGTCTTCGAATGCCTTTTTATTCCATTATGTAAAAAAAAAAACTTGAATTGTGTTAGTGTATGAAATGTGCTATATACCAGTGGTTCTCAACCTGTGCGCCCCCAAATAATTGGTATTGATAACATAACTGATAACATAAAATATCATGGTATTTTTTCAAACCCATCGCTTCCAATAGAAACCTCATTATGTCCAAAACTGTTACTTTTCAGGATTCAAATTCAAAAGCAGCAAAAGTAGCAGATCTACAAGCTCGTTTCGCGCCGCGTTTCGAGCTTGTAGATCTGCTACTTTTGATGCTTTTGTGTGACGCTGTAGTATGATCAAGTAGGGCGTTCATTTACGAAAAAACACAAAAAGTTAAGGAGATAAGAGGTTTCTGCTCGAACAAATGCGGATGTTTACTTGTGTGTGTGTGTGCGTGTGTGTGTGTGCGTGTGCGTGTGCGTGTGCGTGTGCGTGTGCGTGTGCGTGTGCGTGTGCGTGTGCGTGTGTGTGTGCGTGTGCGTGTGCGTGTGTGTTCTTCAGGAAGGGGCCACCCCTCTGATCTTAGCGGCTCAGATGACCAGAGTGGAGCTGTGTGCCTTTCTGTTGAGTCGAGGGGCCAACGCCAACATACAGGACAGCCAGGGGAGGTAACAGCCCGCTCTCATAACAGCCCTATGGTACTTGTACTATTTTCAACAACAAAAAGGTTCCATGATATCATTTAAAATATGTATTGAGCAGAAAAAAAGCACTGTGTGTAGAGCATTCGTTACATTTTCATGGGTGTGAAACGGAAAGAAATTAACACCCGCCAACCATCAATGGTGTGTAGGTTTCCTCCTTGGCTGGTCAATTACAGTGACTAACCAGCCATTCTGGAGTGTACAAAAGATTTTGGAGCCAACGTCCTGAAATGTAGAATTTTCATACAAGAAGAAATAATCTCTGTTGTCTGTTTGCAATTCTGCCCTAAAGTTATACTTAAAGAGGTGGTGCCATGGTTTTGCACCTTTTCAGTTTTTCATGTGTCTATGAGGTTGATAGAACTTCATTAAGCCCCCTGGTGGTGTTTTTATGGTGTTTTATGTCTTCTCTGACTGTTTTGAGTTTCTACCTGGAGGCTGAAACTTTGAGGGTCAAACGTGCCAATAGAAAAACAGCGCTTTAATGACGCAGTAGAAATATACCCTCCCCCTCATTATCATAACACAACAGGTGTGGGCATGAGGAGGAGGTGGGACTGGTTCAGATGGGAGGTGCTAAGGTGAGAACCAGGTATACTTAATGAACTGGAGGCGTGTCCACATAAAAGCATAATTTTAACACTTTCTGTACACTTTAAAAAAAAATATTTCTCCTAGTATAACCATAATACCGTGAAAATCACGGCACCCCGTCTTTAAGTTTAAAGCGATGTGGCTGTTTATGCTTTTATATCACCACACCTCGCTGTGTTGTACTTAGGCTTGTTCATTTTCACTGTTCAAAGGACTGCTGTGTGTGTGTGTGTGTGTGTGTGTGTGTGTGTGTGTGTGTGTGTGTGTGTGTGTGTGTGTGTGTGTGTGTGTGTGTGTGTGTGTGTGTGTGTGTGTGTGTGTGTGTGTGTGTGTGTGTGTAACTGACCCGGCATCCCGGCCCAGGTCCGCCCTGATGCTGGCCTGTGAGAGTGACAGCGCCGAGACGGCGGAGGCGCTGGTGAGGGGCGGGGCCAACTCGCAGCTGATCGACGCCCTCGGACACAACGCCGCCTACTATGGCGCGACCACGGGCAACCAGCGGCTCACCTACCTGCTGCAGAACGGAACTCTTCCGGCTCCGGGTATGTGTTCACCTATTAAGACCTGGAACGCATCTGTGTCACTTTTTCATTTGAGCAAAAAAAGCATTATTTTACACTTTGGCTATTCAAAAATAGCAGATATACAAGCTCATAGTGCGGCACAGAGTGCCGCGCTACGAGCTTGTAGATCTGCTATTTTTGAAAAATCTTGAAAATGTGTGCAAATCTTTGAATACATATTGTTTAAAGCGAACATTTTTAACTATTCTTTGCTTCTTGGGGGTCCCTGGAACTAAACATTTTGAGATGGGGGTCGGCGGCCAAATACATTTTGGGGGTCCTTGACATGAAAAAGTTTGAGCACCACTGATATAGAAACATACGTTTTTCAGAATACTGTTGGGATTTAGAAGACATTTGTAGAATCGGCTCCAGGTCTTAATGGGTTAATTCCCTCAACTCTGTGGCTGTTCACTCACACATTCACACACAAACTGAAGGGGAATGGACGTTGAGCTTCAAGGGGTGTGGCTGCTTTTTGTGAAACTCTCAAACTTTTCTTGTTGAAGCTGCCCTGTCTGGACTGGTTCTAGTTCTGTCTCTCCGCTCCCCCTACAGTCATTTCTGTCATTTACAGAAATGACTGTAAAGCAAGGAAGTAGATCAAGGGAACAACTGGAGATGATGATAGTGGAGTTGGAAACAAAAAAGAGAGAAACGACTTGTTCCTCTTATCTTGAAACAAAAGCTTTGTTGATTTATGAAGGATAGATGCGTGACGGTTGGTTTGAAAGGGAGATGAGGGGAAGAGAAGTATTGTGTGTGACAGTGTACATCATGTAGCTCTCACGTGTCATTTTTATATGCCTCCGCTGGTGACAGCTGTTAGTTGGAGGCATTACAGTTTGTTTTCGGGTTGTCTGTCTGTCTGTCCATCCATCCTTAACACATCATTTAATTCCTTCAAAGTCTTCACTACATATATTATGAGTATGGACAGACACGTAAATTGCAACTAGTTGGATCACCATGCTGAGAAGAGAGTGGATGCCTGGATGCACTGTTATAATCTTAAGTATGGGGCAAAATGTGTGTGCGTGTGCGTGCGCGCGCGTGCGTGCCACTGTATTTGTGTGTTCTAAAACTCAGTGTATTGCATTCTGTCTCCCTCCATGCACACACAGCCCCTGAGATCACAGTGGACGAGGTAACACAGCTGCAACAGCATCACACCACTGTATACATGTTTATCCACAGCATGCACCACCAGCACACATCACCGTATAGGGCTGCAACTATCCATTATTTCATTAGCCATTATTCTACTGATTCCTTTTTCGATTTATTGAATAATCGTGAAGCGTGTTTTGTTTCAGTTTTTTCTTTATTTTTTTATGTAGCAACCAATCGGTGTGAAAATGTTCAAATTGACTTTTTATGATAATCTAAATCAATTATCAATTAGTCTGACTAACTGCTTAAGCCCTATTTAATATTTCAGCATTACTTCGACAGTGTTGCATGAAAATAGCAAAAATAGAAGATCTACAAGCTCACAAGGTGTTACGCGTGAGCTTATAGATCTGTTATTTCGGCTTTTTTTGTCGAAAGGAAAGAAGCTAAATGTAATTTCTTTGTAATTAGTTAAATCGAGTAGTTCACTGAACTCTTCCACCCCTACCACTGAACATGTTTAACAGTATGAGATGATAGTTCTGGCTTGCTGCTTAGTTTTCGCTTTTTGCTTTGCTTGTGCTCCATTATTGACCCATCCTGCACTCCTTATCTGTGACCCCTCCCTCGCCCCTCGCCAGCTGCCCCCCCCTGCCCCCCCGCAAGCGCAAGGGGGCTCGGCCACCCGCAAGAGGAAAGCCCCCCTGCCCCCCCGCTCCCCTCTCCAGGTACTGTAAGAGGTCATGTTTGTTGACCAGAAAAGCCCATGAGTAATCACCGCCTTTGTCTGTGTGCCCATTGTGTTGACAGCATGCAGCTTGTAATATTTTCTCATAATAGGCTTAACATTTTTGTCATATGATAACTCATGTCAACCAACATATTTTATAGCATAAAGCCCCCCTCCAGTATATATATACTGTATATACTGTATGTTTTGCATTGCTCTGCAGTTTAATGTTTTCCTACTGTATGCCAACCTGTAGTGCTACGCATTGATTCCAGAGACACTAGAACATTTTTGACAAATAAGTGCATTTTGAGTGCGACATTGTTAAAGGTAGGGTAAGTGATATTTTTTGGTATTTTTTATTTTTTTGTTAAAAAGGTTAAAGGTACTATATTCTGATAGTAATCATTGCTACAGAGCGTTTGTTCGGTCACAGGGGTCTCTCCAGCTCTTTAGTAAACAGAATATAGTACATTTTCAGGTAGGTGACGAAATTTAAGCCAATCAGGAGAGGGCATTGAAAATGCATTTTCTGTGTAATAAAGAGCAGTAGAGACATGGGAGACTCCTTTTACTGAACAAACACTCTATAGCAATGAGTACTATCAGAATATAGAGCTATTTAACACTTATTTCAACAAAAGTAAATCACTTACCCTACCTTTAAGAATTACATAATGTCTAAATTTCATGTATAATTTATTATGGCGTTCCAAATGGACCCTTACAGGTCAGGTCTGTAAAAGAAAACGTTTTGAACCACTGCCCGAGCAAATAACGGTGAAAAAACAAGAAGTAGAATTATCTGGTGGGGGGCTTTTCATTTATAATGGATATATATGGAGGTTTCATGTTGATTCTGTTCTTCCACCACCGTGATCCAGGGTTTACAACCTTCTCCAGGGCCCCGCAGCGCTGCCCCGCCAGCCCCGTCCCCGTCCCCCGATCCCAAGCCCCCCCCGAGCCCCAGTCCCCCTCCTCCTCCGTCTCCAGAACCGCCGCACCCCCCCCCGGAAAGCCTTGTGAGTGTCTGCCCCCCCATGGTGCTCTGTGGCGCTTTATTCCCTATTGGTTTGCGCTTGCCTTGTCATTGATCTTCAATTTTTGCTATCAGTGGTGTAAAGCAACTAAGTACATTTACTCAAGTGCTCTACTTAAGTACAATTTTGAGGTACTTTTACTTTACTGGAGTACTTCCAATTTTCTGTACTTTTACTTCTACTCCACTACATCTCAGAGGCAAATATTGTACTTTTACTCCACTACAATGATTTGAAAACTTTAGTTACTATAGTTACTTTGTAGATTTTGATTATTATTACAAAACAGACATTAACCACTTCAGACCTATATACATTTCGGCCATTTGAAAATAGCCGATCTACAAGCTCACAATGCGTCGCGATGCGACGCATTGTGAGCTTGTAGATCTACTATTTTCAAATATTTTCAGACATTTTATACATTTGAAAACGTGTGAAATGGTACAGTCTGCATAAGGAGTATTTTCCATTTTCGGTACTTTAAGTACATTTTGATACCAATACTTTTGTACTTTTACTCAAGTACATTTTGAATTCATTGCAGTATTGATACTTTTACTTATGTAAAAATCACACCCTGTGTGAAGGTAGCGGCGCCTTTGATACATTATGTCATCGATATGTGTTTATAGCCATGTGTCACGTGAAGCTTGACCAATCACTTTGTTGACGGGTCTGACCAATGGGAACGTTGACGGGTCTGACCAATCAGAACGTTGACGGGTCTGACCAATCAGAACGTTGACGGGTCTGACCAATCAGAACGTTGACGGTGAACACGGACAAAGTCAGGTATAGAGCAGGATCCGCTCTATACCTAAATGTATAGAGCGGCTAGCGCCGCTAAAAAATGTGAGTGCTTTTTCCACCAGTGTTTTCTATTTTAGAACAAATGTGAAAGTATGAAATTTGGATTTCCAGAACTCAGGTGTCTCCTGAGCAGGGCCCAAATTAGGCTCTGAGAAATTATCTGAAACCAAGCCGTAACCTATAGAAACACATCCAGAACCTGTGAAATACGTCACACGGCACGACACGGTTCACTTATTTAGCAGAAAAGAGCCTATAGTTGCTATGACCCATGAAACTTAATGATGTACTCCTGTATGTCACACTTCTATATACTGTATGTATAGAAATATTGTGTGTGTGTGTGTGTGTGTGTGTGAGGCGGAGGATGAGGAGGTGTTCGAGGAGATTCGAAAGCTGCGACTGGAGAAGGGTCATCTGCTTCAGAAGATCAAAGGCCTGGAGCAACAGCAGCAGAGTGCCACCTCTGCCCTGGAAGAGGTACTGCAGGCCACGGCACACCTCCATTTCTCTCTCCTCTTCCCTCTCTCCGCCAGTGTAAACATTCTGAGTACCATTGCTTGCATAAAGAATACACTGTATGTGTATTATGGTGTGTGTGTGTGTGGGGGGAGGGGAGGGAGGGGGATTTTTCATTAGTTTTAATTGAGTGTTTTCATTATATGGGGTATTTGTCAGGGGTGAGAGTCAAAAGGGCCAAAAGTATTGTGTAATAAAAAGTTTAAAAAAAAACGTATTCACAGTTGGAACAGTTGAATAAAAGGAAGATAGATTTCATGTGCAACCAAAATGCTACGCTTATGTATGGAATATGTTCCAAACTAAGGACGTTTCTCTATGTGTGCTCTAGGTGTCCCAGCTGAAGCAGAGTCTGGACCAGGCGGAGGCAGAGAAGAAGCGACTACAAGGAGAGCTAGAGAGCCTGAAGAGAGAAGGTCATGGGGTCGGGGCCGGTGACATGGAGGACATGGATGAGATGCTAGAATTCCCAGGTGTGTGTGTGTGTGTGTGTGTGTGTGTATGTGTGTGTGTATGTGCGTGCGTGCGTGCGTGCGTGCGTGCGTGCGTGCGTGCGTGCGTGCGTGCGTGCGTGTGTGCGTGCGTGCGTGTGCGTGTTTGCACCTGTGTTCATGTGTGTGTGTGTGTGTGTGTGTGTGTGTGCGTGCGTGTGAGAAAGTTTAATGAATACTGTGCAGTGGATGCGCTGCACGCAATGGAAGCTATTCTATTCGGCTGTTAATTCTATTAATACTCTCCCTCCAGAGAAGCTGCTCTCCAGGCATTCCAAGGCCTCTCCTGCCCGGGACCAGGCCACCTCAAATGGGGACACAAACTCAGCTGATCTACGCAGGCAAATAGAAGAGCTTACTTCACAGAACTCTGAGTTAGCGCTCAAAGTGAAGGTGAGGTTGCAGACGATGGCACCAATCGCACACATATTTCAAAAGCACTCACACAAGCACAAATCCAGGCTCCCTTTAACAGGAGTGAATTGATAGGGAACGGGTCATTTAATCAGCTGATGTGATAAGTGTTCAAGGCTAGCGGAGCAGTGCCTGACTGGATCATTAATCATGACCACTTTAGCTGTGGAGGGAAACAGCAGTGCTGTTCTACTGAAGCAGTGGCATCCAAACAAGCATAAAAGGAAGACATGCAGGTGTTTTCACTAACTGGGTCAGGGTCTCTGGAGGTACACAGATTATTATAATTTTCTCCATGCTGCCCAACTGAAATAAATGTTGCTGGTGTGGTTTTGCATTTACATCTGGAGTGGTGTGGTATGAACCACAAGACCAGGAGAGTCACAATACACAGCAGCTGTAGAGACGGGGAAGAAGTCGGGATTAATCTTAAAGGGGCTACACCATGACTTAAAAATATATATATATTTTATATAAATATTGTCTCTTAATACGTTTTATACAGGTTTAAGCCTAAAAAAACACCCAGATCTTTTTTTTCTCATAATCTGCCTGTCTGTCATTCCAAGCCTTTTCAGCTGCAATACCAAAACGTCCTATTTTGGGCAGAGGGGCCACGTTGGATTCGAACCCACCACCTTCGTGGTGGTGGGCAGTGACTTTACCACTGCGCCACCCGAGCGCGAACCCGTCCCTGATTGTTTGAATGGTGATTGATACGTGTAGATACACATGCTACTGATGTGTTCATTGTACTGTGTGGTGTGTAGATGCTGGAGATGTTTGAGAAGGACGACACGGACATGCAGGGCTCCATATGCAGTCCAGACTTTGTCCCTACTGAGCGGTATGAGACCTTGAGGAAGGAGTATGAATCCCTGCAGGAGCGCTACGCCCAAGCCCAGGCCTCAGACGGGGCCTCCAGCATGGCAGAAGACGGGTTAGTTTGTTTGTTTGTTTGTTTGTTCGTTCATTCATTCATTCTGTCAGTTAGTAAGCTAGTCAGTCAGTCAGTGTGTAGTTCAGATCTATCACAGTAAATATCCTCATCAAACATTTCTACTCCACCATACAATATATCAGGCAATTTCTGAGTCTTCAGTTAATGAGCTTGTTAATGAGTTAGTGAGTGGACTTTAATTAGCCTTTCAGGACGTCTGTGGGATTCAAATTAACTGAAAATATTTGTTCATAATGAAAACATAAATTCATCATTTAGATTATTGTTATTTTCTTGTAGTTTTTGGTCGTTTTTTCTTTTATAGGAATAGAAAACACGGATCCATAGACTATTGTTGACAGTTTTATTGTTGGTTGAAATCTCGATTCATTGTTGATTTCATCCAACAATCTGGATCTGGAGAGTTGTTGGACATGTTGGTACCACATCTCATCGCCTTCCAGATGGTGGGAAAAGGTTTGAACCCTCAGCAAATAAACTTTCTGGGGTTTTAAGCTTTCTGGAAAGTTGCATCTGTTGAGGATATGAGCGTATAAGGGTAATAGTCTTTAAGCCACATACTGTAGCTACAGAAGGAGGGGCTGGAGATGTCCATCCTAACAAAATTCTGCGTCTTGCTATCAGTGTGGCAAACCCTACTATACTAGAATCTTTTGTGGTTAAGAGTTGAACATTTGGAACTCCAACAATGGCTATCCATTGTGGCTAGATGAACTGCAAAAACATCTGAGAGCACGTCAAAGACTGTAGACCAACAATTTACCAATTTGGGGAAATACCGAAACATGTGAGTGTGATTAGCTGGTGAGAGGGCACATATTTGTTTTTAAATGTAATAACATCCCTAAGAATGCTAAATATTTATATTTGATTCACATTAACCCATTGACACCGGGAACGCATCTGTGTGGTCATTTTAAGATGTCTTTGGGCTATTCAAAAATAGCAGATCTACAAGCTCATAGCGCGGCACCGAGTGCCGTGCTACGAGCTTGTAGATCTGCTATTTTTGAAAAATCGTGAAAAATTTGGGCAAACCTTTGAATATATATATATATATATATATATATATATATATATATATATATATATATTTTTTTTTTTAAAGCAAACATTTGTAACTCAAATCTTTGCTTCTGGGGGTTCTACAAATGTCTTCTAAATCCTAACAGTTTTTTTGAAAAAAACGTATGTTGCTGTAAGTGGTTCTCAAACTTTTTCACGTCAAGGACCACCCAAAATTATATGTATTTGGCCGTGGACCCCCATCTCAAAATACTTTGTTCCAGGGACCCCCAGAAGTTGTAACATGAGTTAAAAAAGTTCGCTTAAAAAAATATAAATTCAAAGATTTGCACACATTTTCAAGAATCTTTAAAAAAAATAGCAGATCTACAAGCTTGTGCCGCGCTATGAGCTTGAGTGTTAAAGGGTTAACGACAGTCGGCTGACAGCTTCATCAGCAGCTGTGGATGATGGCCGCTTCACTCTCAGGGAGTGTGATATCGGTCCCAGAGTATCCATCTGTGTTGAAAAGATCAAATAACATATGAGAGGATGATGGTCTTCATACAACATGATTTATCTTGATCCATTTTTAGCCCTGCTAAAGGAAGGCAATATCAGACAGTCGACCTTCTGGGCGTCTGTCCGTCCGTCCAACACTTTGGTCCCAAACAAGATACCTCAAAATCTACTGGGTGTATTGTCATGGAATTTGGTGTGCACTTTCATACTCCCTGGAGGATGAAAACCTACTGATTTTGATGATGACGCCATGGCCCTTTCATAGTCTACCGCCACCATTAGGCCCTTTACTGGAGTATTTCAAAATTCCAGTACTTTTACTCCACTACATCTCAGAGGAAAATATTGTACTTTTACTCCACTACAATTATTTGAAAACTTTAGTTTCTAGTTACTGTAGATTTTGATTATTATCACAAAACACACATTGCGACGCATTGTGAGCTTGTAGATCGGCTATTTTCAAAAGATTTTTACACATTTTATACATTTGAAAACTTGTGAAATGGGCCATTCTGCATAATGAGTACTTTCTACTTTTGGTAAGTAAAAATGTTAGTACTTTTTCCACCACCGCTCTGGAGGATGAAACCTGCTGATTTTGATGACGCCATGGCCCTTTCATAGTCTAGCGCCACCATTAGGCCAAGATCTCCACTTTCACACCAGATATAGCACAGGAATTTAATCTCACTCACTGTAGAGTGTAAGAAATACATTGAATGTCCATCAGAGAGAATAAGAGGTTTTTCTTCACTCCCTGTCTCCCAAATGTGCTGGCGCTTCCGCAGGAGCGACACAAAGTCTCAGGGGGGAGGCGTGGAGGGAGAGCGCCGCACGGAGGCTCTGAAAGAGAGGCTGCGCGGCTTAGAGGAGCAGCTGGCCGCCTCCCAGTCCGAGCTGGAGGAGCTGAAGGAGAACATGCGCCTGGGGGTCCTCTCCGTGGAGCTGTCCGGAGGGGAAGAAGGAGGGGATACGCCCAGGGAGAAGGGGGAGGGGGCACGGCAGCAGCTGAGGGTGAGGGAGTTGGAGGCGGAGCTAGCCAAGAGGCAGGGGGGGGAGGCGAGTGACAGTGACACGGTCAAACAGCTGACAGCCAAAGTCCAGGAACTCCAAGCCGCCCTGCAGGCTGAGAAGGAGAGAGGAGAGAAGACGGACATTGGAGGAGGAGGAGGAGGAGGAGACGAGGGAGAGACGGTGAAGCGCCTCAGGGAGAAGGTGACCGAGTTGGAGGGAGCCCTGGCTGAGAGCCGGACGCCCGGGAAGACGGATGGAGGAGGAGGAGGAGGAGGAGGAGGAGGAGGAGCGGTCGAAGGAGACCTGGTGCGGCGCCTCCAGGGCCGCGTGGGGGAGCTGGAGACGGAGCTGAGGAGGTGCGTGCCGCGCTCGGAGCTGGAGGAGGTGCAGGTCACGCTGGGGCTGCAGTGCGAGCAGCTGGCGAGGGAGCGGGCCGAGACGTCGCTGAGGCTCAACCAGGCCCTGCTGGAGCTGGAGAGGCTCAGGCCTCCTCCGGCGCACGGCGACGAGGAGGAGGAGGAGGACGAGGAGGAGCGCTCCGAGGGCTCGGAGCGCTCCGTCACGTCAGGTGAGTCTCATTAGTATTCATACTGTACGATGCTGTACGATGTACGGTCGTTTATTGTTTGTTATATAACGTTGCTGTCGGGCAGAAACCTCTTATCTCCATATTTGAACTTTTTGTGTTTTTTCATAAATGAATGCCCTACTCGATCATACTACAGCGTCACACAAAAGCATCAAAAGTAGCAGATCTACAAGCTCGAAACGCGGCGCGAAGCGACGCGTTTCGAGCTTGTAGATCTGCTACTTTTGATGCTTTTGGAATTTGAATCCTGAAAAGTAACAGATTTGGACATATGAGGTTTCCACCCGACAGAGACGTTACAAACTTGTATTATGTGTAGGATAAAACTAGAGCTGTGTGAGATGTGAGATGTGAAATGTGGAGACATGGAGCTTCCATATGATTTGTATTTTCTAGGTATTCAATACAAATGTAACACTCGGTTTATACAAATGTACATTTTCAAAGGGACAATACTGTATTCATAATTCTACAACACAGGTCTTCCTCTGGTGGTTCAAGGGTTCTTGAACCGCCTAAGGAACACCTGTGTGGTTGAAATGCCGGTTTGGTGCCTTAAATGTCACTAATATGAGAGATTCTCTGTATGTGTGTCTGTCTGTCTGTCTGTCTGCCGTCCGTCCGTCCGTCCGTCCGTCCGTCCGCCCGTCCGTCCGTCCGTCCGTCCGTCCATCCGTCCGTCCGTCCGTCAGTCCGTGTGTGTGTGTGTCCGTCCGTCCGTCCGTCCGTCTGTGTGTGTGTGTGTGTGTGTGTGTGTGTGTGTGTGTCCAGAGCTTATCTCGCAAACCACTGGACCGATCAGTGCCAAAAATGTATACACACACTGCCAGTAGGTCACAGAAGCATCTTCTTCACATATTTATCACTTTTGAAACATTCATCTTTAACTGTACTGGAAGTCAAAGGAGCTCTTATCGGGGCTGAATCCTTGACCAAATTGGAGTCATACATAATAGATTTGTCATAGACGACTAATATAGATGGCTGATGCCACAGGCTGGTCACATGAAGTCCTGGGTCCACATTGAAGCCATAGCCGGTTCCCATGTGGATCCTGATATCCACATGATTTGATTTTTATAAGCTGCTATCTAAAGTTTTTTCAGGCCAAGGACCCCTATAGCTGAGAGAGAGATGAAGCAGGGACCCGTCTATATTGTATAAAATTGTGTTTAAGATTAACGTTTTTTTTTGTACTTGGTCTGTTCTTTTTCCCCTCTACACCTATTACCTCTTTGCCAAAAATAGCAGATCTACAAGCTCACAACGCCTCGCAGTGCGAGGCGTTGTGAGCTTGTAGATCTGCTATTTTTGGCTAAAGTTCTCCTCAGAAAAGGGATGATAGGATTGGTGTGGTTAATGTAAAAAAAATAATCATATCACACAAAGATTTGGCGGCCCCCCTGTAGTAACTCTGAGGACCCCCTAGGAGTCCCGGACCCCCTGTTGAAGACCCCTGCCCTACTTGATCCAAAATAGCAGATCTACAAGCTCAAAAGTAACGCCTCGCATTGCGTCGTGTGTGGAGGTTTCCACCCAAACAGTGACGACATACAGAATTAACGATTTCCTTACCGTAGGATAGAACTGCAAATGTATCAAACGAACTCTTGATTGATCTTACAACCTACCAAAACCAATGACCTACAGTACAGTGGCGTCAGTAATAGGCGGTAAGCGATAACATCCAGTGGTGGAAAAAGTACTAAAATGTTTTACTTAAGTAAAAGTACCAATACTGCGATGTAGAAGTACTCTGTTAATAGGTAAAAGTCCGGAATTAAAAATGTACCTGAGTAAAAGTACAAAAGTATTGGTATCAAAATGTACTTAAAGTACTAAAAGTAAAGGTACTAAAAATGTTTGAAAATAGCACATAACACGTCGCATCACAACGCGTTGTGAGCTTGTAGATAGGCTATTTTCAAATAGCCTAGCTATAAAATGGGGCTAAAGTGGTTAAAGGGATAGTTCACCCCCAAAATGACTTTTTTTCTATTGATTAGTCACCCAATGGAGACTTGAATTCATGGACATTGTTTAGTTTTTGTCTCATTCCTAAGCCAATAATCTGATGACCGTCAGCCGTTCCGGTAGGAGACACAAAGAGTCTCCTTTTTCTCAAATAATCGAGAAGCACTGGTTTTTCTTTCAAAAAGATATGTTTAGATCAACAAATTATTGTCTTAGGAATGCGACAAAAACAAACAAAAACATATCCATTAATTCAAGTCTCCACGGGGTGACTAATTAATAGGGAAAAAAATGGGTGAACTAACCCTTTAATGTATGTTTTATGTATGTTAAATTCCTCAAAATTGTACTTATAAGCACAGTACTTGAGTAAATGTACTCAAGTTACTTTACACCACTGAATTAATAATAATAATAAACTTTATTTGTATAGCACCTTTCATGACATGACATGCAGCTCAAAGTGCTTTACAGAGCAAGGATACAATTACAACTAATTTAACAATATAGCAAATAAGAAAAGCAGAAGCAACTAACATCTCTCTCTGTCCAATCAGAGCGCGGCTCCAGCAGCCGCACCATGACGTCCATGAGGGAGGAGCTCGAGGTGGCGCGGCAGGAGGCGGCCCAGGCGCTGGACTGCCTGTGCGCCGAGCGGGAGGGCCGCGCGCAGGACGCCATGGAGCTGAACGACGCCGTGCCGCTGTCCAAACACAGGGAGGCGCTGTCCGCCGTCTCCGAGCAGCTGGCCCAGACGCTGCAGGAGCTCCAGGAGGAGAGGAGCTCGCGGGGCCACGCCCAGGAGTCCCGGGAGCAGCACGACAAAGTCAAGGTCAGCTTGGTGGTGACAGTTATTGACCGAATTAACCCATTAAGACCTGAAGCCGATTTTACACGTCTCCTAAATCCTAATCTGAGTTCCCAGAAGTTCTCGCCAGCTCTCGCATACAAACGGGAGGGGCGAAGGAACTTCTGGGCCAAAACCCCTGTATTTGTGGCCGGGATGTAACTTAAGCTCAGAATCTGAGCGGACACGCCTCTTACCGGTCTGAGAGCTGTGCAACTCGTCTAAACAGTCCGGCGAGAGGCAAACAGCAGTACACAACAATGGCGGCCGCAATTTCTCAAGGAGAAATTGCTTCTCGTCGCTCCTATTTACATGCAACACCCACTGCATGTGGATCCCGCCCCCTTTTCTTCATTGGCTGTTGATTTGAATCAGAACGCAGTGGCCGCGCCCCTGCTGTCCAGGCTTTGAGCCGATGTCTCCCAGACTACCTAAATCCCAACAGTATTCTGAAAAACGTATGTTTCTATATCAGTGGTGCTCAATACTTTTCATGCCAAGGACCCCCAGAATTATATGTATTTGGCCGCAGATCCCCATCTCAAAATATGTTGTTCCAGGGACCCCCAGAAACAAAGATTTGAGTTAAAAATGTTCGCTTTAAAATATATATATATTCAAAGTTTGCACACATTTTCACTATTTTTCAAAAATAGCAGATCTACAAGCTCATAGCGTGGCACTCGGTGCTGCGCTATGAGCTTGTATATCTGCTATTTTTGAATAGCCAAAGTGTAAAATATTGCTTTTTAGCACAAATGAAAAAATGACAGATGCGTTCCAGGTCTTAATGAAATAACCAATAGACCAATTATTTGTTTACAAACATTGAGACTGGACGCATAGGTGACTGGTTCATGTAATCAATTCCCAACAGATCCCCAAACCTGTTGTTTTGGGGTGCGCTGGTTTCAGTTCATTCAACCCCCTCTTGTGTGATGGATAGTGAGGTGCGCCCTAGCGAGACATGTGTACTTCACCCCGCAACGGTATTGCGCGCCGAGAACAGCTGACATACAAGCTCACAACCGCGTCGCGGATGAGACCGTTCTCTGCGGGCGACACCTTCGCGGGACGGAGCATAAATTAGGCTTGACGGGCTGCAGCTGCGCGAGCAAGAGCAGGTTCTGGTGCCATGATCATAGAGCGCTCCCTCCGGTCTGATGACCACTGGCCACTGGAGGAGGGGTTTGGGGGACTGGGGAACTGCTTTGAATTGCTATTATTGTTTACACACAACAGAAACCAAGAAATATATATTTCAAGAGCGAGAGATCACAGTAAAAATCCTAAGCATTCTTCCTCCACACTGGGAGAAAAACAGAATCTGAATGTTTGATGGGATGCATTTGTACACGTGAGGCTGTGACCACTTTAACATTGCATCTTATGAGCGGTGGGGTTCGTTTGGTGCCGGCCTGAGCGCGCATACTGGTTCATCAGTGTGACGTTGTCTGATAAGGCGTCTATTTCATTGATTATAAAAAATAAACGATAATCGATAATTTTATAAAATAATCGATTCATAATCGATCCCTATTTTGGGCAATATTGACGAAAAGTTTCAATTATTTTTTTTAAATGTCAAACATAGTAAAAATAGCTGATATACAAGCTCACACGTTGTGAATTTGTAGATCTGCTATTTTCAATATTTTTGCAGGACACTTTTGTGCTATAAAGTATATAGGTGGTGCTCAGGTGGTTTATCGATTTGTTGATCTAAACATATCTTTTTGAAAGAAAAACCAGTGCTTCTCGATTATTTGAGAAAAAGTAATCAATAGAATATTGCTAACAATTATTATCATTTTTTGTTTCTAGTTTGATTTGGATCAATAGAAGCAATTTTGAGGAGTTTCTGTCCAAAATAACAAATTGTTAAATTCCTCTCTCTCTCTAGGCCACATGGGGCTAGCTTTTCCATTTCCCCCTAATCTGATTAAAAGCTCATAAAATGTAGACATTTGATCTTTTTAGATTTGGCCAGTTCAGCTTTTTTGGTCGAATGTCAGCTGTACCTAAACAAAACTCTGAATCATATTACGCCAACTGAAGGGCAAACTATATGGTGTTATTTATTCATTTACTTTTTAACCCCTTAAACATCCTTGGTTTCCCTTATCTGTCAGGAGGAGCTGCAGCGTTCCCTGCAGGCCAGTGAGAGCAGAGCGGCGGAGGCCCAGGACGCCCTGAGCGAGAAGGAGAGCGAGCTGAGAGAGCTGAAGTCCCACAAGGCCTCCGAGCAGGGCCTGGTCTCCAAGGAGGACCACGAGACCCAGAGGCTGTCGCTGCAGGCCGACGTCAACGCCGTCACCGCCCGCTACAACGACCTGACGCGCAAACACGAGAAGACGTGCACGGAGGTGGGTGGCCAGGAGTGCAGAGGTGTTTGTGGGTGTGGGTGTACTGTATGTCAGTGATTAAAAAAAAAAAAGTTCTGGGAGTCCTCGGACCCCACTTTGAGAACCACTGTTCTGACATGACCTTGTCACAGCTGGCTCTTGGCCATGACAAATATCGGGGAGGAGACCAGGGTGAAAGTAAAGCAAGTATACATTTATTAAACAAGGCCTAATGACAAAGAACTAAAGAAGGGTCAACGGAACATCGTACGGATCCTATAAGGTGTGGAGTCAGTGAGTCAGTAGTGTAGATGTGGATGTGTGGTGGAGCATAGTGTGGTGCGAGGTGTGTGGATGGAAAGTAAGAAACATAACAATCATAATGGCATGGAGACTGGGGGCGGTTGAGCTGGTGGAAACAGGTCTGTTCTCCTCAGGATCTCACAGAGACTGGCAAGAGCAGGGCTTTTATAGCCTCCTGGAGGCACCGGCCCAGGTGCTCTCCAATGAGCAATCAGCCCCACCCTGCTCACCTATTCACCTGTTTCCTAGGCTGTGTGTTTTCCACTTCCTGTCGATTTCATTGGATATCATTGGTCATCTGACCAGTTTCATTGGATTTCATTGGATCAAATCGACAGGAAGTGGAAAACACACAGCCTAGGAAACAGGTGAATACACAAATCCACGGAGCGCTGCCCTGTAGGTGGCACTGCCATTGCTGCGGTGTCAGACAGCTGCTGCTGCGGTTCTGTCCGTCTGTTGACGTTAGCAGAGCAGCCATAAACTAGCGTACTGGCACCTGACGTACTGTAGGTGGTTCGTCCCGATTTTCTGTACATCTTTGTAAAGTTAGTGTTAGTAAAAGTTAGTAAAAAGCAGGTAAAAGAGTAACGTGAGCAGTCAGTGACTGCAGCTGACTGACTCCACAGCGGCAGCTGATTGAGTCTGACACCGCAGCAATGGTTGCCTACAGGGCAGCGCTCCGTGGATTTGTGTATAGAGCAAGAGTTAAATGCAGGGGCATCACAAGACTTTTTATTTTACCGTTTGTAAGAAAGTGCAAGTTAAACTCACCCAGAAGTCAAAGTACCCCCTGGTACATGTTACGGTATTGTGTGTTTGGTAGTGTGTGTGTGTGTGTGTGTGTGTGTGTGTGTGTGTATGTATGTATGTCTGTGTGTGTGTGTGTGTGTGTGTGTGTGTGTGTGTGTGTGTGTGTGTGTGTGTGTGTGTGTGTGTGTGTGTGTGTGTGTGTGTGTGTGTGTGTGTGTGTGTGTGTGTGTGTGTGTGTGTGTGTGTGTGTGTGTGTGTGTGTGTGTCTGTGTGTGTGGGTGTGGGTGCATTTAATTCCAGATGCTGCCCATCTGCTGATTGCTGGATGTTAATCACCAGAGCTTCCAGTGATTGGTTGGGGTTACCTATTTAACCGGTTAAACCCCAGTGTCCGGGGAAAACTTTCGCAGAAAAAAGTCGACCTACAAGCGCTGAGAAGCATTGTCAGCTTGTAGATCGGCTATTTTCAGCGAAGATATTTAATGTAGAGGGAAACTGGAAAGTCACTAGTATAGAAGTCCTGAGGGAATCCAGTTGAAGGGGTTAACAGCGTTTTGTTTGTATCACTTGCCATGTGTATCAGGCCTTTCACATAACCATAAGCCATAACCCCAAAAAAATCCAACAGATCTTTTGTGGGAAATCCCTGGTGCTCACTGCTCAGGAGCCTCACCTCTGGCTGACCTGGTCAGAGGCTCCTGGGTACTGCTGGTCAGAGTATCATAAGTTTGTCCAGAGAACCATGTACAAGCCTTACGCTGGGGTTGACTGGGGGGGCCCTGGGCATTGGCCCCATTGTCCCGGTCCGTAATCCATCCGTGTGTGTGTGTGTGTGTGTGTGTGTGTGTGTGTGTGTGTGTGTGTGTGTGTGTGTGTGTGTGTGTGTGTGTGTGTGTGTGTGTGTGCCTGTTTGTGTGTATTTCATTTTCTATTATCCCTGCCTATTCTCATCCCATCGTTATGCTCTCTCAAAGAGAGCCACGGTTCGCTGAGGCCCTCTTTGCTTCTCTCCATTATTCATGTGTGTATTACTTTCTCTTATTCTTCTCTTTCATAGACATCCTCTCTATCTCTGCTCACTGAGGCGTTTAAATACTGCATGTCCCTTGTCAACAGGTTCCCATCAATACGTTTTCTGAACCCCTGTGAGATGGAGTTGTGTGATGTAACGTAACTTCAACAATCACAAATAAACAAGCTCTCTTTGTCCTCAACGCTCACCTGGCATTTAATTCTAAAGCAAGCTGCATTCTTTTCAGAATTTCCCAAAAGATTTTCCAGCGATTTTTCGGGAAAATAGCCGATCTACAAGCTCACGACTTGCCGTGCGTTGTGAGCTTGTAGATCTGCTATATTTGAAAGATTTATGAACAAAATGACATGACTAAAATAGGGACGGCGGGGTGGAAAATGTTGGCAGCATTGGCTTTGGCACACGTCCATGCTTGAGATGCTCACTCTTGACAAAACCTTCCACATTTTTAGTTTTAACAAAGTCGTTTTTACCCTGTGGCATTTCTATCGTGGTCTCTGTCGGGTGGAAACCTCATATGCCCAAAACTTGTCACTTTTCAGGATTCATATTCAAAAGTAGCAGATCGACAAGCTCAAAACGGGTCGCTTCGCACCGTGTATCTTGCGGATCTGCTACTTTTGTGTGACACTGTAGTATGATCAAGTAGGGTGTTCAATTTATGAAAAAAAAACTCAAAAAGTTTCTGCCCGACAGCAATGATATTTTTTACTTAAGTCCAAAAGCTGAGTACTTCTTCCACCACTGTTTGTACTACTACAGTTTGGGGATGGGACGATATGAAAATTACATGTCACGATTATTAAAATAATGATAACGATAATGAAACGATAATGAAAATATGCTTAAAACTTAAAATGCCACTTTTGTGAACCTCTTGAACCCCCAGCATCCCTATTCTGTGGGGGGAGTTCGCCAAAAATAGCCGATCTACAAGCTCACAACGCGTTACAACACGTTGCAATGCAACGCGTTGTGAGCTTTGTCTATGTGTGTGGACGTTATTTTTGTGAGATCTGCTATTTTTGCTGAATTGATTTGCGTAGAGTGAAATAACAGCGTACCAATAACAGCGTAACTCCGTTTTTATCAAGGTATAGAGGGTCTACGTGGTACGGAATTTGCAGATCAACAAAAGCTAATTCATCCTAGTAGTGTATGACGGAGGACAATATCACGATAAATGTAAATCTCTGCCATACGGTTATTGTGTTATTGTTTTTTTAATCACTATAAAGTAAAGGATAATAACGATTATCGTCCCACGTCCCTATGCTCCAGGTGTTCCAGGTGCAGAGGGAAGCTCTGTTCAACAAGAGCGAGCGGCAGGTGGCCGAGTCCCAGCTGGCCGCCGTGCAGCAGGAGCTGGCCGAGCTCCAGGCCAAGTCCAGCCACATCCAGGAGCTCCACAAGGACATCCAGGACTCCCAGGGGCGCGTCAAGGAAAAGGACCGCAAGGTGAGGGAGGAGCGGGCGCGGTGTTGATTTTGACAGCAAGTCTTTTGAATCAAATTCCATTTAGTTTTAGTCATATTTTAGTCATCTGAAATGTTTTTGTTTTTGTCTAGTTTTAGCCGACTAAATATAATAATACGATTTTAGTGGACTAAATCTACAGTTGATTTAGTCGACTAAAATTCATTTTGAAATCAACACTGGAGCGGTGGTGGTACTCGAACCCAGTAGAACAATATGGTTCCCAAACTGGGTTCAAATCCAACCAAAGGCACTCGGCAGCTTTATGCATGTCGTCCCCTCTTGCCCCCGGCCTTTCTCGTCTGTTTTTCACTATCATGAATTAATCAGAAATGCCCCCCAAAAAAATCAGTTTCAAACCCTCCAGCAGTTGCTATTCATTTGCATGTCCAACAGACACTTTGCTCCGGTTCTGATGATGACACACGGGTTTCCTCTGTCTGCCTGCAGATAACAGAGCTTTCTAAGGAGATCTTCCGGCTGAAAGAGGCTCTGGGGGCTCTGTCGCCTCCCCTGGGCATCTCCTCTTCCACCACCACCACCTCCTCCTCCTCTCCCATGCATGTCAATAACCCCGGCCCTCAGATGGCCCTGCAGAACAGGGTGGCTGTACTGACACAGCAGCTCCAGGTGAGGGAAGCACTGAGCTCCAATTCTCAGTCGCCTGACTGATTTCAGTCTCTTTTATTTGTATTATGGTATTAGAATGGGTCAAACTAGCATTAGAATACATGTTCTATTACTTAAAGGTAGCGTAAGTGATATTTCTTCGTAATTCCTTTTTTGTTTGTTAAAAAGGTTAAAGTACTATATTCTGATAGTAATCATTGCCACAGAGCGTTTGTTCGTTCACAGGGGTCTCTCCAGCTCTTTAGTAAACAGAATATGGTACATTTTCAGGTAGGTGACGAAATTTAAGCCAATCAGGAGAGAGCACTAAACATGCATTTCCTGTTTAATAAAAAGCTGAAGAGAAATGGGAGACTCACAACACTCTATAGCAATGAGTACTATCAGAATATAGAGCTATTTAACACTTGTTTTAACCAAAGTAAATCACTTACCCTACCTTTAAATTGTAAATTGATGTTCAGAAGCGTCTTCCATTAAATCCTAATGGTCTCAGATATTTCATTAATCCATTAAGACCTGGGACGCATCTGTGTCATTTTTAGATTTGAGCTAAAAGGCATTATAGGCATTATATTACCCTTATATCTCAGCTGACTACTGTATACTGTACAGGCATACATAATGCAACATGTAAATGCTTATTCCAAGTAAACCATTTTCCATGCACCTGAGTTTGCCTTTAGTAACTAGGTCCCATAATGTGTTTGGCAGGACTGGGAACGGAAACACAAACAGGTGGTGACTGTATACCGCTCTCATCTACTGTCAGCTGTGCAGGTCAGTCCAAGAAACTGTCTGTCTGTCTGTCTGTCTGTCCACACACATAGATATTTAGAGCACGTCATACTGTGACATCATTGGAGAGGTAAATCGAACATTCTTTGTTAAACTTGTCAGGAAATGTTTGCTGAGGATATAAATACCTGCGTGTGTGTGTGTGTGTGTGTGTGTGTGTGTGTGTGTGTGTGTGTGTGTGTGTGTGTGTGTGTGTGTGTGTGTGTGTGTGCGTGTGCGTGCGTGCATTGTATTGCGTACACACATGTACTTGTGTGAGTAATCTGCCTGTGCATGTGTTCCCCTGCAGGGTCGTATGGATGAGGAGGTGCAGGGCTTGCTGCTTCAGATCCTGCAGATGACTCACAAGTAGTGGAAGGGTCCCCCCCCCCCCCCCCCCACACACACACACACACACACACACACACACACACACACACACACACACACATTCTGTTCCATGCTGGTTTCCTAACCCAATGGTTCCCAAACTTTTTAGTTCAAGACCCAAAAGAGAAATTTGAAAATAGCTACAGTATAAGCTCACAACGTTCTGTGATGCGACGCGTTGTGAGCTTGTTGATCTGCTATTTTCACTAGGCTGATTCTTAGGTTTTTTTTATTTGTATTTATGGAATTCCTTTGATTTAATCCATTTCTTTTGGAAAAAGAAATCTCTTTTTTTCTTAAAAAAGTTTATTTATTGTTTATTTTGTAATCTTTTGAAATAATAAAAATAAAATGTAGGAAATGAAAAAAGGAGATATACAGTATACTTTTGACCCATAAAAATGGGTCCAGATGTTTGGGAACCACTGTCCTATACCCTGCCTCTTATCCCTTCCTTTGAACCAATATTATCTATATGCAAACACTGAGACAACTGAACACAAGTAATGTGTGTTCACAACAAGTAGCTGCATGCATACAGAACAGTATACAGCCTACCAACTGGACTGAAGCAATACGACTAAGCAATGGACTAATAGAGTGCCTTCAGGGCTGAGTGATAGAGAATGATGATGTATGGCGGTAGCTGATTGTCATTTAGAAGAGTGAATCAGGTGTATTAATTGTGTGATGAGCCTATTGATTTTGTATGATATTCTTATAATAAAGCTGAAAAAAAAAATACTGCTTTCTGGTCAAGCCTTTGTGCAGTGTGATATTGAACACGTATAGAGACCCTTCTGAAAGGACCACTCTGGCCTGGAAGTGCAAAAACACCACATTTAAACAAAACATATCAAAAGGTCACGCTCCACCCATTAATTCTACAGTATGCAGCCTCTCCGTTGCGCATTAACCTCTTTTTTTCGGGTGATTCTCCCAGGTGGGCATGGTGCTGAGGCATACAGTCGTCAGTGGTGTAAAGTAACTAAGTACATTTACTTAAGTACTGTACTTAAGTAAAGTTTTGAGGTATTTGTACTTTTTCCAATTTCCAATTATTTTATTTCTACTCCACTACATCTCAGAGGCAAATATTGTACTTTTACTCCACTACTATTATTTGAAAACTTTACTAGTTACTTTTCAGATATAAATTATGATATCATGAAACATACATTAACCACTTCAGCCCTATTTTATACCTTGGCTATTTGAAAATAGCCGATCTACAAGCTCACAACGCGTCGCATCGCGACGCGTTGTGAGCTTGTGATATTTTTGGGTTAAAACAAAAAGTATTTTGTTAAAAGCGAAAATGCATTTTCTGTTTTATAAAGAGCTGGAGAGACAAGGAGACTCCTTTTACTGAACAAACACTCTATTGCAATGAGTACTATCAGAATATAGAGCTATTTAACACTTATTTTGTACTTTTACTCAAGTACATTTTTTATTCTGAACTTTTACTTGTAACAGAGTATTACTATATTGCAGTATTGGTACTTTTACTTAAGTAAAACATTAGAGTACTTTTTCCACCACTGGGCCATACAGTAGTTTATGTCAGGGTTAGGGATAGACGTATAACCACACCCACCTGAGCGAAACACCAAAGAAAGAGGCTCTTCCTCTCACAGTGCTCCTCGGGTGTTTTAGCCTGATCGTTAATTGGCTGCAGCTAGGTGTTCCACTCACAAAGCAGGTGAGAGAGAGAGATAATGCGAACCACACCCATTTTCTTTCACTATGGATGCCAAGAGGAAGAGACTGAGGAAGTGTGGCTGTGGGTGGGAGATGGTGACAACATACAGGGGGCTGCAGACGCACAAATCAAGGTGGTGTCAGGTGAGAGAGGCCAACATCAACACTCGCACTGCGCCGGGGTCAGTCGAGAGGGTCAGATAGCCCCCAGGTGGAAAACCACAATGTTGTCCAAGGCAGGGAAGTAGAGTAGAGCAGGCCTAGGGGTCTGCAGGCAGTGGTGGAAAGTAACTAGTACATTTACTCAAGTACTGTACTTCCAATTTTCAGTACTTTTACTTCTACTCCACTCCACTACATCTCAGAGGCAAATACTGTACTTTTACTCCACTGCAATGACTTTGACAACTTACTAGTTATACTTTGTAGATAGATCGGCCATTTGAAAATAGCCGATCTACAAGCTCACAATGCGTCGCGCCGCATTGTGAGCTTGTAGATCTGTGAGCTTGTAGATGCGAGCTTGTAGATCTGTGAGCTTGTAGATCTGTGAGCTTGTAGTTCTGCTCTTTCAAAAGATTTTTTTACACATCCATTTGAAAACTTGTGAAACGGGACATTCTGCATAATGAGTACCTTCTACTTTTGATACTTAAAGTATTTTTGATACGAATACTTTTGTACTTTTACTCAAGTAAATTTTGAATTCCGGACTTTTACTTGCAACAGAGTATTTCTACGTTGCAGTATTGATACTTTAACTTAAGTAAAAAAAATGTAGTACTTTTACCACCACTGTCTGCAAGTGAGTTTAACCTCAGTCCAATTTCTTTCTAAGCCATTAGATGGTGGGCCAGAACATAATCAAAGGCATAAAATGTCATAAAGATTTGTGAGGTATAACTGCATAGTGATAGAACTGCGTGTGTGATCACATTTTTCAGGTACAGGTAGAAGGTAGCCTGTGCAATCATTTTGTGCAGGTCACATTCTTCAATGTTGCACTTACAGGACATTTTAGTTCATGGTGTAAGTCAATGGTTCCCAAACTGGGGGTCCCCAAATGTTTTTTCTGGGGTCCCCAGATGAGCTTAATGTGCATCATTGTTTTCTCACTCAACAGTAAACAAACCAACATACAGTAGAAGTGTACACAGGGTATCTGCAAATTCTTTTAATGTTAATTTAATGGCTTTTAATACCTTTTTCATACCAAATTGTCAAAGATTAGGTATGAAAGAGGCCTTCCCCTGGCCAGCCGGGGCGCCTGATGGAGGGGAAAGGAACCGGTTGGAATAATGTGTTCCTTCCACGCGCTACGTTCCTAAGCCAATAATTTGATGACCGGCAGCGGTTCCAGTAGGCTAGGAGGTCATCAAATTATTGGCTTAGGAATGCGACAAAAACAAAAAATAGCCACGTATTCAAGTCTCCATGGTATGTGAAACTGATAGGAAAAAAAAGTTTTTCATTTTATCAACTGGCCCCTAGCCCCTTGCCATTTTTGTAATGTGGCCCGCAGGTTCAGCTATTTGAGTATCCCTTGTCTAAAACACTTGAAAGTTCAACCTAACTACATTTTTAATCATGAAGTCTGCTGTTTTTAGTCAATTAACATTATTGTTGCCAGACCCAGGGGGTCTTTGCCAGACACCAGGGGGGTCTTACATGAGGCTTTGTACCTGTTTTATCCATACATGGGCATGCCCCCTTTGTCCTTAGGCCCCAGCCATAAAAGTCTGTCCCCCTTTCGTCCATACATGGGCATGTTTTGTACCTGTTTTCTCCATACATGGGCAAAAAACAGGTTTTGCCCCATTTGTCCTTAGGCCCCAGCCATAAAAGTCTGTCCCCCTTTCGTCCATACATGGGCATAGACACAGGCTGACACGTCATGTGAAGTCTGGGTCTGGCAGAACCAGGTCTCCTGGTCTTGTTTTATTTAGGCCTACATGTTAAAAATAAGAGATGTATAATTAAGAGTCAGATTGAGAGCAATGACATCCTAAAATACTGTAAATATGTCCGAAAGGTTAATTCTTATCATTCTATTCCTTTCATTCTATTGTATCAATACACTCGTCATTCTTAGGAAATGCTGTGTAACTCATGTTGTGTAAATCATTTGATTTTATTCCTTAATTTTCCTGCGCAGAATGAGAACTCCCAGTCGGACACAGACACAGCCAGCCCTTCTCCCGCCCCTGAAAACCCAGGCACCACGGCACCACGGCACCGCATTCAAATGGAAGAATTTGATTCACAGAACTATGAGTTAGTTGTCAACATAAAGGTGAGGTTGCAGATAGAAGTTGTGAGGTTGCAGATAATATAAATGGTGCATTTATATAGCGGTTTTATCCAAAGAACTTTACATAGATTGTGCATTACATTCACCCATTTCATACACTGATGGTGGAGAAAACCATGCAAGGCACCAACCTGCTCATTGGGAGCAATTAGGGGTTCAGCGTCTTGCTCAAGGACACTTCAACACTAACTCTGGGGGAGCCCCCCAGCCCGGGATTGAACTGGGAACCTTGCGGTTTCCAGTTCACCCTACCTAGCCACTGCTGCCCCTGTAGTGTCAGTAGTGGACAGTAAATTAATCGCATTTACTTGAGAACCAGGGACCTTATTTGTGAGAGATTACAGAGAAAAGGGTTATCATGATCTCTATGGAAACGGATAGTTTTTTTTAACAAGTAATGCAAGCAAATCTGCTAAAAGATGGCATACAGTTACAGTATATCATCAGCACAGTACATCTTACTTTAGATGTATGTATTATGGATGTTCTTATCTTTGACAGACTTTGGTGACTTGTGACATATGACAAACCTAACTTATTGCATAATGCTGCTGTATTAAGTATTTGTATGATGCTGCCGCTATTTGAAGTGGGTGTAATAAACAAAATGTCGTATTCTGAATACAATGACAATAAACATTGTTACTTGCAGTATTTTTCCGGCAGTTAATCACCTTCTGAATGTTATGTTCACATTTGGCAAAATGAAGATCATAAATCATATCTTAATTTGGGACCAAAGTGGTTGACGGACGGACTGATATCACTTCTAATTATGTTATTTGATCTTTTCAACACAGATGGAACTGTGACTGTCAACTGCTGATGAAGCTGTGAGCTGTGTTGTGAGCCTGGCCCTGGATCTGAATGAAAAATAATGTATTTATTTAGCACATACATAGCCTACTTCATAGAGATTGATGGTGTTACATTAAAACAGATGTAAGATTAAACACACAATGGAGACAAATCATGTCTAACATGCTCATGTTTTCTTCGGCTGTGGGTGGGTGTGTGGAAGTGTGTGTGAGACTAACAGAATTAGAAGTGGCTAACATTATCGGTGTACTGAAAAGCTCTTAAAGGAGTAGTTCACCCAAAAAATTACTTATTTTCTATCAATTGCACACCCCATGAAGCCTTGAATTCATGGATTATTTTTTTGTTTTTGTCGCATTCCTAAGCTAATAATTTGATTCCCGTCTCCTACCGGCTAATGTATCCGGTAGGAGACACAAAGTAGATTCTTTGTGTCTCCTACCGGAAATACACCCGGTCATCAAATTATTGGCTTAGGAATGCGACAAAAACAAAAATAAATCCATGAATTCAAGGCTCCTCCTTTAAACTAAGGATGCCTATGGACTTGAGACAACTTTCTGAAATTACACATAGACTCTCTGGTATGCCCGATTACACATCTGGTTCATGTCATCAATATGACCACTGTACCAGAAGTGGTTCTGGCCAAGGAGGCGGGCCTCTGACACGCCATAGTCTGGCTGCTGTTTTTGTCACCCGTGAATCATGGAGGCGATAAGACAACATGCCTAAAGTTGCCAATGCCAGGTGAGAGCAGATGCACAAGGCCAAAATGCTGTGCACATCTGTGACATGTTTCCGCTATATCAAAAAAGAAAAGACTCAAAGACAACTACTTTACAACAGATGTTACAGATTTGTTTGTCATCCATCTACAAACAGAAGTTTGTAAAGCAGAACTAGGTATGGGAGAGGAACATTACTGCAAAGATGATGATTGGTGGGGTATTTAGGATTTTCTTTCCCCAATAGATGAGCTCAGAATTGGCAGTCACTTTTCAGTTCTGTCCAAGCAAATACCATTCACTGTAGAATAATCCATTATTATGATGTAACGGTGGCGTTTGTATTGGCATGTTACCTGCACATGCGTGCGGCCTTCTAGCGCCTTCCTGTGTCTTATTTTCAGAATGTTTCAGGATATTTAGTCATACTAAACTAAGTGTGTGTGTGTATATATATATATATATATATATATATATATATATATATATATATATATATATATATATATACACACACACACACACACACACACACACACACACACACACACACACACACACACACACACACACACACACACACACACACACACACACACACACACATACATACATGCCACTGCTGCCCCTGTAGTGTCAGTAGTGGACAGTTAATTAATCGCATGACAGTTAATTAATCGCATTTACTTGAGAACCAGGGACCTTATTTGTGAGAGATTACAGAGAAAAGGGTTATCATGATCTCTATGGAAACGGATAGTTTTTTTTAACAAGTAATGCAAGCAAATCTGCTAAAAGATGGCATACAGTTACAGTATATCATCAGCACAGTACATCTTACTTTAGATGTATGTATTATGGATGTTCTTATCTTTGACAGACTTTGGTGACTTGTGACATATGACAAACCTAACTTATTGCATAATGCTGCTGTATTTGTATGATGCTGCCGCTATTTGAAGTGGGTGTAATAAACAAAAGGTCGTATTCTGAATACAATGACAATAAACATTGTTACTTGCAGTATTTTTCCGGCAGTTAATCACCTTCTGAATGTTATGTTCACATTTGGCAAAATGAAGATCATAAATCATATCTTAATTTGGGACCAAAGTGGTTGACAGACGGACTGATATCACTTCTAATTATGTTATTTGATCTTTTCAACACAGATGGAACTGTGACTGTCAACTGCTGATGAAGCTGTGAGCTGCGTTGTGAGCCTGGCCCTGGATGTGAATGAAAAATAATGTATTTATTTAGCACATACATAGCCTACTTCATAGAGATTGATGATGTTACATTAAAACAGATGTAAGATTAAACACACAATGGAGACAAATCATGTCTAACATGCTCCTGTTTTCTTCGGCTGTGGGTGGGTGTGTGGAAGTGTGTGTGAGACTAACAGAATTAGAAGTGGCTAACATTATCGGTGTACTGAAAAGCTCTTAAAGGAGTAGTTCACCCAAAAAATGACTTATTTTCTATCAATTGCACACCCCATGAAGCCTTGAATTCATGGATTATTTTTTGTTTTTGTCGCATACCTAAGCTAATAATTTGATTCCCGTCTCCTACCGGGTAATGTATCCGGTAGGAGACACAAAGTAGATTCTTTGTGTCTCCTACCGGAAATACACCCGTCATCAAATTATTGGCTTAGGAATGCGACAAAAACAAAAATAAATCCATGAATTCAAGGCTTCTCGTTTAAGCTAAGGATGCCTATGGACTTGAGACAACTTTCTGAAATTACACATAGACTCTCTGGTATGCCCGATTACACATCTGGTTCATGTCATCAATATGACCACTGTACCAGAAGTGGTTATAGTCTGGCCAAAGTATGGCACCACCATATGGAGTAAGAGTAAGGCTGCTGTTTTTGTCACCCGTGAATCATGGAGGCGATAAGACAACATGCCTAAAGTTGCCAATGCCAGGTGAGAGCAGATGCACAAGGCCAAAATGCTGTGCACATCTGTGACATGTTTCCGCTATATCAAAAAAGAAAAGACTCAAAGATAACTACTTTACAACAGATGTTACAGATTTGTTTGTTTGTCATCCATCTACAGAACAGAATATTGTAAAGCAGAACTAGGTATGGGAGAGGAACATTACTGCAAAGATGATTGGTGGGGCTTTTAGGATTTTCTTTCCCCAATAGATGAGCTCAGAATTGGCAGTCACTTTTCAGTTCTGTCCAAGCAAATACCATTCACTGTAGAATAATCCATTATTATGATGTAACGGTGGCGTTTGTATTGGCATGTTACCTGCACATGCGGCCTTCTAGCGCCTTCCTGTGTCTTATTTTCAGAATGTTTCAGGATATTTAGTCATACTAAACTAAGTACATATATATATAAATATACACACACACACACACACACACACACACACACACACACACACACACACACACACACACACACACACACACACACACACACACACACACACACACACACACACACACACACACACACACACACACACACACACCTTTCCTAGGTTACTGACTGAAAAAATCTGATTGTGGATCTGGACTTCAAGAGACCAGCCTGTGACGTCCGTCATCTATGATGTCAGTCTGTGACATATCTATGACGTATTACTCCTGATCAGAGCCCCATTGACTTTCATTATAAAATAAAGTTAAATATTTCAAAGGTAGAACGATTATTGGACATTGATCGAAGATGGGGGACCAAAGTCTTGCTAGAGGACAACCATGGGGAAAGCTGGTGAAAGTGGATTCCTGTGAAACACAAGTGTTGCTCATCAAGAGGGAATGCACGGTTGGTCGGAGTAAAGGATGTGATCTATCTTTTCCCCCTAACCAACCCTGGGTCTCAGGGAATCACTGCAAAATTATACAAGATGAGTGCTCAGGGCAAGTGTGGCTGGAGGACATGAGCACCCATGGCACCATCATCAACACGTCCACGCTGGTGAAGAAGCAGACCCACATGCTGCAGAATGGAGATGTCATTTACTTTGTGTACAGGAAAAATGAGCCAGAACAAAACATCGCCTATGTTTACCATTCCATTCAACCGGAACGCGCCGTTTCACAAGATATTAGTAGTGTTGGACCAAATGCTGCTGAAGTGATGGAGGAGAGGTCATCTCACAGACAAACCGTTCCATCACCAGACCCGTCTTTCTCTGCGGAGCCGGCAGTACTGCCAGGACCCTCCAGGCAACCGACTCGGGAGGAATGCCAGCCCTGTAGCTCCTCCTCCACCCGTCTGCGCACGAGTTGCCCTGCGGCAGCTGGCCCTGTTGTACAGACGGGCCCAGCTAAAAAACGTGTCCCTACTAAAGAGAAATGCACCCACATCCAGGAGCCAGAGACGAAGAAGAGGAGGAAAACAAAATACGACGAGGGTCGCGATGTGAGCCTCCCAAACTCGTCTAGTACTGAAGCTGCAGGTCCACCCAAGGGACGCCTTCAGGACACGCCGGGTAAGGCTCCTTCAGCGGAAGGCACCAAACCGGACAAGATGGAGGAATCTTTAACATGTATCGTCTGTCAGGATCTGCTGTACGACTGTGTCAGCCTGCAGCCCTGCATGCACACCTTCTGTGCGGCCTGTTACTCGGGATGGATGGAGCGCTCGGTTCTGTGCCCCGCCTGCCGCGGCACCGTGGAGAGGATCAACAAGAACCACATCCTCAACAACCTGATGGAGGCCTACCTCATCCAGCACCCTGAGAAGTGTCGCAGCGAGGAGGACAAGAAGAGCATGGACAGCAGGAATAAGATAACGCGGGACATGCTGCACCCGAAGGTGGAGCGCCACTTCTCTGATGAGGAGGGGAGCTCTGACGACCTCTTTGAGCTCTCTGACGACCTCTTTGAGCTCTCAGGCGACGGCGACGACCACGACAGTGAACCATGCGTGATGTACAGACCGGGCTTCGGGAGACGGAGCAGTCAGCTGCTGTTCCAACGTGGCGGCAGTAGTAACTGGCTGGACTCCTCCTCCTCTGACGAGGAGGATGGCTCTGACACTCCCTCTGAGCTCTCTGACGGTGACAGTGACGCCTCAGACACCAGTCAGCCATTTGTGACATCATGCAGACAGTGTCCTGGCTACAGGAAGGAGGGCAGTCGGCTGTCGTTCCAACGGGCCGACTTCGCGGGGTCTCCCGTCTCACCTTCTCTCCCATTCCAACCCACCGCGATGCCCACGCCTGCGACACAAGGGCCCGAGGACAGCCCTGGGAAACTCAGTGCTGGAGAAGAGCCCTCAACATCTTCCGAGGTCCCTGCCATAACGGCTCCTCCGGAGTACACGTGTTCTGCTCAGGGCAGCCACATCATCTGCACCTGCTGCCTCCAGCCAATGCCAGACAGGCACGGTGAACTCGGCAGCCAGCAGCTCCCTACTCAGCAATGCATGTTGTGCCAGCGGCCCTTCTGTCATATGTACTGGGGCTGCCAGAGGACTGGCTGTCGAGGTTGCCTGGCGCACTTTAGCGAGCTCAATCTAACGGATAAATGCCTGGATGGTGTTCTGAACAGCAATAAATACGAGTCTGAGATCCTAGGGAACTACCTGTCTGAGAGAGGCATGTCTTGGAAGGACATGCTCCAGGAAGCCCTGCAGGGCTTACAACAAGGAATCCTCTATCTGTCTGATTATCGCATTAATGCAGATGTCATCGTCTGTTTCTCCTGTGGCCGGCAATGCTTCAAGGAGCTGGCCTACAAATACAGAGAGAACATCCCTGCATGTGACCTGCCGCCATCTGTAACGTCTCGTCCTGTCTGTTACTGGGGACGTAACTGTCGCACACAGGTGAAGGCACATCATGCATTGAAATTCAACCATATATGTGAGCAGACTCGCTTCATTCCAATGCAAACAGATGGAGACCTTTAATAATCTCTAGTATTATCCACAGAAGAGATATTTCCTCCAGTCAGAAGCAGGCACTCAACAGCAAGATATTTTTTATGAATGTAGTTCCAAAACGTTTTTTTTTTTTTTTGGGGGGGGCCAGCTTTCATCAGTCCTACAAATTAAACTTTGATTTACTTTGAAATCAGACATGCTTCCCTCCTACTGTAAGCCCATTCAACTTCAAGACTCCACAATGACAACATTATTGAAAACACCCATCCTTGCTTCTGATGACTGATTTTTTTATTACGTTTTTTTATTGATGTTGTTCACAAATCATTTCAATTAATAAACTAAATGTAACAGTTTATATTTCCATTACTGTATTACTCTAATAAAAAATATATACCTTTTCTATTTTACTCAGGACTCCTATCGTTTAATTATAGGTTACATAATCCTTTAAAGACACTTGGGTGAGGAGTTGGGACCATGAGTTAGAAATGGATATATAGCACCCCCCCCCCCCATTTCTGAGTGACCCATTTTGGGTCACGGACCCATTTTTATGTTGTTTTTTTAACCTTTTCCCCCAAACTAGATTGTTGAAATAGGGTTTAAGTGTTTAATTCATAATGTAGTTTTTTAAGTGTTTGTTGGGGAGACACCAAATTTCTCTTTTGGGTCTGTAGCTGAAAAGGTTTGGGAACCCCTTTCACACACTAGCCTATACTGTACATTCAAGCCCAATTTGAATGTCCCTTATGTTGTAGTAGTTGGCCACTCACTGTATCCATCTACGTTATCATTTAATGTTCTCTCAAACAATAGCGTGCACCTCTAATTTGTATGATTTTACTTATGATATATAAAGTATAATGTTCATGATCAGACAGTGACATAAATACTATTGTATATTGTTATATACAGTCATCTGTTCTCCGTGGATAGCCTAAGGTTTGGTCTTGATCAACAAATATTTGGAAACCGCAAAAGAAGGGGGTATTTATTAAATATAATATAATTAAATATTAAAATATTCATTTCAAATGTTTTATGGTCATGATTCACCAGGAGCCTCGATGGCTTGGTTCCAGTGGTCCCAACCCAGAGGTTGAGAACAGCTGTTTGTTTTAAGTACGTTTTAAGTATGTTTAATAATGTTGTCTCTGTCGGGTGGAAACCTCAAATGTTCCAAAACTGTTACTTTCAAGGATTCAAATTGAAAAACATCAATGTGTTTCTTTTCCTAAAATAACGCCCCTACAAACGCATCAAAAGCAGCAGATGTAAAAGCTCAAAATGCGTCGCGCCACGTTTTGAGCTTGTACATCTGCTGCTTTTGATGCGTTTGTAGGGGCGTTATTTTAGGAAAAGAAACACAAAAAGTTTGAATATGGAGATAGAGGTTTCTGCCCGACAGCAACGATACATTGGATGCTATTATTTACCAGATCCTGTCTATCCATAAGGTACAATATTTACCAGAAACGGATTATAGCTGCACTGGGGATTAAACAGAGTCCAGTTCAACAATCCTCATTTAATGAAAACTCAGTCTGTCTTTACATTCATATGACATTGTCTTCACATAACATTCTCAGCGTTCATTTAAATCTCATTCTACACTCAGAATTAAAGAGTGGGTTAGGTCCTTTTTAAACTCAGTTAAATTGACATTTAGGATGTTACTGCAGCTGAATAAAACCTGATTATAACACAAGCACCACATACTTTTCAATAAATCTTCTTGAATCACAAGTATAACACATTATGATATAATTTGACTACTTTTCTGAGCATTCATAACCAATGGCTAGCATAGCAAAGCAATATATTTACATTAATCTTCTAACCCCCCCCCCCCCCCACACACACATGATACTTCAAGATGCAACATATGTACATAATAAAATATCTAGTAATGTAAAAGTTAATACAGTCTCACAACTTTTAAAATGCTCATGTTTCATATGCAAGCAGAATATTCATATATATTCATGATTATACAGATAAAGATGATGAAGTTCTGCCTCTTACACTCTAGATGGCAGTAGAATATAATCCAAGAATTAGGTTCAGCATCACATGTGTGAGATGCAGTTTTGTAACTGAGACAGAATAATTTGGTTTTACTTTGCTTTAGTTTGCTTTGCCTTTTTAGTTTTATCCACAGTGGAATAGATTGCAGAGACGTCTTCCTTCACAGTGGAATAGATCACATCTTCATTTCCTGCTTCTCCAGACCTGAGAAGAACAATACACATCCATTCATACTAATGTAGAGAAGAACTACACATGTAATCCTAATGTCTCTTCAGCAGCACAGGAAACCTACTTCTGTAAAGCATAACTTATCTATATGGTCTTATTTAAAATAATGGATGGATCTGGATTTTTCAAAATGTCAGTTTTCAATGCATGTTATACTTCACAATTAAATAAATGTGTTTTTATAACTTACGGTGTGTGTTGCAGGGCTGTGTTGTTGTGGTCTGCAAGGGTCCTGCTGGTCCCTGGTTTGAATGTCACTGAACAATAGTCAACATCCTGCTCTTGCTGAGTAAGACAACATAAAAATAAATAACAAAAAGTGGCATCAGTAATGTCATGAAATGCAATGCTGAAACTCAAACAGCTTAAACATCTTTTGAGAAAACATCTTTCTCAAATACAGTACAATCAGCACAATCACAATCAGCCTGTCAGCTTATTTTGTTGAATAACTAATAGGTGATAGTTGATACAATATAACTGTCATCTTTGTAGAGAAGAGATGAAAATAAAAGAGAAGTAGTTTGCATGACTAATGAGTCATATAAGAAAGTAGAAGGAATCTGGTTCCTGAACAGTGCAGAAAGGAACGTTTTCAGAAATAAATTGTAATTTATCAGTGACCTGGTGGGTTTCTTGGGTCAAGGTCAAGGATTCAAGTGTAAATCAAAGACCATGTGACCTTTAGACACAGTACCTGTCCAGGGGGTTGTGAAGCAGACTGACGGGACGGGAGCTTCAACATAGAGCAAAGAGGGATCTCCTCAGTAGGAGGATGAGGAGAGGACAGAGAGTGGTGCTGGACTGTGGAGTAGACACTGTTGATCTGAGAGGAGGGAGAGGAAGAGTCTTGATGCACCTGCAGGACTGAAGGGTCTGAGCTCCTCCCACTGACCACTGGGACATATGCCAAGCTCCTCCCACTGACCACTGGGACAGATGCTAAGCTCCTCCCACTGACCACTGGGACAGATGCCAAGCTCCTCCCACTGACCACTGGGACAGATGCCAAGCTCCTCCCACTGACCACTGGGACAGATGCCAAGCTCCTCCCACTGACCATAGGGACAGATGCTAAGCTCCTCCCACTGACCATAGGGACAGACGCAGGCTGGTGTGGGACACAACAGAAAGTAACACATCAGATGGTTTCAGTGATAATTGTTAGAAACTTAATATGTCTATGTTTAATGTGATAATGTTGAAGATACAGAAATTATTTTTTCACAAAATCATTGATGGCAAGTTTCAATTTAGTCAATTTCATTTGTCTAAATATTAGGAGAGTTAAAGAAATAATTTCAAAAATGAAACATTTCAAATTCAAATTAAAACAAACAAAATGCAAACAAATAAATACCTCTTGGTCTGCATTTGTCTTTTTCTTCCTGTCAAATCAAAAGACTTAACTTATTATTTTATATAATTTTGTGATCAATGAGAATACAGTACTCACGCACGCACATACTAGCGCGCGCACACACCCCACACACACACACACACACACACACACTCACACACACACACACACACACACACACACACACACACACACACACACACACACACACACACACACACACACTCACCTGACCCAGAAAACAATGGAGAAAACCAAAATCAGCACAAACAGTGAAACCCCAACTCCGGATATTAGAGCAACTTTGTTGGCTTTGGAGAAACACAATAAAAATGCGGAGAGAAAGTTAAAATGTGCATTTCTGATTGTTGTTTTCTAAAGTTATTCTTGATTAATACTGTTTGTGATGTATAATAATACACCAACTTTGGCCTAATTATTTCATGTCTCCTTTGGACAACATATTCTTATATGACTCACTGTCTAGTGTGTCCATGTGCAGCAGCACCTCAGTAGAGTTGTTTTCTCCCAGTGAGTTCCTGGTGTGACAGAAGTACAGTCCAGTGTGGGAGGGCTGCAGAGAGGCCAGAACCAGCACCTGTCCTGACCCTACCTGGACCAGGGAGCTGGAACCAGGAGGCCCAGTCCTCTTGTACCAGGTGTAGTTGTGTACTGGTGGGTTAGCATCACTGCTGCAGGTCAAGCTCACACTGCTGCCCTCTGCTGGACTGTCTGGTGTACTGACCTCCACCAACACATTCACTGGTGCATCTTGATATAAACGTCAAAAACACAAATAACCTGTGGCTAAGATATTATGTTATATTTATATTAGATAATGTATTGATTTGCAGAATTATAGTTACATTTAACTTACAGAGAACATTAATAAGATGAGGTGATGACATTTGGGATCCATGTTTGTTGGTCACCTGACAGGTGTACTGTCCAGAGTCGGCAGGAGACACATTGTCCTTCACCAGCTGAGGACCAGTGGAGATAAAGCTGCTTCCTCTGTCTCTGTACCAGGTGTAGTTGTCTACTGGTGGGTTGGCATCACTGCTGCAGGTCAGAGTCACTTTACTGCCCTCAACTACTTCTCCCGGTGGATTCACTGATATTGTGGTCTTTAGCGGAGGGTCTGTGGAGGAATAATGGCTATTAATAATGGATAGATTTTTGTTTTGTTTTTTGGTATGAACAATAATTCATGCTTTTGAATAATGTGGCGTACACATTACACCAGCTTTGGTCAGAATGACAAAGCAAATAATGCCATATAATTTGATCTAAATTAAATTAAAACCTCACAGTAAACATGAAGAGTGACTTCAGGTGAAGTGACTGTGGTAATGTAGTTCTTTGCCTGACAGGAGTATGTTCCACTGTGACTGGGTTGGATGTTAGAGATGGTCATTGTCTTCTCCTGTGTCATTTTAACGTTGTCTTTGAGAAGGATGTAGCTCTGGATTGGTGGATTTGAACCATTGCTGCTGCAGGTCAAAGTGACTGAGCTTCCTTTGACAACATCTCCTGGTGGACTTACTGACAAAACAACATTCTTGGGACCATCTGTTAGGGGTAAAGCATATATATTATAGCTGTACTTTAGCAAACTCTGTAATGATGAAAAGTCATGTGTTTCTATCGCACGCACCAGCGGCACCACCACAGTGACGCGTTGATTTTCCATGTTTCACCATGAAACAGGGAATTCTTTGTTGATACATTTTTTTTTATTGGCTTTTCCCATGCTGGGCATTTAGGGCCAATGAACAATTTTACATTCAGTCACATCTACAGTCCACGTTATTTTTTTCCTCAAATACTATGAGTCATGGCCTGAACACCTCTAGGTGTCAATATTACTTAAAGTCATGACATCATCTACTGGCAACATAAATCATAGTCATTATCAACAATTGCCTGGAATCCTACGTTTGGACATCCTGATGTGGATAAAGGCCCAATTCTTCTTTGAGTGTGTTGTTAATTGAATGTATTAAAGACAGAATGAAACAGAGAGAAAAAGACTCAAACAAACAGAGGGAAAACCATCACATGAACTCATATAAACTCACACTGCACATCCAACTTCACAGCTTCAGACTTCCCTGTCTCTTGTCCTTCAACAGCACACTGGTAACTCCCAGCATCCTCTATTGTGGCCAGGAATTTTGGCTTGGGTACTAGTTGTGAATTTTTAAACCAGACAATGTTGGGTCTTGGTTGACAAGATACATGACAGTAGAGTATCACCTGTCTCCCCTCTGACACAGTGGGAGGAGTCACCTGTACAGACAGTTCTGATCAGAAGAATAAAAACAAGATGGACGTCAGTTGGTCAGATTGTCAGGAAAGATTTGACTTTGATTACATGAAAGGTTAAAAAAAGTACTCTTATTTACCTGTTACAGACAAAGATACTCGTTGACTGGACTTCCATGTATCTGTCATCCAAAAGTCGAAGTGATAAACTCCCTTATCACTGTCTTCTATGTTATTGATCCTCATGGTACAATCATGGAGTTTATTACCAATGTATTGACTACGACCTTGAGGTTGAGAGCCATAGAGAAAAGCAACGTTGTTCTTGTACCAGATTGGATGCATGACAGTGTGATCCACTGGGTAGTCATATGAACAACCAATATCTACTGATGAGCCTCTCATAACACATGGAGATGGATTGGTGATGGTTACTCTCCACTCTCCACTACAAACACCTGTATAAAAGACACAGAAAAATTAACAACTGTCAACAAAAATATCAATCTTCAGATTGTTCTTTTTTATCATAATAATTCTGGTCTCATTCTGTTGATCCACTAGATTGTGATAACATGACATGATATTTTCCTCAATATATAATATAATAAAATGGAATACAAAATATTTTGTAGTTATTTTTTATATTTACCTCAATATATATTTTTCAATATTCTTTACATTTATCTGTACATTACCCACAACATTTAACTATGTGTTGAATACAGTATTTGATTTGTAGTTTGCAGTTTGAAGTCATTTAGTAAATCTATGAGGGGTGAACACACTGTGAATATGAAACCATTATAAACTCTCCTTACCAGGTACCAAGATCAGAATATCCAGGATCACACTGATTGTCATTAGAAACCTCATGGTATCTTGAGGTGAAAACTGACCCCCAGCATCAAGTAACTGCAATGAAAGACACACTTCACAACCAATGTATACTGTACTCTCTGTTCTGTAATGAGCTGACAATAAATCTATGGCTATACTGACCCTCACCAATGTTAATGTACATTTTCATATTTATACTGTATATGTGATACGGATCACTTCACTTCTTCACTCATATCTCTGAATGATATGAAGTGAAAGTGAGCTCAATTGTCAAACATGTATCAGTATAGGGGAGAACGGGGTAAGATGAGCCAGTGGGTAAGTTGAACACCCCCTCCCCCCTTTATCTAGAAAACTAGAAAACTGTGTTGTCATGTGACCATAAATCTAGTAAACATTCATTTACACCTGGCTGTGAAATTGGGAAGCACATGGGGAAAGAAAACATTATTTTTTTGCCAGTCAAAGTAAGATTTCTACTCGTCAGGTAGAATGAAAGTTATATTAAAGCAAATTTACCCAGGTATAAAAATGTATATCATATTGGTGATTTGCCAATGGATAAAACCATGTGAATAATTTAGCAAAGAAACAGTCTGAAGTATTATTCTAGCCAACTAAATGCCCTGGGGTAAAATGAGCCAATTATCCTAATATTAATCACTATTCTTTTTTTTTGTGATCAAGTTTTTATTTTATTTTATGTTCACATAGCTGGGGCATGTCAGCTGCACAGTACTACTGCCATTTGGCAATTCCAATGCACATTTCAACAAGGGGTTCTTATTTGTCCCTCCAGTTAAAAATGTCCCCCACTCCCTACCCCCACCCTACATGGCCCTCAGGTTGAACAAGCATAGACAGGAAAAATAAATGAGTATATAAAATAAATGCAAAATAATGATAATAATACAACAGCAAAGACCCACAACAAATACACACAATACACAATACAGGTACACAACCGCTGAAAAAAGAAAAATAGAAAATAAAATAATAATAATCAGTAAATGTATTTAATGTTAACAGCATGATTTAAGTTTCTCCAGTGCTGTGGATAAGATATAAAGCATGTTTCTTTTGCCTTTAATAATCACTATTCCTATTTTTTATTATGTCTTTGCTACTCAAATTATGCTGAATGACCTTTAATTTGGATGAATATACTCATTTAAGAGAAGTTTGCAATATTGTATTAACAATCGCAAATATTAGAAGGTTCTGAATAAACAAACTTTATTTAATTGGCTATATTGTTTAAATAACCGTTAAGAAAACAAATAAGACTATTTGCAAAAGGGAAAGGTGTTATTAAATTATTTTTGTGAATTTTAAGTGAATACATTATTTGTTCAAGTTTAAACTTGAAAAATTAAAATAACATGTGGGTCAACTTACCCCTTGACTTGGATCAACTTACCCCTAACCTAAGTTTAGCCACAGGACCACTTATTGTTTTAGAAGTTCTTATTTTTATGGCCCCTTGTCATAGACATAGATGCTTACTCATAATTTCAATTATTAGAAGACATCCTGAAATAAGGGTAGATGTTTATATTTTACTGCTATCTCATTTTGCCATTCTTCTAGATAACTTAAGTGAAAACTGGCTCATCTAACCCTGTTATCGTATAAGATACAATCCTGTCGATGAATAATATATAGTATAATTTTTACTAAGTTACAGGGAGGTAATTCAGACATACTCACTTGTCTCCAGAGCTTGTCTATCCAGTACGTCTACATTAACATCTAGACATACTGATAACCAGATCAACAACACACACGCACACACACAACTAAAAAGGAAGTCAAGGTTTAAACCACCAGAATGTGTTGTTACCTCCTTCATTACTTGTACACATTTATGATTCAGAATGGACAGTATGAAACTTAACTACTGCTGACTTTTAGTTCATTGTTCTCTGACTTAAAGGTGAATGGTGCTTTTATTTACTGCCTTTATGCAAAACAATTTACAATGTATTATTCACCCATTCACACACATTTACACTGATGGGGGGTGGCAGAAGAAACCATGCAAAGCACCAAATCAGGAGCAGTTTAGATTAGTTTAGACTTAGATTAGTGCCTTGCTCAAGGACACTTCAACACTAACACAAGGGGGGCCAGGGATTGAAGTGTCCGCTCTACCTCCCAAGCCACTGCCACCACTGGTGTGTAAAAAAGAAAGAAGCATGCTCATGTATTGAAGTGCAAATGGAACATCCGTTGTGTGCGTGCGTGCGAAACACGCACGTCAACCGCCTTTTGAGATGAAACCTTTTGAGACAGGAAATAAAAGTACTCTCTCTCTCTGTCTCTCTCTCTCTCATGTCTCTGTCTGTCTATCTGTCTGTTTGTTTCTCTCTCTCTCTCTCTCTCTCTACAACAAACAAGTCTTTGAAAAAGAGAGAGACAGATAGCGACACAGAACGAGGGAGCAAGAGAGAGAGAGAGTGAGAGAGAAGTAAATAAGTGTAGCCTACATTTCAAGTCATAAAATGTGATTGGCTGACGATAAACCATAACTGGCACAAGGAATTAACAATCAGACATTGCAGATTACAGAGAGAGTTTAAATCCGTTCAGAATGACGTGTGGTATCATACATACATACATACATCATGCGTCCTGTGCACGTTACAAAGCATTACACATTCACCATCCGGCACTTTCTCTGTGGGTGCTCGGCTTTCTCTGTGGGTGGTCGGCTATCTCAGTGGGTGCTCGGCTTTCTTTGTGGGTGCTCGGCTTTCTCTGTGGGTGCTCGGCTTTCTCTGTGGGTGCTCGGCTTTCTCTGTGGGTGCTCGAGGTCCTGGGGACCCATGGGATCGGCACCTATGCATGTTTGTAACAGTGTTAATCAAATATTTTCAAACTCATGGTGTGATTACAAATAAATACTAAATCTGGTAAGAGGCAATACCACCAAGATATCCTGATGCTACAATAGATGCCAGGGCCTGCACAGACTTTTGAGAGGGCAGGTGCCCTGATTAACCCGTCAAAAAGCCTATCAACATAAACTAGCAGGTTCACATTTACAGACATCGTGTGCATGAGATAGAGGTGTTATCCATGACCTAAAAACACTTCACACCTCTCACACCCAACGACATATGTTTCAGAAACCCTGAGAATCTGCTGCTGTGCATTGTTAGTAGTACTCTGAGTACCTTTGAGTTGAGCATGCCAGTTCCCTTGTTTCTTGCTAAAACCAGACTTTATTATTATTGAGGTACAAGATTTCTATTTTAAGGGAGCCCTGCCCAAAGATAGCAGCAGTACAAAAGTTACAACATACAAAAAACGACATAACATAATGCACACTCATTTCCCAATACAGAGGCAAATTCTATACATTAAAAAAGTTTTACATTTTAAATAAATGTTATTTGAATGTCTTTTTTCAACACTTTTTTGGAAAATAGCAGATCTACAAGCCCACAACAGGAGCAACGTGTCTCATGTGAGAAAAACTCTCATAATGAGCTTTTTATTTTTTAAATGTTATTCCTGTGATTATCTACATTATCTAGTATCAGTGTTACACTTAGGGTGACCAGCTCAAAACTGTTTTCAGGACAGCAGAACCACCTTTGCAGGATAGTACTGTGTACTGACACTGCATTTAACTATACAAACTACTGACAGTATACACTGCATTTACTGCACACTGTTTTCTAGTTAATCTAACTTTTAGTAAATACAATATACAATAACAGACCACCTAGTTTGCTAGTTTACCTCCTATATGGGTCAGTGTTTAGGCAGAACATATCACACTTCTAAATATTTAAGGCTATATTAAAGCTGGTATAAGTGGACTCATCTGACCTCTCACTACCTGCATCATGATGTCTTGTCCTGCTTATTACCTAAATGCACTTCCCTTTGACCTGTAGAAAGATACTATTTAGTTAACTGTAGTACAACTCTAATGACATATTAGTAGTTGTGCATATCAGGACATCAGTAAAGGCCTTTGCAGACAGGGTGCGATTGGCCAATCAGTTTTTACCGCATGCAAAAAGACACACAAATCAAACTGGGTTTGATTGAAAAGAAAACGCACCACCGCACCAGAGCCGGTGTGCATGAGGTCATAGAGAACCAAGTGTTCTTTTAAAAAATGATAGTGTGCGTTTTTTCCGTGCGAAAAATCGCACCCTGTCTGCAAAGGCCTTTAGTAAACTTTTACTACAAGGAAATGTAGATTCATGGTTAGAGCCAACCTTTCAAGCATGTAAAACCTACTGTAATATTTTACTGTTCAGCAGGAGTTACAATTATTCACCATAGAACTGAAATACCATGAAGGTGGATAAATAGTGACAAAGTCAGAATTGAAATTTTATATATGCTTTTATTGCAGGCAATTTAGCTTAATAACATGTGACTATCCATTGAATACATAAGTACAACTTAATCAAAATGTGTTGAACTATTAAGGAAATAAAAAAATATATAATTATACAAATATACAAATGCATACAGATGTGCCACTTCAAAACTTCACACGTTACTGTTCTTTCCCTGAAAGTGCCCTGAAAATGCATTTTCTTTCTCCCTTTTCTGCCCTTAAAATGCACTGTTTTGCCCCTGAAAAGAAGTTGTCACTACACACCCCCGTTTTTCCCTTCAACAGACATCCATATACATACACCACATTTTGAAGGGAATCAGAGTAGACGGCTGTTACAACTTTAACTCCCTAGCAGTAGACCTAGCTGACCTCTGTCCCTGTAGAAATGTTACAACAGCACTTTCAAGAGAATCTACCTTTTTCTTTTTCTTTTATCAGGCAGAGAGGAACAAAATAAAAACAAAAGAGCAACTAAAAGATAGCTGGGGGAATTGAAGACAATATATTGAAGGATCTTGCTAAAGGCATCCGTAGCCTATATTTCCTAATGTTTTTTTTGTTTTTTTTATAGTACCTATCCACCCTCTGGGTTTCTTCACCTTCTGTTCCCAACTGCACCATAACATATTTACCACATTATTTCATTTCTCTATTTCACCCACAACTCCTCTGCTGATTCCTCAATGTGTGTGTGCGTGTGCGTGCGTGTGTGTGTGTGTGTGTGTGTGTGTGTGTGTGCGTGCGTGCGTGAACTACAGGCCCTGGTGTGTGTGAGATGTATGCTTCCTCTTTCTCTCACTCTACCATCTCTCCTTTCTGACTCAATCTGTTCAACTTCATCTCTCCTCTCTGGTCAGTATGGGTGTGATGACTCTGGGAATCTCACTCTTTCAACACAGTTTTATGACAGTGTAAGTTTTCTATATGTTCTGCTATTCTACTAACAAGCTAGCTGATCTTGGCTTCTCAAGCTGTATTTCAGTGTCCAGGCAGCAGACACTGATAAGTACCTGGTCTATTGTAAATGTAAAGGAATGTCTACATGCTTCTGTCTTTCTTTACACGTTGCTTTCCTCTTCTACAACCCTGGTGTCCTGATCAGCAGAGGAGATGAAGCCTCATCTACGACCAACACTTCCACTGATGTTCACATAATCTGGACTGTCCTGAAACACAGTGAATCATATTCATAATCATCAATACATCATACTGTATAACATTCATCATCAGTATAGATAAGTGCAATCAATTAAAATAATTAAGCTCTTCTCACTTCTTTGTCCATGTCAGAATCTTGTTTCCTTTAAAAACAAGAAATGTTATTTTAAAACAATTGTTTTACGTTTTAATGTGTTGCAATACTGACAAGAACATAACTTTCATTGTAGAGTTATGATGACAGGAAACTCACCAGGCCCACCACATAACCAAAGGAAGCAGCAGCACTGCCAACACCTTGACTCTAATACCAACACGAAGAATGACAAGATGACCTGCAGCAAAATTACACCATATTTAACATTAATTATCATCAGAGAATGAAATCAATCAACATTATTTAAAGTGTGGTTTTCTGGTTCTTGATATATTTTGAATCTAAAACTACATTACACACTTTAGTATATGTAGTTGTCAGGTTACAGACTGTAAAGTACATGCTATTCCAATCATTCCTTCCAACATCTTCCTCTGTCTACTCACTGTCTATTGTGTCCATGTGCAGCAGCACCTCAGTAGAGTTTTCTCCCAGTGAGTTCCTGGTGTGACAGAAGTACAGTCCAGTGTGGGAGGGCTGCAGAGAGGCCAGAACCAGCACCTGTCCTGACCCTACCTGGACCAGGGAGCTGGAACCAGGAGGCCCAGTCCTCTTGTAGCAGGTGTAGTTGTGTACTGGTGGGTTAGCATCACTGCTGCAAGTCAAGCTCACACTGCTGCCCTCTGCTGGACTGTCTGGTGGACTGACCTCCACCCACACATTCACTGGTGCATCTTGATATAAACATCAAAAACACAAATAACCTGTGGCTAAGATATTATGTTATATTTATATTAGATAATGTATTGATTTGCAGCATTGTCATTTAACTTACAGAGAACACTAATGGGATCAGGTGATGACATTTGGGATCCATGTTTGTTTGTCACCTGACAGGTGCACTGTCCAGAGTCTGCAGGAGACACATTGTCCTTTACCAGCTGAGGACCAGTGGAGATAAAGCTGCTTCCTCTGTCTCTGTACCAGGTGTAGTTGTCTACTGGTGGGTTGGCATCACTGCTGCAGGTCAGAGTCACTTTACTGCCCTCAACTACTTCTCCTGGTGGATTCACTGATATTGTGGTCATTACTGGAGGGTCTGTGGAGGAATAATGGATATATTAATAATGGATAGAATACAATTTTAGTTTTTTAGAAGCACTTTATAAGAAAACTAACACTTATGTAGTGTTTTATTGTTGGCATTCATCATGGCAGGTTATAACATGGGCTTTTGGGACAGGACAGCCCCTCTTCGCAGGTACGACGTTCAGGTCCGCCGTATCGGCCCGTTCCGACCCACTTTCACCCCTGAGTACCTATCAGGCGAGTACAGGTGATGACCCTGTGAAGACAAAGCCAAACATTAGCATTTATATGTGCGACCTAGCACATATACATTTATGAAGCTCAGAACACTTTTTGTTTCTGGGTTGAGTACTTTGTCCACCACTGTCATGGACAATGAACACCTTGTTGATGAAGTATGATGCAACATAAATGGTGTTGACTTTAACAAGGTTCTGTTCTTCATTTCACCAAAAACATTGATCCTATCAGTATAGAATTCGGTTCTGAGTGAAAGGAGGAATTGGAGAACACTTAAGGGCAGTGCTTCTCAACCTCGGGGTCCCCACATTATTACAATTTTTTTTTTTTTCAGTAAAAAGTCCATCCCTGCATCACAAGTAATCAACAAACTATGCTATAAAAACTGGTCAAACATTGGCCAAATTGTCAAATAATACAAACATTTTGAAAATAGCCGATCTACAAGCTCACAACGCCTCGCTTGTAGATCTGCTATTTTCACAATATTTATCTGTAGAACCAAACCCAATTTAATGCCTCAACTCCTACATTCCAAGTGCTTGTCAGGGTGGGGGGTCCCCAGTTCAAATATGATTATTTTGGGGGGTCACAGCCTGAAAAGGTTGAGAACCACTGCTTTAGCATAAACATGGTTGCAATTCTGGCAATTGAAGTATTGTGGAAAAATAAGAGCTAAACTGTCTTCAAGAGTGTAGAGAATATGTGTGTATATGTAGGAGCATTCAACATGAATGACCATGATCCCATTACTATGCACAGAGCAGATAGGCATTAATGACACCAGATTTATGGTAATGTTTTGTCATATGTGTCTGAAGTGTCAACACTGTGGCCATATCTGATCCTCATCCCAGACGCTTCACACTCGGCTACAAAACGATCCAGTGAGTGAGAGCTGGAGGTCACAGACCGATGATGCCATTAGAACCACATCATCTGCAAATAGCAGTGATGCAATCCCAAGCCCACCAAACCGAACCGTAATAGTGCAATAATATGTATCATATTTACCAGATCCTGTCCATCTACAAACTGAGTATAGCTACACTGGGGATTAAAACAGTTCAAGTCCAGTTCAACAATCCTCATTTAATGAAAACTCAGTTAAATTAACATTTAGGATGTTACTGTAGCTGAATAAAAGCAAAGAACTGTGATTATAACACAAGCACAACATCATTTTCAATAAATCTTAGTAAAGTATAACAAATTATTACATAATTTGACTCTTTCTGAGCTTCCATAACCAATGGCTAGCATAGCAAAGCAATATATTTACATTAATCTTCTATACAATAAATATTGTCATGAAGAAACATTCCTTACTAGTTAAAACATAAAGCATTTCATACTGTTGAAGCAGGTTGTGATTTGTTGGGGGGATTTCCCCCTCTGGTCTAAAATATCGATGCAATTATATTCCTATGATATACCCCCCCCACCCCCCCACACACATATGGTACTTCAAAATGCAACATATTGACAATAAAATATTTAGTAATGTAAAAGTTAATACAGTCATTGTCTCACAACTTTTAAAATGCTCATGTTTCATATGCAAGCAGAATATTCATGAAATACAGATATAGATGATGAGGTTCTGCCTCTTAAACTCTAGATGGCAGTAGAATATTATCCAATAATTAGGTTCAGCATCACAGAGTGGGATGCAGTTTTGTGACTGAGACAGAATAATAAAGACTATGGTTATACTTTGCTTTACTTTGCCTTTTTAGTTTAATACACATTTGAATAGATTGCAGAGACATCTTCCTTCACTGTGGAATAGATTGCAGAGACGTCTTCCTTCACAGTGGAATAGATCACATCTTAATTTCCTTCCTCACCAGACCTGAGAAGAACAATACACATCCATTCATACTAATGTAGAGAAGAACTACACATGTAACCCTAATGGCTCTTTAGCAGCACAGGAAACATACTTCTGTAAAACACCACTTATCTATGTGGTCTTCTTTAAAATAATGGATGCATCTGGATTTTTGCATTATATCAAAATTTCTATTTTCAATGCATGTTATACTTCACAATCAAATAAATGTGTTTTTATAACTTACAGTGTGTGTTGCAGAGCTGTGTTGTTGTGATCTGCAAGGGTCCTGCTGGTCCCTGGTTTGAATGTCACTGAACAATAGTCAACATCCTGTTCTTGCTGAGCAAAAAAAAGAAAGAAAAGTGCCATCAGTAATGTGATGAAATGCCCTGCTGAAACTCAAACAGCTTAAACATCTTCAAAAAATCTTTCTCAAATACAGTAAAATTACACAATCAGCCTGTCAACTTATTATGTTGAATAACTAATGTGATAATTGATACAATATAACTGTCATCCTCCCACCGACCACTGGGACAGACGCCAAGCCCCTCCCACTAACCATAGGGACAGACGCAGGCTGGTGTGGGACACAACAGAAAGTAACACATCATATCGTTTCAGTGATAATTGTTAGAAACATAATATGTCTATTATACTGTATATTGTGATAATGTTGAAGATAAAGACATTTCTTTCACAAAATCATTGATGAAGTTTCCATTGTGTCAACTTCATTTGAATAGAAGAGTTTCAAAAATGAAACATCTCAAATTAAAATTAAAACAAACAAAATGCAAACAAATAAATACCTCTTGGTCTGTTTTTATCTTTTTCTTCCTGTCAAATCAAAAGACTTAACTTATTATTTACATACTTTAGTGATCAATGAGATTACAGTAATCTTTGTTTAGTCTGACATGGAATGCTGTGAAAAGCTCACATGTGAAAACTTTAGTTTAGTATGAAAGTGGTTGTAACATTCAACATCACAGTATCTACTGCTTTATTAAAATTAGCACACACAAACGCACGCACGCACGCACGCGCACGCACACGCACACACACACACACACACACACACACACACACACACACACACACACACACACACACACACACTCACCTGAACCAGAAAAGAATGCCGAAAACCAAAATCAGCACAAACAGTGAAACTCCAACTCCAGATATTAGAGCAACTTTGTTGGCTTTGGAAAAACACAATACAAATGAGGTGAGAAGTTAAAATGTTTCTGATGTTGTTTTCTAAAGTTATATTTGATTTATAATATGTGTGTGATGTCTAATAATACACCAACTTATGCCTAATTATTTCAAACACATTTGGACAACATATTTTTATATGACTCACTCATTGTGTCCATGTGCAGCAGCACCTCAGTAGAGTTGTTTTCTCCCAGTGAGTTCCTGGTGTGACAGAAGTACAGTCCAGTGTGGGAGGGCTGCAGAGAGGCCAGAACCAGCACCTGTCCTGACCCTACCTGGACCAGGGAGCTGGAACCAGGAGGCCCAGTCCTCTTGTACCAGGTGTAGTTGTGTACTGGTGGGTTAGCATCACTGCTGCAGGTCAAGCTCATACTGCTGCCCTCTGCTGGACTGTCTGGTGCACTGACCTCCACCAACACATTCACTGGTGCATCTTGATAGAAACATCACAAATACAAGTAATATTTGAACATACACTATATATTGTTATATTAAACATTTATTTAGATTAGATTACAAGTATAAGTGATTCACTAGATAATTGTTTATTTTCTTATTACATTTTTGTACTTACACAGAACATCCAAAGACTGGGGTAATGTAATCTGGGATCCATGTTTGTTTGTCACCTGACAGGTGTACTGTCCAGAGTCTGCAGGAGACACATTGTCCTTTACCAGCTGAGGACCAGTGGAGATAAAGCTGCTTCCTCTGTCTCTGTACCAGGTGTAGTTGTCTACTGGTGGGTTGGCATCACTGCTGCAGGTCAGAGTCACTTTACTGCCCTCAACTACTTCTCCTGGTGGATTCACTGATATTGTGGTCATTACTGGAGGGTCTGTGGAGGAATAATGGATATTAATAATGGATAGAATACAATTTTAGATTTTCTTGGTATGAACAATAATTCATGCTTTTGAATAATGTGGCGTACACATTACACCAGCATTACATTAAAACCTCACAGTGAACATGAAGAGTGACTCCAGGTGAAGTGACTGTGGTAATGTAGTTCTTTGCCTGACAGGAGTATCTTCCACTGTGACTGGGTTGGATGTTAGAGATGGTCATTGTCTTCTCCTGTATCACTTTAACGTTGTCTTTGAGCAGGATGAGGCTCTGGATAGGTGGATTTGAACCACTGCTGCTGCAGGTCAAAGTGACTGAGCTTCCTTTGACAACATCTCCTGGTGGACTTACTGACAACACAACATTCTTGGGACCATCTGTTAGGGTTAAAAAATAGCTGTAATTTAACAAACTCCTCCTAAGAGGATAATCAGATCCACTTCAAACTCGCTCAGTGTAAATAAAATACTGTAATGATGACAAGTTGTCAAAGTCATGAGTTTTTATCGCACGCAACACCATGGTGATTTTCCATGTTTTTCCATGAAACGGGGAAATAATTTGTAACTAGAATGTAAGGTCAAATAGGCCATAAATTTGTTTGCCATCAAACATGTTTGATATGATTCATGGCCTGAACACATTTAGGTGTCAATATTTAGTTATAACACCACATACTGGCAACATGTATCATAGGCATAGCAACAATTGCCTGGAAGTTCTACTTTTACAAACTAATCCTACGTTTGGAATCATGTTGCTCTGCAGAAACAGCATGGTGGATACTGTGCATCCTGATGTGGATAAAGGTACAAGGGGAGGGCCCGGTCATCACTGCTTACAGCTTTAATTTAATATGATTCTTCTTTGAATGTGTATTAATTAAATTCATTAAATACAGAATGAAACAGAGATAAAAAGATTTAGACAAAGAGAGACAAAGACGTCACATGAACTCATATAAACTCACACTTCACATCCAACATCACAGCTTCAGACTTCCACGTCTCTTGTCCTTCAACAGCACACTGGTAACTTCCAGGATCTTCTATTTTGGCCTGGAAACCTGGGTTGGATACTCGTTGTCCATTTTTAAACCAGACAAAGTTAGGACTTGATTGACAAGATGTTTGACAGGTGAGTGTCACCCATGTCCCCTCTGACACATTGGGAGGAGTCACCTGTACAGACAGTTCTGATCAGAAGAATAAAAACAAGATGGACGTCAGTTGGTGAGATTGTCAGGAAAGATTTGACTTTGGTTTCATGAAAGGTTAAAAAAGTACTCTTATTTACCTGTTACAGACAAAGAAACTAGTTGACTGGACATCTGATTACCTGTTGTCCAAAAGCTGAATTGATAACCTCCCTCATCACTGTCTTGTATGTTATTGATCCTCAGGGTACAGTCATGGAGTTTATTACCAATGTATTGAATACGACCTTGATGAGGTTGAAAGCCAGAGAGAAAAACAACATTGTTCTTGTACCAGAATGTACCAGTGAGAGCCTGATCCACTGGGTAGTCATATGAACAACCAATATCTACTGATGAGCCTCTCATGACACATGGAGATGGATTGGTGAACGTCACTCCATACTCTCCACTACAAACACCTGTAAAAGACACACAGAAAAATAAACTGTCAACTGTCAACAAAAATGGCAATCTTCTGATCGTTCTTTTTATCATAATAATTCTGGTCTCAATCCGTTGATCCACTTGTAATAACATGCCATGATATTTTCCTCAATGTGAAAATATAATATAATATAATACAAAATATTTTGTAGTTCTTTTTCATATTTACCTCAATATATATTTTTCAATATTCTTTACATTTATCTGTACATTACCCACAACACTTAACTATGTGTTGAATACGGTATTTGATTTGTACTTTGCAGTTTGAAGTCATTTAGTAAATCTATGAGAGGTGAACACACTGTGAATATGAAACCATTATAAACTCTCCTTACCAGGTACCAAGATCAGAATGTCCAGGATCACACTGATTGTCTTTAGAAACCTCATGGTATCTTGAGGTGAAAACTGACCCCAGCATCAAGTAACTGTAATGAAAGACACACTTCACAACCAACACATGTACTGTACTCTCTGTTCTGTAATAAGCTGTCAATACATCTATGGTCTCTACAATGTTAATGTTATATTTTCATATTTACACTGTGTGATATTAATATCACATGGTTTCATTGAAAGTTTGTACTTTTTATTTTTAGATCACTTCTTCACTCACATCTCTGAATGATTTGAAGGGATGCTACCTTGTCAAACATGTATCAGAATATAAGATACTAGCCTGTTCCTGTCAATGAATATATAAAGTATCATTGTTACCAGTGGTGGAAAGTAACTAAGTAAATTTACTGTACTTAAGTACTGTACTTAAGTAAAATGTTGAGGTATTTTTACTTTACTTGAGTGTTTTACTTCTACTCCACTACATCTCAGAGGCAAATATTGTACTTTTACTCCACTACAATTATTTAAAAACTTTTGTTACTAGTTACCTTTCAGATATAAATTATGATATTATGAAACATACATTAACCACTTTAGCCCTATTTTATACATAAGCTTCTTTGAAAATAGCTGATCTGCTATTTTCAAATATTTTAGAACTTTTACTTTTGGTACTTTTAGTATATTTTGATGCCAATACTTTTGTACTTTTACTGAAGTAAATTTAGATTTTTTTGACTTTTACTTGTAACAGAGGTTTTCTATATTGCATTATTGATACTTTTACTTAAGTAAAGAATGTGAGTACTTTTTTCACCACTGATTGTTACTAAGTTACAGTGAGGTAATTCAGACATACTCACAGGTGTCTCCAGAGCTTGTCTCTCCAGTTTGTCTACATTAACAGTCATCTAGACATAATGATGACCAGATCAACGACACACACCCAAAACTAAAAAGGAATACATGGTTAAAACCACTAGAATATGATGTTTCCTGTCGTCATGTCCTATCACTTCACACATCCACCCACATATGTATGTCTCAAGAACCTCTGCAGAATCTGCTGCTGTGCATTAATATAGTGTTACATACTACTCTGAATACCTTCTTTGAGTTGAATACAAAATACATTAATTTAGTTAAATTAATTCACAACACGAGTGACATGTCACACGTGAGAGAAACACTAAATAGGACTTTCATAATGACATATTTGAGTTTTTATTTCATTTTATTCCTGTGATATACCTGGTCAAAACAGTTCATTAGCAGGACAGCAGAACCACTTTTGCTACAAACGGTTTACTGTCTACTGTACTGACACTAGTATTCAATGCATTTACACACTGTTTACTGTCTACTGTACTGACACTAGTATTCAATGCATTTACACACTGTTTACTGTCTAGTGTACTGACATTAGTATTCAATGCATTTACACACGGTTTATAGTTAATCTAACTTTTAGTAAACACAATATATACAATAACAATAGCATGCTACAGTACCTGTATGTGTGGACTGTGTTTGTAGTGTGTGTAGTTTCCCTCCTAGGGGTCAGTCCTTAGAATGTATCACAATACTAAATATTTGAGGCTATATTAAAGCTAGAATGAGTGGACTCATCTGAACGCTAACAACTGCACCCTGACGTCTTCCCTGCTTATTACCTAAATGCACTTCCCTTTGACCTGTAGAATATATATATACGCAAAATTCGGACTCGGTCCGAATAAATAAAAGACGCTTTTTCGCTCTGCGAAAATGATGTGGAAGCTTGCATTGAATTTGTAAGGTTTTTAAAAAAAAAACATTATTTGCATGAAAAAAATCCCCCGCGGTGTGTAAGGATCTTAACAATTATTCACCATAGAACTGAAATACCATGATGCGGAAAAATAGTGACAAAGTCAGAATTGAAATTTTAGATGTGTTTTTATTGCTGGCAATTTAGCTTAGCATGTGACTATCCATTGAATACATAAGTACAAGTTAATCAAAATTAGTTGAACTATTAAAGAAAAAAATTAACAAATATAATTATCTAAACTAGACCATACCCGGTCGGCGCAGCGCATCCGTGGGGGGATATGCGCACATGATCTGGCAACCCGGGAGGCAGTTCGTCCCATAGCTGGGCAGCCCCGTAACCATGGCGACAGTGTTTGACCCAAAAACACTAATAAGAAGCTGAGATTTGATGAAATTGAAAAACGGGCTTCACAGTTGCGTTCAGATGGTAATGGTCAATGGCTGTGTGCAAAATCAGAGCAATTGGTCCAGCCAGTGAGGAGAACCGGGTATCTTCACTCACGTACTCACCACCACTACAGAGGTTACTAGAATTATAGTAGGATATATATTACCACATTTTGGAAGTAATCAGAGTAGACTAAAAGAGTTCCAACTTTAAATCCCTAACAGCTGAGCTGACCTCTGTCCTCTGTAGAAATGGTATAACAGCACTTTAATAAAAACAACAGAGCAGCTATAAAGACAGCGGAGGGAATTGTAGACAATATCTTGGAAGGTTGTTGGAATTAAGGCATCCGTACTTCAGTATTTCCTAATATTTTCATTGTACTTTTTCATATCCACCCTAACTGTTTAGAGTAGACTGTTCCAGTGATTTCAAACACACACACGTCCACTCTGGCTCAACCACATGTTGATGGTGTCCTCTCCCTGAGCTCTGAGTTTCTCCCCTTTCTATTCCCAACTCCACCATAGCATCTTTACCATTATTGTCTCCGCCAGAGGTGGAGAGTATGTTTTCGTCTCCGTCTTTCCGTGTGTCCGCCAAGCTAACATTGGTCAAGTTTCACATGACACGTGACAATATGTTGAAAGGGTGTGCTTTGATTGGCTAGCGAGACGCATGACGAAATAGAAACCTATAGATAGGCATTTCACTTCAAAAAATAATTTATATTTTTTGAAGTGAGCTTCCATCAGCCAAGCTAACATTGGTCAAGTGACACGTGACAATATGTAATATGAATAGGTAAGACAGGATTAATCAGGAACAGTACTGGCGGAGACCTGTGCTCCGTGAAGCACGTTTTCTAGTTTAATTTCTCTCTGTTCATTTAGAAACTTCAGCTCAGGAATAACCAATACTATTTATTAACCATTTACCATATTGCATATATAACCATGTACTGCAATATTAACCATACTGAAATGATATTGTATTTAGATTTGGCGCTGTGACTCTGCTCATGTGATATTACAGATTACCTGCGCAAGCAGGACAACAGATCTGAAATCACAAACCCCCAGAGCAGAGCATAAAATACAGTTTTACATAAACATAACATTGAACCTCGATGCATAATTAATTTACCACATCATAGTACAATCCATAGAACCACAGTACAATCCACAGTCAACCTATTAACAATATGAAGTAAATGCCACAGGGAGGAGGCGGAGGAGGGGGAAATTTTGAAAACCACAGCTGTACACCCAGCTGAAACAGCTAAGCACGTAGAATGAACATTGAACAGAGAGGCTGGTTAAATGAAGCGCCTGAGACGCACTATGGGTATGAGGGTGTGTGTGAGTTAGGTTGTAGCGAATGCGAATGACGTGAGGTTTGAACATACTGATTGTGGGAGTACGTATGAATTAGCTTATTAACGAATGAATGAATTGGGGGGGGGGGGGGGGGGGGGTCCGGGGAGAGTGAACGTAGCATAAACCTCCTGCCTTCCGTGTCTACATGAGCTATCGCTGCGCTGTATTTCACCCACAACTCCTCTGCTGCTTCCTCAGTGTGTGTGTGTGTGTGTGTGTGTGTGTGTGTGTGTGTGTGTGTGTGTGTGTGCGCGTGCGTGCGCGTGCGCGTGCGTGCGTGTGTGTGTGTGTACGCGAACTACAGGCCCTGGTGTACTGTGAGGTGTATGCACTTCCTCTTTCTCTCTCTCTACCATCTCTCCTCTGTAGCCCATAGCTGATCTTAGCTTCACAAGCTGTATTTCAGTGTCCTGGCAGCAGACACTGATAAGCACCTGGTCTGTTGTAAATGTAAAGGTAAGTCATGCTTCTCTTTCTTTACACGTTGCTTTCCTCTTCTACAACCCTGGTGTCCTGATCAGCAGAGGAGATGAAGCCTCGTCTACGACCCCAATTTGCACTGATGTTTACATAAATTGGATTGTCCTCCTGAAACATGATACTTTTACATGTTAAAATGTATAATCAATAAATCATAATCTATGAAATGCATCAGTATAAATGATTGCAATCAATGAAAATACCGTAGCTCTCCTCACTGCTTTGTCCAAGCCAGAATCTTTTTTCCTTTAAAAGTAAGACATATTATTTTAAGTATTTTGATGTGGCCAAGCCCGCCATTGTCTTGAAGGTGCAAACAACACAGGTATCAGCATTACGTTTGAGAGATTGATCTCAGTGATCTTTTTCTGTCCTAGCCTTAAGTATCATAGTGCAGGATCCTGCAATGTGAAAAATGAGGACGTCCAAATATATTTTTCAAGCTCCCGTCCCGAGCCACAAAAATAAGTCAAATCCATGGAAGAAGTGCCTTTGGTTGCACCTCCAACACTCACATGACTTTGATCAATTCCCTTCCCCTATTTCCACACACTAGGGCATGATGTCATAAGAATAGACCATTGGGATTATACTGTCATTATAATGAGATATGATGACAGGAAACTCACCATGTCCACAGCATAACCAAAGTAAGCACCAGCACTGCCAAAACCTTGACTCCAATACCAACGCTAAGGATAAGAACAACTGCAGAAAGACTAATTATCAACAGAGTCACAGTGTGTGTCAAGTGTTAACTCAGAAGCAGGCGACAACAGCAAAACGGATCATGTCCAGAACAAAATAACAGGCAAGGGTAAAAAGGTAGAGAATCAAAAGACAGGTACAAAGGATCAAACAGGGTATAAGAGACACACAATAACAATGTCAAAGAACAGGTAGACAACTCAGGGAGTGAATGGTTGCGTCCCTGTTTTGTTTTAAAATACAAAATGACGATCTTTTTTGTCAGGGCTGCTATGGTGGACTTGTTATGATCAGGTGACCAGATCGAATTGGTTGAGGTTGAGGGGAATGAGGTAAGATGAATAGATTGGCAGGTCTAACAAGAAAGTGGAAATAGGTGTTCAGGAAACAGTGACTATAGATTAGACTGTGGGAGTGGCCACAGGGAATGGAGAGACAGACAGACAGACACAATTTACAATTTAGGCCAGGGGTATTCAACAGGGGGTCCGGGACCCCTAGGGGGTCCTCAGAGTTACTACAGGGGAGCCGCCAAATCTTTGTGTAATAGGATATTTTTTTTACATTAACCACTTGACTTGAACCCTATAGAATCCCTATTCTTAGGAGAACTTTAGCCAAAAATAGCAGATCTACAAGCTCACAACGCATTGTAAGCTTGTAAATCGGCTATTTTTGACAAAGAGGTATAGTTGTGGAGGGAAAAAAGAGCAGATCAAGTAAAAAATTAAAAAAAAGTTATATCTGAAACAATTTTAGACAATAGTGGGGGTCCCTGCTTCATCTCTGTCTCAGCTAGTGGGTCCTTGATCTGAAAACGTTGAAGACCCCTGATTTAGGCATTTAGCAGACGCTCTTAATCCAGAGCGCGCCCGTGCGAGCGCGCACACACACACACACACACACACACACACACACACACACACACACACACACACACACACACACACACACACACACACACACACACACACACACACACACACACACACACACACACACACACACACACACACACACACACACACACACTTTAGTAGATGTAGTTATCAGGTTACAGACTGTAAAGTACATGTTATTACAATCATTCCTTCCAACATCTTCCTCTGTCTACTCACTGTCTATTGTGTCCATGTGCAGCAGCACCTCAGTAGAGTTGTTTTCTCCCAGTGAGTTCCTGGTCCCTACCTGGACCAGGGAGCTGGAACCAGGAGGCCCAGTCCTCTTGTACCAGGTGTAGTTGTGTACTGGTGGGTTAGCATCACTGCTGCAGGTCAAGCTCACACTGCTGCCCTCTGCTGGACGGTCTGGTGGACTGACCTCCACCAACACATTCACTGGTGCATCTTGATATAAACATAAAAAAAGAAAAATAATATTAGATCATAGACTACTTCTTTTGTTGTTGCTTTTTACCCCATTTACTCCCCAATGTAGTTGTTCTGCCAACTGATTCGTCCCCACACACAGGTGTTGTCACTGCTGTTGTTGACCTTGAACCCGGTGGGGAAATATAGGATTCTGACACCTAAACACCTATGACACTGTCTTAGCAGCAACAGCAGTAGCCTAAGCATGAAACACAGGGCAATTAGAGGTAAGTGTATAAGAGACAACTAAGACTGGAAATACAATTTAATAAATACAATTAAATAAATTAACTGACCCTAGCCATCTGCATTTGCCTGACTGTGTTTACCTAATGTATGTTCTATCAATACATATAAGTACGAGTATAATGTTCCACCAGTAAATATATGAATGAACACAAATATATGGCTTTTTTTCATGCTTTTTTCTTTTTTTGTACATATTCTTCTCTGTATTTTTATGTTGATTTTGGTTGCTACTATATATGTCTATGAAATTAATACCAAGGACCCCAACGGAAACAAGTCCGCAAGGACTTTTTTGGACGGACCTTTTAGACAAAAGTATTAATAATAATGTAATTGTGATGCTTTTTGCCTAATACAAATTTGTCACATGAACTCATATAAACTCACACTGCACATCCAACACCACAGCTTCAGACTTCCATGTCTCTTGTCCTTCAACAGCACACTGGTAACTCCCAGCATCCTCTATTGTGGCCTGGAATCCTGGGTTGGATACTCGTTGTCCATTTTTAAACCAGACAATGTTGGGTCTTGGTTTACACGATGTTTGACAGTAGAGTGTCACCCATGTCCCCTCTGACACAGTGGGAGGAGTCACATGTACAGACAGATCTGACCAGAAGAATAAAAACAAGATGGACGTCAGTTGATGAGATTGACTGGACAGATTTGACTTTGATTACATGAAAGGTTAAAAAAGTACTCAAGTTTACCTGTTACAGACAAAGATACTAATGTACTGGTGCACTTATCATTTGTTGTCCAAAACTTGAAGTAATAATCTCCCACATCACTGTCACCAATGTTATTGATCCTCAGGGTACAAACATGGAGTTTATTACCAATGTTTTTAATACGACCTTGATAAGTTTGAGAGCCGTGGAGAAGAAAGCGATTGTTCCTGTACCAGAATGTCTCAGTGAGAGCCTGATCCACTGGGTATTCGTATGAACAACCAATATCTACTGATGAGCCTCTCATGACACATGGAGATGGATTGGTGAACGTCACTCCATACTCATCACTACAAACACCTGTAAAAGACAAAAATAAACAACTTTCAACAAAAATATCAATCTTCTGATTGTTCTTTTTTTTATCATAATAATTCTGACCTTCTGGCCTCAATCCGTTGATCCACTAGATTGTGATAACATGACATGATATCTTCCACAATATGAAAATATAGTATAATATAATGGAATACAAACTTTTTTTATATTTACCTCAATATATATTTTTCAATATTTTTTACATGTATCTGTACATTACCCACAACATTTAACTATGTGCTGAATTTGGTATTTGATTTGTACTTTGCAGTTTGAAGTCATTTAGTAAATCTATGAGGGGTGAACACACTGTGAATATGAAACCATTATAAACTGTCCTTACCAGGTACCAAGATCAGAATGTCCAGGATCACACTGATTGTCTTTAGAAACCTCATGGTATCTTGAGGTGAAAACTGACCCCAGCATTAAGTAACTGAAATGAAAGACACACTTCACAACCAACTAATGTACTGTACTCTCTGTTCTGTAATAAGCTGTCAATAAATATATGCATATACTGACTCTCACCAATGTTCAGGTTACATTTTCATATTTATATGTGATACGGATCACTTCACTTCTTCACTCACATCTCTGAATGATTTGAAGTGAAAGCGAGCTCATGCTACCTTGTCAAACATGTATCAGTATAGGGGAGAACGGGTTAAGATGAGCCAGTGGGTAAGCTGAACCACCGTCTTTATCTAGAAAACTAGAAAACTGTGTTGTCATGTGACCATAAATCTAGTAAACATCCATCATTTACTCCTGGCTGTGAAATTGGGAAGTACATGAGTAAAGTAGATTACTAGATTACTATTATATATTTGCTACTCAAATTATGCTGAATGACCTTTAATTTGGATGAATATACACTTATTTAAGAGAAGTTTGCAATATTGTATTAACAATCGCAAATATTAAAAGGTTCTGAATGACACACTTTATTTAATTGGTTTATATTATTTAAATAATCGTTAAGAAAATAAATAAGACTATTTGCAAAAGGGAAATGTGTTATCAAATTATTTTTGATAAGTGAATACATTATTTGTTCAAATTTAAACTTGAAAATCTTAAATATCATGTGGGTCAACTTACCCAATATGTTTAGATTTTACTGCTATCACATTTTGCCATGCTTCCAGGACAACTTACGTGAAAAGTGGCTCATCTAACCCCGTTATCGTATAAGATACAATCCTGTCAATGAATAATATAAAGTATAATTTTTACTAAGTTACAGTGAAGTAATTCAGACATACTCACTTGTCTCCAGAGCTTGTCTATCCAGTACGTCTACATTAACATCTAGAGTCTAGACATACTGATAACCAGATCAACAACACACACACACACACACACACACACAACTAAAAAGGAAGTCAAGGTTAAAACCACCAGAATGTGGTCTTCATTACTTGCACACATTTATGATTAAGAATGGACAGTATGAAACTTAACTACTGCTGACTTCTAGTACATTGTTCTCTGTCTTAATGGTGAATGGTGCTTTTATTTACTGCCTTTATCCAAAACACTTTACAATGTATTATTCACCCATTCACACACATTGATGGCGGGTGGCAGGAGAAACCATGCAAAGTACCAAATCGGGAGCAGTTAGAGGTTTAGTGCCTTGCTCAAGGACACTTCAACACTAACACAGGGGGGGTCAGGGATTGAAGTGTCCGCTCTACCTCCCAAGCCACTAGTGTGTGTGTGTGTGTGTGTGTGTGTGTGTGTGTGTGTGTGTGTGTGTGTGTGTGTGTGTGTGTGTGTGTGTGTGTGTGTGTGTGTGTGTGTGTGTGTGTGTGTGTGTCCGTTTCAAGAACAGGTTGTTGCAAAATGCGCTCCTCTGTTACAAAGGCTACCCTATGTAGATCTGTGCACCCACCCACCACAGACAGCAGAGAAACATGCACGTCAACCACCTTTTGAGACAGGAAATAAAAGCGTCCCCTCTTTCTCTCTCTCTCTCTCTGTCTGTCTGTTTCTCTCTCTCTCTCTCTCTCTCTCAAATCAAGAGAGAACAAGGCTTTGACAAAGAGAGAGACGGATAGCGACACCCCACATAGCAAAACCTATGCAGACTGGTCTGGCCCAAATGCCGTTTTCGTTCCGGCAGTCTGGCAGACCTCCGGCAGAATATCACTCCGGCAAGTGGTATGTGGACCGGATGTGAGCCAGGTCTGGCAATGATGGCACCGGTTACATGATGGCAAGCCGCATATGGGCCGAGTATAGATTGGGTTCATTTGGCCCACATTAGGCATTTTTGTATCTGGCCCACAGGTGTTTTGGGTTCATTTGGCCCACATTGGGCATTTTTGTATCTGGCCCACAGGTGTTTTGGGTTAATTTGGCCCACGTTAGGCATTTTACAATCTGGCCCACAGGTGTTTTAGGTTCATTTGGCCCACGTTAGGCATTTTTGTATCTGGCCCACATGTATTTTGTGTTCATTTGGCCCACATTGGGCATTTTTGTATCTGGTCCACAGGTGTTTTGGGTTCATTTGGCCCACATTAGACATTTTTGTATCTGGCCCACAGGTGTTCTGGGTTCATTTGGCCCACATTGGGCATTTTTGTATCTGGCCCACAGGTGTTTTGGGTTAATTTGGCCCACGTTAGACATTTTTGTATCTGGCACACATGTGTTTTGGGTTCATTTGGCCCACATTGGGCATTTTTGTATCTGGCCCACAGGTGTTTTGGGTTCATTTGGCCCACGTTAGGCATTTTACAATCTGGCCCACAGGTGTTTTGGGTTCATTTGGCCCACGTTAGGCATTTTTGTATCTGGCCCACATGTATTTTGTGTTCATTTGGCCCACATTGGGCATTTTTGTATCTGGTCCACAGGTGTTTTGGGTTAATTTGGCCCACATTAGACATTTTTGTATCTGGCCCACATGTGTTCTGGGTTCATTTGGCCCACATTGGGCATTTTTGTATCTGGCCCACAGGTGTTTTGGGTTCATTTGGCCCACGTTAGGCATTTTACAATCTGGCCCACAGGTGTTTTGGGTTCATTTGGCCCACGTTAGGCATTTTTGTATCTGGCCCACATGTATTTTGTGTTCATTTGGCCCACATTGGGCATTTTTGTATCTGGTCCACAGGTGTTTTGGGTTCATTTGGCCCACATTAGACATTTTTGTATCTGGCCCACATGTGTTCTGGGTTCATTTGGCCCACATTGGGCATTTTTGTATCTGGCCCACAGGTGTTTTGGGTTCATTTGGCCCACGTTATGCATTTTTGTATCTGGACCACATGTGTTTTGGGTTCATTTCATTTATCATTTTTGTATCTGGCACACAGGTTAGCCTTACTTCTATCTGGCCTGCATGTGTTTATGGGCTTATTTGGCCCAGATTAGCCTTATAATTAACAAGCCCTAAAGGGCGATCTCGCGCACATGGGTGCATGCACATGAGCCCTTGCACATGGGCGTTTTGGCATGTATACCCTTCTGCTGAGCTGGTTGAGTCACACTGTGATGTCAAAACAGGTCAGCTATATCCATATATGGGGTCTCTTTGGCTTGGATGTGTTGAATCCTAAATGGTAAATGGTGCATTTATATGGCACCTTTTTTATCCAAGTCCCTTGGATTAAAAAGGCTGCAAGGCAGCAACCTGCGTACCAGGAGCAATAAGGTTCAGAGTCTTGCTCAAGGACTCTTCGACATGTGGACCTTGAAAGTGTATTCTCCGGGGTGGGTAACCTCTCAGCACCCCACCCACACTGTAAAATAGACTATTTTGAGCAGAAAACAAACCATGCCATGTCGGAACTACCATGTCATGTCGGAACTCAGCACACTACCACTGAAAGTCAATGGGGATGTGCTAAGAGTTCTGACACTTTCCGACATTGAAGGACGCATAAGAACCTTTGTTTATGTGAGTAGCGACGTAGTTTAGTTTATTTTGACTACAGTTTAGCGCCCGTAGCGCGGTGCCTCGCACGGTCCGTTTTTTTGTCATGCCGGAACCGGCTTGCCATAAGTGAGCCAGATCTGGGCCAGATCTGTTTGCCAGATTTGGCTGTGTTTTGGATGTGGATGTCTTTGCTCTTCGCACCATGGCAACCTCTTCCATCCCCTCCTGGGGGGCACCCACGATCCTGCCCGCCCCCCCAAACCCTCTGAGCCTTCTGAGTGAAAAGAGCTTGCTCTTTCTTCTGCTGTGCAGTGCATTGGCATCATCGGACCAGTCAAGCGAGCTGTTTAGGTGCACGCCCAGGAATTTGTAGCTGTCCACCAGCTCCACCGACTCTCCTTTGATGATGCTGGGTACTGGTGGGACCTTTCCTGCTTCTTCGGGGATCCACCGGCATCTCCTTAGTCTTGCCGGGGTTGAGTGGGAGGTGGCCCACCTCGCTCCATTGCACAAAGCCGTTCACCACGAATGTAACGTGGATAATGCAGCAAAGTGAATGGCAGTGATGACAAACACTCCTGAAGAAGAAACAGTAGTGCAGACACTCTCCAATGGAACTGTACGTGGAACTGATACTCACATGCACTTGCCAGTATCCTGAACATCAGCTGTACATGAGCTAAGCAACAAAGTCCTTATGAAAATATGTAATTCTTATACTCCAAAACGGCACTGCAACACGGCTGTCTCTGTAAAAAATGACACATGACTCAGAGTTTGAACACCTGTTCCATAACAGGCTTTGAGAACCCACACATGTGGGACTGGACTCCTGATTGGCTGTCAACTATGAATAAATCAAAACTCAAAACCCTCGTTTGAGGGGTTTCCACATGGGTCTGTAACTCAGACAGACTCCAGCATGTAATGGTTTGACATCCTGTAATATTGTTTTAAATACCGGGGTCCCACAGGGTGTCTTGCCACATTCTCTTCTCCATAAACACAAACAAAATCACATGCAATAACAATGGACTGTCATTCTTTAAATATGCAGGTGACAAGCGCTCTCTGACCACTTGTGGACATGCATGGTTCTCCCTGAAGCTGAGTGTCAGTATAAGACCCAAAAGCGCATGTTCCTCCTGAGGAGTCTGAATGATTTTAATAACAAGGACAGTTTAACAGTATTGAATCAGTTCTCACATTCAACACATCACAAAAAAAGTTAAAAACAACAACTCACAAGAATCATTAAACAATAAAGCTACCGAAATCACCCACCACACCAATATGTGTCTCTACATGCAGTAAAAAGTAAGGCAGATCATCAAGGACCCTTCAAACTGGGTTGAGGGGGTTCCAGGGGTACCCAGTTAAATGACATGACAGAGCCTTTTACTCTGTTATAAGTAAAAGGCCTGTGTTCAAATTGTTACTTGAGTAAAAGTACAAAAGTATTGGCATCAAAATACTTAAAGTATCAATAGTAAAAGTACTAAAATGTTTGAAAATAGCAGATCTACAAGCTCACAACACGGCGCCAATGCAACACGTTGTGAGCTTGTAGATCTGCTATTTTCATTATAATTTATATCTGCAAAGTAACTAAGTATAAAGTTTTCAAATAATTGTAGTGGAGTAAAAGTACATTATTTGTCTCTAAGTTGTAGTGGAGTAGAAGTAAAAGTATTGAGAATGGGAAATACTCCAGTAAAAAAAAAATACCTAAAAATGTTACTTTAGTACAGTGAGTAAATACACTTATTAACTTTACACCACTGTGATCTACAAGCTCACAACACATCGCTTTGTGACGCGTTGTGAGCTTGTAGATCTGCTATTTCCAAAGGATTTTATACACATGATAACTTGTAAAATGGGACATTGTGCATAATGAGTACTTTTACTTTGAGTACTGAAGTATATTTTGATGCCAAAAAATGAAAACCCTCCAACTCTATTCCCATCGCCTGAGAGACAAGAGCCTGCGGTGATTGGTCGTGATGGTTTCCCTGACAACCGATAAAACCTGCGCTCATTGGTCGTCCCTCAGAACACACCCCCGTGTCCTGTGCTCTCATTGGTTGCATGACTCCAGCGCATGGGATAACCAGCTCAGCTGGTCTAATCAGCAGCAGCTGTGACTGAGATTGTCTTTGGGAGACGTCGACAGAACACAGAACAGCAAAAAGAGGTATGTTTATGCATTTATAATTATTTAGATCACGTCTGAACATTAATGGTTGAGAAATAACGTTGTGACTCAACATATGCTGCACATAATGTAAGATTCTGTTGGTTAGTTAGCCTGTAGTGTAACAGGTATTTCCTTGTAAACACAAACCGTTTGTTTGGACGTTTTAAAAGACAACATGCTATTAAAACAAAAGTATCTTGCCTTTTGTATATAGAATACATAGGTGTGTGGCCTTTTCTACTGTTTATCATGAAGTTGCCTCAATAATCTATATTTATTTTACTTATATTGCAGGGCTTTGTAGGCCAGGGGGGACTTTTAATAAGCAAGTCAAAGGTAAGGTTCCATTGGTACACTCTTGAGTTACTGACACGTAAGGGTCCATTTGGTTCCATTTGTACACTGTGAGTGTACACATGTAACCAAATGGACCCTGACAGGTCTGTAACTGACAGTATACATGGAACCAAATGGACCCTTACAGATCCGTAAGAGTTACAGACCTGTACGGGTCCATTTGGTTCCATTTGTACACTCACAGTTACAGATATGTAAGGGTCCATTTGGTTACATGTGTACACAGTTACAGATATGTAAGGGTCCATTTGGTTACATGTGTACACTCACAGTTACAGATATGTAAGGGTCCATTTGGTTCAATTGGTACTCTCAGAGTTAAAGGCCTGTAAGGGTCCATTTGGAATCTTGAGGGTCCCTGCTGAACCCCACCTGAGAACCACTGTACATTTAATGTGTTGGTTCTTAAAGTGGGTTTCTAGAGATGGTTCCTCCAGGTGTAAATACACTTCTCTTGTGGGGTTCCTTGGCGCACAACCTTTTCAAATCTGAAGCCAAATACAATTGACATGGAAATCTTTGAGAACCACTGATATGATATAGCTACTTATAACTTATTTTAAGGTGAATTGTAATATGACAACTGTAAACAAAATTAGAGTTTGAATATACTGTATTGTTAGTTAATCAAACATTTCTTTCCTTGCAGGGCTGTGATTGTCATTGGTTGTATGACTCCAGCGCATGGGAGAAGTTCATTACTGTCTGATCAGCAGCTGTTATTTTCACAGCAAGTAAGTTCAATCTGGTTGATTCTGTTGCATCTCTGCGCTATCTTTTTCCTTGGTGTGCTAATAATCGTTCAAACAAGGCATATATATCATCAAAGACGTATTTGACTATCTGTCAGGACTTATCTAACTTGACTGCGTGACTCATTTACGCTGCACCGCACACACACCGCGTTTAGATGCGAGTGAGCAACAGGCATGCTGTCACTGAAATATGGACCGTGGTGACAAACGCTCTAAAGTGTGGCTTCACTAAAGCCTTAGATCAAGACTATCGTATATGTATTTTATCAAATCTGACTTTTACTTTCGTATCTACGAGAGTCTTAGTGACCACACCCCCAGTTTGCCCTGAAATGTCACCAGTAAAACCTGGAGCTGTATGTCTCCAAACATGTAGAAATGCAAAACATAAGGTGCTTGCCCCAAATGTTAAGTAGGTGTCCAGAGTATTTGTGCAATGTATTAGTTCATATTTTTCAATAAAGAAGTGCTTTAATCCCATCTGTGGCCGAACGCCATTCCCCCCCCTCGTTTACTTCCTATTTACATGTAAATTGTGTAATTCCGGCTTTCACTAGATGCGCCACGTCACTACCGCCGATCTACAAGCTCACTGCCTTTTTAAAAAGGAGGAAAAAAATTAAAACGTGCAGCTCACTGTATAATCCACAAATGAATCGACTGTTGGAATAAAGGCGAGGATGTTACTCTATTCATTAAATGTCTTAAATTGACTAAGGCTTAAAAGAATAAAGTTACTTTATTCTTGTGTAAATATGTAGATGCATTGTTGTTTTTTAAAATGTATCTTCTCTCTCTTCCCCTTGCTCCATCTTCTTCCCTTTCTTTATGGAAATACACCCACTGTTTTACACCTGCAAACCTGTGATGTGATAAAGCTTTTCTCATTCTCATAGGTGTTGAACCAAATCTGCTGCCATTAGCTGATACCCAATCCCTAGAAAACCTGGAGGAGCGGCTACAAAATAGCCCCGACCTCAAAATCCAACTGGTAAGAATTTCAGTTCTACTCGGGGAAGACACACACACAAAACCCTTTTTGTTTGTTGTTTAATGCTAACCCTTATCTTAAATTGGCTTCTAACAACTTTGCTGGGACATACAATATAGAATTGAGAAGCTAATTTAGTCAATCATGAAGGAACACTGCTATTCTATAGCTACTGCTATTTTTTAAAGAATTGTGCAGTAAGTGATTTTGTTTATTAAAAGATAAACATATCTATATTCGGATGGCAATAATTACTATGAAGTGTTCAGTAACAGGGGTCTCCCTGTCTCCAGGTGTTTAGTAAACAGAACATGCATGTTATGGTCAGATACCAATGTTATCCAATCAGAGATGACTCATACAGGATAAACAAGTGAAATTGGAAATGATGACACAAAGAAGTGAGCAGTAGCAGTACTCCAAGTCTTTCGGGTGACTGAACTCATTTCGGCTGCTTGTACCTGTGACCTTATGCTTTTGGTCATGACCCACACTTCAGCACAGAGCACATCATCCTTAGTTCCAAATTCTTGTTCTAAACAAAATTGATTTATTTTCCCTTACTGTTTTATTTACCGTTGCACTGAGAATTAAGACACATTACTAAAGAAACATTCTCATGATTGCTTTGATTTCAGGTCTCCAGCGTCAGGTGGAGGTGGGGGCAGAAGAGGCCGAGACAGGGGGTTCTCAAACAGCTCCAATGCAGAGTGAGTCTTGTCTAGAAAGATGGTGTGTTTACATTGATACAGTTCATTCTGGAATAGGGGTCTTGTCTGGCCATTAATAACTGAGCTTAAATTATCTTAAATTCCAAGTTCTTCTTCTAAACAATATGGATTTGTTTTTTCTTTTTTTTCCCTCCAGTTTTCCTTACTGCATTTTATTTTATTTATTTATTTTTTTACCGTTGCACCGAGAATCAAGCCCCATGACTAAAGAAACATTCTGATGTTTGCTTTGATTTCAGGTCTCCAGCGTCAGGTGGAGGTGGGGGCAGAAGAGACCGAGACAGGGGGTTCTCAAACAGCTCCAATGCAGAGTGAGTCTTGTCTAGAAAGATGGGGTGTTTACGTACAGTCAGTCCGGAAAGTATTCAGAATGCTTCACTTTTCCTACATTTTCTTATGTTACAGCCCTATTGAAAAAAGTATTTTTGAATATGTTTCCACAAGTTTGGCTCACATATTTTTGGGTAGTTTTGACCATTCCTTTTTGCAGAACAGCTGCAATATATGCCAGCTTATGTTCAGCTAAACAAAGTAACGTTTTAATTCAAATATCAACTTTAACGATCGGACCAACATCTAGGCTAAACATGTCACGTTTGATCTCTTCGCAGAGCATCAGTAGAATAATGATAAGTGGCTGAGCTCATCAGTATTAGTGTTGGGTCGATAGTCAAACTAGGCTATAGATTTTAAGATATAATGTCAAATGATTGAATAAATCTAAGATAGTCTAATTGATACTGTACAGTATCAGCGGCGCTATAGACAAATTGTTTCAAACAGGCTGTTTTAGAAACAATTTTACATCAAGTTGTGCAGATGTGAAGGTGAAATATATTGAACTTGCAACGAAAATGAGAAAATCAGATTGATCAGAATAAGAGGAATTAGAGGGGTGTGTTCTAAAATAATAGCCTACTCTACACTGAAGGTATGATAATGACTGCGCGTGCATGAGGACTCCAGTCTTTGAGCTCATGACAAAACACAAAGGTTGCATTCGTTCAGAAAATAATGTTTGATACGAGCTGTCCAGAAGGCTCTCATCCACTGCAATGTATTCACTGAACTTCTGGTAGATGTTATGCCACCGAAAGTGTCATGGCGCATCTCTATGGACGCAACCACGTGATGTATGACACTTCCTTATGAGATTTTCCTTGACGGCTACAAGGAAGTAACACGGAAGTATCCATTATTGTTTTACAATGGGCGGCGACACTACAGGCCAATCAAAGCCTTGTTTTTCCAGGGACTTCTGGGGTTGTTTCTTCAGTGCACTCAGGGCATGGTGCTGCAGCACATCAAGCGCACCGTAGATTCTGTCATGTGACGGGAAAGACCCGCGGTGATTGGCCAGTTTCTCCAAGAAACAAAAATGCCGACCATGTATGCTAATTACTGAGAATGTCCATCGGCCATTGCCGGATGAGGCATCTAGGTATTTATATCTATGCTTGTACCTGTGACCTTGTGCTTTTGGTCATGACCACATCTCATCTTTAGTTCCAAATTCTTGTTCTAAACAAAATGGATTTATTTTTCCTTACTGCGGTTTTATTTACCGTTGCACTGATAATTAAGACACATTACTGAAGAAACATTCTCATGATTGCTTTGATTTCAGGGCTTCAGCGTCAGGTGGAGGTGGGGGCAGAAGAGACAGAGACAGGCGCATGTGAAGGAGCTCCAATGCAGAGTGAGTCTTGTCTAGAAAGACATGGTGTGTTTACGTAGATACAGTTAGTTCTGGGATGGGGTCACGGCTCCAGACGTAACTTTTTCACTGGTGCCACTTAACTTTTCAGTAGGTAGCACCACCAAAAATTACTTACCCCCCCCCCCCCATATAGCCTACAGTATGTAGGAATTGTGTTTTAATATACTACTTAAGATGTCTGCCAATATTGATAATATGGTGTACCATCACTAGCTTAAGTTTTTAAGTGCTTTATTTATAAAGCACATACAAAGTTATTTTCACATAGAAAAATAAATACTCCTGGGAAGAGGAAGAGGAAGAAATCGTTATTTACCCAGGGTTTGGACTAAGTTGCAGTAACTTATTTCTTGCCAGACCCTGCAGGATTGTTAATCACCCGGTGATTTTCATACCTAGTGTCGTGTTGGGGAGTCGAACTGGGAACCTCTCGGTAACAAGCCTGACCCTCTTAACCACTAGGTCACCGCATCCCTTGGGTATACAAGCCTAAATAATAAATTTACTTTGATGCTGCGTTTTCCCCCCTCTTTTCTTACACAGGTTTTTATTTATTTACTATTTTACCAATAATTAAGCCACTTGACTAAAGAACAACATTCTTATGTTTGCTTTGATTTCAGGACTCGGATCTCATCAGTTCTGTTCTGACAATGGCCAGAACAGCATCTACAACAGCCTCGTGGAGGAGGTCTGCCATCTCTGCGTGAACCTTGGTTCTGAGGGAGGTGCGAGCTACGTGGATGAGGGTCTCCTGGTACAGTTCTTTGTGACTCACAGTTGTCACATCGGAAATGTATAATGGACATGATGAGATTTGTTGACTCGGAACGTCAAATTCTGTGAGTTAAATTTTGGCGAGGGAGGACCGTCACTTCAGCAAAAAAGCACTACTTTTTTTTCAGTTTACAGTTTCTTGTTAACTGCATTGTTCACATATTCCAAATGTTGACTGCATTGTTCATACACGCATTTGCCTCACATGGTTTGCAGTTTAATAATAAAAAAGCAGAAAACTTTATGCTTGTTTTTATTTTATCTTAGTCAATTATAGCCTGTGTATGGCATTTAGTATGGCTTGATTAAAGGAGAGAGCCTGACTAAAGCACAACCCCCCCTAAATAAGACCTTTGTCACACCCCATCTTAACTTCTACAGTTGACTTTTTTCATAGGTGCTCCTGTTTCCATAGTGGAAACACTGTTCTGGCTCATCACTGGGTCAGCACAGTGTGGCCCTTTACAGCTGGCCCATGCACGGTTCATGTATGTCTGAGCTTCTGGCAAACCGATCTGGCGCCAGACCAGGGGGTATAGACCATTGCTCCGAGCGAGCCATGACAAACTGCATGATCCGGGCCATAACTTTGCCAGCTTTGGGCCAGAACATTATGTCCACAGCTGGCCCTGTCCTGGCAAATGTATGGGCCAGCTGTGGGCACAGTGTTCTGGCCCTATGCTGGTGACCCATATCTGGGCCAATTATGGACACATTGTTCTGGGCTAGTTCTGGCCAACCATGCCTAGGCCAAGTATGGACACAGTGCTCTGGCCCTGTGCTGGCCAACCATGTCTGGGCCAGCTGTGGAAACACTATTCAGGCCCTGTGCTGGTGACCCATGTCTGGGCCAGCTGTGGAAACACTGTTCAGGCCCTGTTCTGGTGACCCATGTTTGGGCCAGCAGTGGAAACACTGTTCTGGCTCATCACTGGGTCAGCACAGTGTGGCCCTTTACAGCTGGCCCATGCACGGTTCATGTATGTCTGAGCTTCTGGCAAACCGATCTGGCGCCAGACCAGGGGGTATAGACCATTGCTCCGAGTGGGCCATGACAAAGAGCATGATCCGGGCCATAACTTTGCCAGGTCTTTTTTGCTATGTTCTGGCTCATCACTGGGTCAGCACAGTGTGGCCCTTTACAGCTGGCCCATATACGGTTCATGTATGTCTGAGCTTCTGGCAAACCGATCTGGCGCCAGACCAGGGGGTATAGACCATTGCTCCGAGTGGGCCATGACAAACAGCATGATCCGGGCCATAACTTTGCCAGGTCTTTTTTGCTATGTGGGACAGAGCGAGGGAGCAAGAGAGAGAGAGAGGGAGGGAGGGAGAGAGAAGTAAATAATTGTAGCCTACATTTCAGTATAATAACATTTGATTGGCTGGTGATGATAAACCATAACTGGCACGAGGAATTAACAATCAGACTTTGCAGATTACAGAGAGAGTTTAAATGTTAGAAATCGGTTCAGAATGACGTGTGGTATCAGACCGGGTACATCATGTGTCCTCTGCAAAGCATTACACATTCACCATCCGACCGGCACATTTGCTGTGGGTGCTCGGCTTTCTCTGTGGGTACTCGGCTTTCTTTGTGGGTGCTCGAGTTCCTATATATATTTTCAAACTCATTCTGTATTGCCAATATGACACTGACATGGTGTGATTACATATAAATACTAAACCTGGTAGGAGGCAATACCACCAAGATATCCTGATGCTACAATAGATGTCAGGGCCTTGCACAGACTTTAGAGAGGGCAGGTGCCCTGATTAACCCGTCAAAAGGCCTATCAACATAAACTAGCAGGTTCACATTTACAGACATCGTGTGCAGGAGATAGAGGTGTTAGCCATGACCTAAAAACACTTCACACCTCTCACACCCAACCACATATGTCTCACAAACCCTGAGAATCTGCTGCTGTGCATTGTTAGTAGTACTCCGAGTACCTTTGAGTTGAGCATGCCAGTTCCCTTGTTTCTCGCTAAAACCAGACTTTATTATTATTGAGGTACAAGATTTCTTTTTTTAAGGGAGTTCTGCTGATAGCTGTATAGCAGTACAAAAGTTACAACATACAGAAAACTTCAAAAAATAATGCACACTCATTTCCCAATACAGAGGCAAATTCTATACCTTAAAAAAGTTTTACATTTTAAATAAACGTTATTTGAATGTATTTTTTACACATTTTTGGAAAATAGCAGATCTACAAGCTCAACGTGTCTCATGTGAGAAAAACTCTCATAATGAGCTTTTTTTATTTTATTCCTGTGATTATCTACATTATCTAGTATCAGTGTTACACCAAGGGTGAACAGGTCAGAACTGTTCATTTTCAGGACAGTACTGTGTACTGACACTGCATTTAACTATACAAACTACTGACAGTATACATTGCATGTACTACACACTGTTTGTTACTTAATCTAACTTTTAGTAAATACAATATACAATAACAGACCAACTAGTTTGCTAGTTTCCCTCCTAGGGGTCAGTGTTTAGACAGAGCATATCACAATCATACATATTTAAGGCTATATTAAAGCTGGTATAAGTGGACTCATCTGACCTCTCACTACCTGCATCATGATGTCTTGTCCTGCTTATTACCTAAATGCACTTCCCTTTAACCTGTAGAAAGATACTATTTAGTTAACTGTAGTACAACTCTAATGACATATAGTAGTTGTGCATATCAGGACATCAGAAACTAAACTTTTACTACAAGGAAATGTAGATTTATGGCTAGAGCCAACCTTTCACAATGTCAAGCATGCACAACCTACTGTAAATATTACTGTTCAGCAGGAGTTACAATCATTCACCATAGAACTGAAATACCATTAATGTGGATAAATAGTGACAAAGTCAGAATTGAAATTTTATATATGCTTTTATTGCAGGAACTTTAGCTTAGCATGTGACTATCCATTGAATACATACTGTAAGTAAAACTACATCAAAATGTGTTGAACTATTAAAGAAATAAAACAAATATAATTATACAAATATACAAATGTATATTACCACATTTTGGAGGGAATCCGAGTAGACGGCTGTTCCAACTTTAACTCCCTAACAGTTGACCTAGCTGACCTCTGTCCCTGTAGAAATGTTATAACAGCACTTTCAAGACTTACTTTTTCTTTTATCAGGCAGAGAGGAACAAAATAAAAACAAAAGAGCAGCTAAAAGATAGCTGGAGGAATTGTAGACAATATATTGAAGGATCTTGCTAAAGGCATCCGTAGCCTATATTTCCTAATGTGTTTTTTTTATAGTACCTATCCAACCTAGCTCTGGGTTTCTCCTCCTTCTATTCCCAACTCCACCATAACATATTTACCACATTATTTCATTTCTCTGTTTCACCCACAATTCCTCTGCTAATTCCTCAATGTGCGTGTGTGCGTGCGTGTACCCTGGTGTGTGTGAGATGTACAGTATGCACTTCCTCTTTCTCTCACTCTACCATCTCTCCTCTCTGACTCAATCTGTTCATCTTCATCTCTCCTCTCTGTGATGACTCTGGGAGCCTCGCTCTTTCAACACAGTTTTATGACAGTGTACATTTTCTATTTGTTCTACCAATCAAATAACAAGCTAGCTGATCTTGGCTTCTCAAGCTGTATTTCAGTGTCCAGGCAGCAGACACTGATAAGCACCTGGTTTATTGTAAATGTAAAGGAACGTCTTCATGCTTCTGTCTTTCTTTACACGTTGCTTTCCTCTTCTACAACCCTGGTGTCCTGATCAGCAGAGGAGGTGAAGCCTCGTCTACGACCCCAATTTGCACTGATGTTCACATAAATTGGACTGTCCTCCTGAAACATGACAACACAGTTAAAACAAGAAAAAACATGAATATATCATAATGAATGAAATTCATAATCTTTTTTTCTTTTTATCTCTCCTCACTTCTTTGTCCATGCCAGAATCTTGTTTCCTTTAAAAACAAGAAAAAGTATTTAAAATATATGTATTTTAAGGTTTTGAGAAAATGTGTTGCAATACTGACAAGAACAGGATATAGTTCAATATGGGAACTTGGGACTGTCATTGTAATGAGTTCTGATGACAGGAAACTCACCAGGCCCACCACATAACCAAAGGAAGCAGCAGCACTGCCAACACCTTGACTCCAATACCAACACGAAGAATGACAAGATGAACTGCAGCAAAATGACACCATATTTAACGTTAATTATCATCAGAGAATTAAATCAATCAACATTGTTCAGAGTGTGGTTTGCTGGTGCTCTATATATTTTAAATCTAAAATTGCATTATACACTTTAGTATATGTAGTTGTCAGGTTACAGACTGTAAAGTACATGTTATTCCAATCATTCCTTCCAACATCTTCCTCTGTCTACTCACTGTCTATTGTGTTCATGTGCAGCAGCACCTCAGTAGAGTTGTTTTCTCCCAGTGAGTTCCTGGTGTGACAGAAGTACAGTCCAGTGTGGGAGGGCTGCAGAGAGGCCAGAACCAGCACCTGTCCTGACCCTACCTGGACCAGGGAGCTGGAACCAGGAGGTCCAGTCCTCTTGTACCAGGTGTAGTTGTGTACTGGTGGGTTAGCATCACTGCTGCAGGTCAAGCTCACACTGCTGCCCTCTGCTGGACTGTCTGGTGGACTGACCTCCACCAACACGTTCACTGGTGCATCTTGATAGAAACATCAAAAACACAAATAACCCGTGGCTAAGATATTATGTTATATTTATATTAGATAATGTATTGATTTGCAGCATTATTGTCATTTAACTTACAGAGAACAATAATGGGACGAGTTGAGGACATTTGGGATCCATGTTTATTTGTCCCCTGACAGGTGTACTGTCCAGAGTCTGCAGGAGACACATTGTCCTTTACCAGCTGAGGACCAGTGGAGATAAAGCTGCTTCCTCTGTCTCTGTACCAGGTGTAGTTGTCTACTGGTGGGTTGGCATCACTGCTGCAGGTCAGAGTCACTTTACTGCCCTCAACTACTTCTCCTGGTGGATTCACTGATATTGTGGTCTTTAGTGGAGGGTCTGTGGAGGAATAATGGATATTAATAATGGATAGAATACAATTTTAGTTTTTCTTGGTATGAACAATAATCAATGCTTTTGAATAGTGTGGCGTACACATTACACCAGCTTTGGTCAGAGTAATAAAGCAAATAATGCCATATAATTTGATCTAAATTAAATTAAAACCTCACAGTGAACATGAAGAGTGACTCCAGGTGAAGTGACTGTGGTAATGTAGTTCTTTGCCTGACAGGAGTATCTTCCACTGTGACTGGGTTGGATGTTAGAGATGGTCATTATCTTCTTCTGTGTCACTTTAACATTGTCTTTGAGCAGGATGAGGCTCTGGATTGGTGGATTTGAACCACTGCTGCTGCAGGTCAAAGTGACTGAGCTTCCTTTGACAACATCTCCTGGTGGACTTACTGACAAAACAACATTCTTGGGACCATCTGCAGAGGAAAGAAATATAATTTACCAAACTCCTCCTAAGAGGATAACCACTTCAAACTCACTAAGTGTATATAAAATACACAAGTGATCAAACTCATGCGTTTTTATCACTGGTGCATCTTGATAAAAACATTGAAAAGACAATTAACCTGTGGTCATAGATATTGTTATATATACATTAGATTACGAGTAATTTATTGATTTGCAGCATTATTGTCATTTAACTTACAGAGGACATTAATGGGATAAGGTGATGACATTTGGGATCCATGTTTGTTTGTCACCTGACAGGTGTACTGTCCAGAGTCTGCAGGAGACACATTGTCCTTTACCAGCTGAGGACCAGTGGAGATAAAGCTGCTTCCTCTGTCTCTGTACCAGGTGTAGTTGTCTACTGGTGGGTTGGCATCACTGCTGCAGGTCAGAGTCACTTTACTGCCTTCAACTACTTCTCCTGGTGGATTCACTGATATTGTGGTCTTTAGTGGAGGGTCTGTGGAGGAATAATGGATATTGATACAATACAATGATTGACATTATTTGTTGTGCTTACAAAGTATAGGTTACACCTTTTTTTTTCTTTAATGACTTTGCTTTTGAATAATGTGGTGTACACATTACACCAGCATTTGCTTTGACAACACCTCCTGGTGGACTTACTGACTGATTTTATTTTATTTAGGTTTGATATGAGTCATAGCCTGAACATATTTAGGTGTCAATATTTAGTTACAATAAAGTCATAATGCCACCTACTGGCATTATGTGTCATAGGCATAGCAACAATTGCCTGGAAGTTCTACTTTTACAAACTAATCCTACATTTGGAATCATGATGCTCTGCAGAAACAGCATGGTGGATACTGTGCATCCTGATGTGGATAAAGGTACGAAAACGATTAGTCCCTGAATATGGTGTTGTATTAATTAAATACATTAAAGACAGAATGAAACGGAGAGAAAAATTCTCAAACAAACAGAGAGAAAAGCATCACATGAACTCATATAAACTCACACTGCACATCCAACATCACAGCTTCAGACTTCCATGTCTCTTGTCCTTTAACAGCACACTGGTAACTCCCAGGATCCTCTACTCTGGCCTGGAATTGTGGTTTGGATACTCGTTGTCCATTTCTAAACCAGACAATGTTGGAACTTGATTGACAAGATGTTTGACAGGTGAGTGTAACCCATGTCCCCTCTGACACAGTGGGAGGAGTCACCTGTACAGACAGTTCTGATCAGAAGAATAAAAACAAGATGGACGTCAGTTGGTGAGATTGTCAGGAAAGATTCGTCTTTGATAACATGAAAGGTTAAAAAAGTACTCTTGTTTACCTGTTACAGACAAAGATACAGTATCATCGACGCTCCACCACGGACCGTATTGTGTCCCCATCCTGAAGTGATATTCACCCTCATCACTGTGTTGTATGCTCTTGATCCTCAGGGTACACACATGCAGTTTATTACCAATGTATTGAATACGACCTTGATAAGGTTGAGAGCCATGGAGAACAACTTGATTGTTCCTGTACCAGGTTGTCCCTTGAATGACAACTGACTCTGGGTAGTCATATGAACAACCAATATCTACTGATGAGCCTCTTGTGACACATAGAGAAGGATTGGTGTAGGTCACTCTCCACTGACCACTACAAACACCTGTAAAATACACACAGAAAATAAACAGCCGTCAAAAATAGTCAATCTTCTGATTATCATTTTTTTTATCATACGAGATAATAATTCTGAACTTCTGGCCTCTTTTCATTGATCCATTAGATCATGATAACATAACATGATGTTTTCCTCAATAATATAATATATCATATCATGTCATGTCATGTAATGTCAAATAATGTAAAGTAATATAATATAAAATATTTTTTAATTGTTCTTTATTATATTTACTTCAATATTATGTGTACATTAACCACAACATTTAACTAGTTGTCTGACAACTAGCTGTTTGTAAATCTATGAGGGGTGAACACACTGAATATGAAACTATTTCAAACTGTCCTTACCAAGTACCAAGATCAGAATGTCCAGGATCACACTGATTGTCTTTAGAAACCTCATATCTTGAGGTGAAAACTGACCCCAGCATCAAGTAACTGCAATGAAAGACAAACTTCACAACCAACTAATGTATTGTACTGTACTCTGTTATACAATAAGCTGTCAATACATGTACTGGTTGGATATACTGACTCTCACAAATGTTAATGTTACATTTTAATAATTATAGGATTAGGGTTAGCAGTAGTAACGTAAGTTTTGTATTTGGAGCATTTCTTCACTCTCATGTCTGAAAGGTTTGAATTGTAAGTGCCTCATGCAACCATGTCGACTTCAACCTCAAGTTTACTGTCACATCACAAGTTTCACAAAGAGTGAAATCGTTTTTCCAGAAAAGCTTCCATGAATTGCATTTAAAAGATAATAATTTGAAAAGGAAAATGTCAAAAAACCAAGCAATATCAATACATGATTTAATGATGCTTCTTACTTGCAGATATCAACTAGAAAATAGTGCTCCTCTGCACGCAGACACCTGCCAGGCCGGGTTGCCTAACCAGTGTCTGTGAAATTTGGAAGGCAGTCATAGCCAATTGAAATGGAATCTGCTAAATCTGACGGATACATCTTGATCTCGCATACTGCACACATACTCCCTACTGGGAGTATGTGTGCACATTTTCACGGCAATCAGACGGTGGGCTCATTATTTGTGGCATTGTTTGAAAGCCAATTGTAGCCAATCAGAATAATCTGTTTAATGTTAATTGAATTGCCTTGTTGAAATGTGCTATACAAATAAACTTGCCTTGCCTCACAATCCTGTCAATTAACATGAAATCAATGAAATCAATATTACTTTACTCACCCGTCTCCAGAGCTTGTCTGTCCAGTACGTCTACGTTACATTAGTTATCTATACTGATAACCATAAACAACACACACCCACAACTAAAACGAGAAGTCAGGATATGAGAACCACTAGAATGTACTGTTTTTCATAGATTTTGTCATTTCATTGCAATTTCTGAAACATTTAGACAATAAGAAATTGTTATCTAGGCTACATTACATTATTATTACAAATTATTTGGTGATATGTCTAGTATCCCTCATCATTTAAAATGAGTGCATTTTTGATATATCTTCAATATGTATTCCTAGTCATTTATCTTTTTGTTAATAATGTGAAATCTATGATGTCTGAGGTTGTTTTCTTAAAGAAAATAATCATGCGTGGAAGCTTGTGAATATGGACAAACTTTTATAGTAGTCATTGTGAAGGTGAAATGGAGGGTGACATTTTGAGGAACTGCAAGTGTGGTCACTCCGATGCAAGTTGTGGAACAACACACACACACACACACACACACACACACACACACACACACACACACACACACACACACACACACACACACACACACACACACACACACACACACACACACACACACACACACACACACACACACACACACACACACACACACACACACACACGATTTTAACTCAAATCTTTGCTTCTGGGGGGTCCCTGGAACAACATATTTTCACATGGGGTCGGCGGCCAAATACATATCATTTTGGGGGTCCTTGACATGAAAAAGTTTGAGCACCACTGATATAGAAACATAGGTTTTTCAGTAATCTTTTGGGATTAAGAAGACATTCGTGGAATCGGCTTCAGGTCTAAATGGGTTAAATATTCCCTTGACCACACATTCATCAGCAGATGCATTTTCATGACATGTTCTTGATCAATGGCCACAGCCAAACATGTCCCCACTGTTCCATCCTCCTTTTCCACCCTGCATGCTTTCTCTAACTGTCCTAATGGTGTCCTTATCTCTCCCTGAGCTCTGGTTCTCAACCTTCTATTCACAACTCCACCATAACATCTATATACCATCATTATTGAATGTCTCTATTTCTCACACAACTCCTCTGCTGCTTCCTCAATGTGTGTGTGTGTGTGTGTGTGTGTGTGTGTGTGTGTGTGTGTGTGTGTGTGTGTGTGTGTGTGTGTGTGTGTGTGTGTGTGTGTGTGTGTGTGTGTGTGTGTGTGTGTGTGTGTGTGTGTGTGTGTGTGTGTGTGAGACATTTTGCCAGCCATAGAGGTGCTCTGCATGTAAACAATTGCTGATGAAAAGCTGCAAATATGTACCGGTAATGGTAAAATAAATGCTATTCTATGCATTATTACTTACACACATGAATGAATGAATGAGTTAGCTATGTTGCCAGCCATAGAGGTGCTTTGCATGTAAAAAAAAAAAACTGCTGGTGAAAAAAGCACCTGCTTTTATTCATGTACTGTATGTAATGTTAACCCATTCAATCCGGGAAAGCATCTGTGTCATTAGACTATAAGATTTGTCAGAGAACTGTTAGGATTTAGAAGGCATTCTACAAATGCGTTACTTACACTTACATTAGACTATAGTGTATTGAAAGTCATAATACATTTCCTTAGAATCTGTATCTTGCAATCATGGTATTACAAGAAGTACACCTAGTGTAATGTATATGTTGTCACTTCCATTAATAGAGAGCATATAGTCTAAGCTATGCCCACCGTTTTTTAAATAAGAGAGGGTCAATAATAAGAGAGGATCATCCGTTTGAAATAGAAATCTTCGGTTCTATGTATGGAGTGATAACACACAGAAAGCTACCGCCGCTGTAATGCTATCACATATTTTCTAGCACTAGGGGTTGCGTACCTTCCCAAAAATCACTATGAAAATGATTCCCCCCACATGGTAAATTTGGGTTCATAGCTTACGGAATATGAACTAGGGGTGGAACCTGCATGATTATCGATTTGTCCCACTTACTGTAGGTCAAAACATGTATGAATGAATTAGCGATTCTGCAAGCCATGCTTTGCATGTAAACAACTGTTGTGAAAAAAGCACCTGCTGCAAAGGTGATATTCATGTATGTAATATAATAAAATAAGTTATCTTATATGCATTACACAAAATTGTGCTTATTGAACTTCATAATACATTTCTTTAGAATCTGTCTATGTAAACATGGCATTAAATATTTATGTTATTTACTGTGGTAACCTTTGTGAAAAGGCCATTCCACACCATTGATTCGCAACACAACTACTTGCAGCTGCAATACTTGCAACTATTGCAACCATTTGCCCAAAGACACACCGGTCTGTAAACTGGTCAGTCCAGACCGCTGCAATTTCGTGCAATGGTTGCAAGTTGCGACTAGTTGCATTGGTTTGGACTGGTGTCAACATCTCTCATGAAAACAGAAGTAGGCTACACCTTGTGTAATGAGGTCAATATATGTTGCCACTGCCAGTAACAGATATAGGTATAGATGCAATTTCTAGAGATGCTAATTTAACACACAGAAAACCACCACCGCTGCAATTCTATCACATATTTTCTAGCACTATATGTGTGTACACCTTCCCAAAAACCACTATGGTACAGATGGCAAATATTTGGGGTCCTGGCTCACAGACTAGTGGGAGGGCTGCAGAGAGGCCAGAACCAGCACCTGTCCTGACCCTACCAGTACCTGGACCAGGGAGCTGTAGTTTCGTACTGGTGGGTTAGAATAGAATATGTCTATTATAGATCAAGTTCTACCAGCTAAACCATTGCTTTGGCTTGGCAAGGTACGGTAGCTAGTTGTGGATTCCAGAAAGGGGAGAATTCTCCCCTTTTCAGTCAATGGTGTTAACCGCCAAAGGGGAAAATTCTCCCCTTTTTTGTATTTTCTTGAATTTTGTTTTTGAATTTCTAAAATGTTTCTCTAATTTTTGGGTATTCATTTCTTTTTGTTATTCACAACGAATTAGGAGATATAAAATAATTAAAAAAAAAAACCATTCTCTTCAATGTTAAAAATTAAACGGACAAGTAATTCACATTCTTTCTATAAAAAATTATATAAAATGCCGGCAGTGGTGAGTACATTATGAATAAACCCTGGCAGACAATGTGTTAAAGTACCAAAAGTAAAAGTTCTAAACTGTTTGAAAATAGCAGATCTACAAGCTCACAACTCTTCTTATCGCGACGCGTTGTGAGCTTGTAGATCGGCTATTTTCAAATAGCTTAGGTATAAAATAGGGCTAAAGGGGTTAATGTTTGTTTTAGAATAATTTATATCTGCAAATGTACTTAGTTACTTTACACACCACTGCTATCATGTTGCTGTTGGCCATCCTCGATTGGAAAGCGCTTTAGGCCAACTCCTGTTGTTTCTACGGCCTCAAGATGTCGCTGTCGTGCAGGACATCGTCTATATTGCGTGTAGAGTTTTGGACATTGACCCACATTGCAGTGTTTGCTGCTGTCAGTGCATAGATGGATAGATGGATCATGGATGCTATATTGATCATTCTCATCACCAAATGCCTAGTCTCAGTAGTCTGTACTGTCATCAGTGGTGGAAAAGTACATTTACTTAAGTATTGTACTTAAGTACAATTTTTAGGTATTTGTACTTTACTTGAGTATTTCCAATACTTTTACTTCTACTCCACTACATCTCAGAGGCAAATATTGTCCTTTTACTCCACCACATTTAGTTGAAAACTTTAGTTACTAGTTACTTTTCAGATATAAATTATGATATAATGAATCATACATTAACCACTTATTTATACCACTTAACCCTATTTTATCACTGTTATGTTTCACTGAGAGCTGGTTACAGCCATCAAAACCAGACTCACTTTATGAAGTCCCCGGATTTACTATGGTACGACTGGACAGAGGTGGAGGGAGTGGTTACGGTGGTGTATGTGTGTACATAAATGATCTCTGGTGTCGATCCTTCTCCGTCAAACTTAGGATATGCGACGATCCCAACGTGGAGATCCTAGGCATGACTTTAAGACCTTTCTACCTTCCCCGCGAATTTGGGTGCATTTTACTGTTTCTAGTATATGTGCCTCCTAAAGGGGCGGGAAGAGCTGCACAAGCAGCAAAAACCATTGCTGACTGTGTACACGGACTGCAACTGCAGTATCCAGAGGCACCAGCCATCGTGCTTGGGGACTTAAATCAGTGCTATCTGGACACCGTGTTGCCAGGATTCGAACAATATGTTAAGGATGCGACTAGGAAAAATAACATTCTGGACAAGTGTTATGTGAACATTCCAAAAGCATATGTTGCCACGGTTGGGCCGCCTATATTGACCTCTGATCATAATGTCGTGTGCTTGACTCCAGTCTATAAGTCAAAACTGAAGAGGGGAAAACTGGAGAAGAAAGTAGTTAGGACATGGACAAATGAAAGCAAGGAACAACTAAAAGCATGCCTGGACTGTACAGATTGGGACACATTTAGAGAAAGTTCATTGGACAAAACAACCAATGTTACAAATGATTATATTAATTTTTGTGTACAGCTGGTTGTTCCTACAAAGGAAATTAAAATCTTTCCGAACAATAAATCATATGTGACCAAGGACATAAAAGATGTAATAAATGAAAGGAAAATAGCTTTCATAAACAAAGACTTCGGTGCACTCAAGTTGACGGAAAGAAAGCTCAAAACAAAAATGAGGCAGGCAAAATTGACACATAGACAGCATCTAGAGGATGCGTTTAAAGCCAAAAATCACAAAAAGGCGTGGGATACTATGAAATCCATGACAGGAATGTCATCCCCAACCAAACCTATTGTGACAGATAATGAACTTGGCTTTTCTAATGACCTAAATACTTTCTTTGCCAGATTCGAATCATTAGGCGATTCCTCTAAGTGCACTGAAATACTCAAGGCTGTAACACCTGCCCCCTCAGACAGAATTGTCATCACTGAAGAGGATGTCAGAAAAGTGTTTCGGTGTACTAACACAAGGAAAGCTAATGGGCCGGACGAGTGCAGTGCTTTTCTCCTCAAAAACTTTGCATCTGAGTTGGCTCCTGTGTGGCAACCAATTTTTCAAACCTCTGTAGACACACACACAATTCCTCTGTGTTGGAAAACCTCACACATAAAACCACTACCCAAAATCCAATGTCCAAAAGAACATAAGGATTATAGACCCATAGCTCTCACTTCAGTGATCATGAAATCACTGGAAAGAATACTGTTGCAACATCTTGTAAGTATAACTAAAGACAAATTTGACCCCTGTCAGTTTGCTTATAAGAAAGGTTGCGGTACAGAGGATGCGGTTGTCACACTGGTCCACTTCATTACAAAACACCTAGATAAGTCTAATAAGAATTATGCAAGGGTGCTGTTCTTAGACTTCTCTTCAGCTTTCAATACAATACAGTCTGATATTCTGGTGTCAAAGCTGGTGCAGTTGCAACTGAATCCATACTTAATTCACTGGTATGCTTCCTTCCTTACTAACAGAGTACAGAGGGTGAAAGTGAACAAAACCCTCTCCGCAGCATTAACTACTAATGTTGGTGCTCCCCAGGGTTGCGTAAGCTCAGCTGTACTTTTCACCCTTTATACTGACAGCTGTCGTACTGAGGAATGTCTGTCTGAATGTCGCACTGACAAAACAGACCAATACATTCTAAAGTACTCTGACGATACAGTTTTGATTTCCCTTTTGGATAGTTCCAGTGATCCTGGACTGCACCAACACAGAGTAAATAAGGTGGTGGAGTGGAGCGATAACAACGCTCTTATCATTAACACAAAAAAGACAGAGGAGATTGTTTTTGGTGCCCCACTAGAGATACACAGATCCCCCATAACTATTCATAGTGAACAGATCAACCAGGTATGTTCGTATATATACCTAGGAGTAGTAATTGACCACCTTCTGTCATGGAAAGAACAGATTGAATCAGTGGGTAAGAAGACAAAGCAAAGAGTCTATTTCCTTCGCCGTTTGAGATCTTTTGGTGCTAGTAGACAGATTCTTCTTTTGTTTTTCACTTCTGTTATAATGAGTGTTCTTCAGTACTGTAGTACCACCTGGTATGGATGTCTGTCTGTAGCCTTAAAGTCACAACTGCTGCAGCAACTGAACATTTGTTCAAAGATTGTTGGACAGCCACTTCAGAGGCTCTATACAACTACGTATAATGATAGTATGATAAGGTTGGCAAGGAATATCACTTCAAACACTAGCCATGCTTTGTATGGAGAATATAGGTTGCTGCCTTCAGGAAGGAGATACGGTGTTCCTACATACAATAAGGTCAAACTGAAGAGGTCCTTTGTCCATCAGACGACACTGAGGCTTAATCAGGATTTATAGGCCAAGGGTAGGCTGAGAGGTGGACATTGCTCTTGTCTTTGTATGTCTTTATGTATGTATTTTGTATTGTGTTTTGTTTTTCTTGTGTCATGTCAAATGTGTGAACTGTTTATTGTTGCATACATGGCTGCTGGGTCGCAAGACAAATTTCAGTGTGAACTGACAATAAAGTATTATCGTATCGTATCGTATCGTACAAGCTCACAACGCGTCGCATAGCGACGCGTTGTGCGGTCGACGTAGTGGGTTACAGTGGTGGGAAAAGTACTATTTTTTTTACTTGTGTAGCAGGGCTATATAAAGCAATGACTACGCCACCCACACATATAGGAGTGAGGGATCCTTTAAACGGTGTTCACTCTCCATTCCGACATCTCACCACTCCGACTAGTGGCTTCCGCGTGCGGTTAAGGTTAGGGTTAGGGTTAGGTATAGGGTTCGTCAACGTCGGAAAGGCGACATGTCGGAAAGGAGAAATGCACCCCCTTTAAACACATTAACCATATACTGTATATAGATATAATATAGGACTGAACACGGTAAGGTTCCCCAGAAAGGTACGGGTTCAGAATGAACAGAACCAGAGGCTGATGTATCAAATGTGTCAGGTTTATTAAAACAGTTGGTATAAAAAATAGTCAGGTTGAAATACAGAAAGAAGAAAGCGGTTAGTATTACTGGGAGTTCCGCAAAGGGACTAAACTCAAGAGGCAAAGGGACATTAAGGAAGGGCTTCGGGGCCTACTTGGGCCTCTAAACTAAATATACCGAAATTAAACAAATCAAATCCAAATAATGCAAAACCAAAAGCAAATAAAGTAAATAAGTAACCTAAAGCAAATCAGCAAATCAAAACTAAATACAAATACGCAAAACCAAAATCATGCAATGCTACTTATTGGCCCAGTATAGTTCTGTCCTGAGTCAACCCTATTGCACACAGTCCAATAGCAAAAACCCAGTCTAAATAGTATGGCACGGTGGGAAAAACAGTGATGGTTAGTTCAGCTCCTACAAAAAAATCAAATGATAAAGCATTAGACCAACCCTCCAACAATTCATCCCAGACATTAGGCCCCTATAGCAAGATGACAAAATACAGCAAAAATAACAAACATACCCAATGAGTCAATATATGCTCATGGCTCCCATTGATATAGGCCTGCATAGCCACAGGGTACTGCTGCTCAAAGGCTTCTGGAAATACAGATATGTATTACTATAATCAACAACAGGCCTGATATTGTCAGCCTATCTAAACTCTTATATATATATACTATTGCTACAATGAGTTATAAAAACCTTGTCATTTGTTTCAGATTGTCTTACCAAGAATTAGTCTGTACCCCTGCCTCATGCCACATGCCTCCAGGTATCTCTCACAAACACTCAAGCCAGGCTTCTGGCTAGACAGGAGGCCACAAACCTGGCCACCCCTCTTTATGCACTTTCTTTAAAGGGCCAGTGCTACACTTGTAAAAGTATCCTATACTTATATACTGTATATGCAATAATGACAAGTAAAAGTCCGGAATTCAAAATGCACTTGGGTAAAAGTAGAAAAGTAGACAGCACTCGTTAGGCAGAATGTCCCATTCCACTAGTTTTCAAATGTGTAAAATGTATAAAAGATCTTTTGAAAATAGCAGATCTACAAGCTGTGAGCTTGTAGATTGGCTATTCTCAAATGGCCGAAATGTATAGGGCTGAAGTGGTTACTATGTTTTGTAATCCTACTATAATTCTAGTAAGCTGACGGTGGGTGGGTGGGTGGATGGGGTCTTGGGTCTCCGATCAAACTGCGCATGCGTCGTTGTGTGCCAGGTTTCGCGAGAGAAACAAGCAGCGAGGTCTATGAAAACGAGGCCAAACCAAACGAACCCTATAACACCAACATTGGCCCTAAAGCGCTTACAATCGGCGGACATGGCAACACCGACTCTACACCATAGACCCCGCCCACTCTCTGCTGTGGAAAGTAAACACTCCAGATTTGTTTCCCCACACACGATGCACATTAGCTCCATAAAGAACGGTTCTATGTCGTTCTCTTCCAGGATCGGGCGAACGTCCGCCAAGGCTCCGCTGTTTACCCTTTTGTATACATCGTATCCCAAAACTAATGGTAGATTCTAAACCGCACGGATGTTTAAGGTTTGGTCGGCTGCATAATATTTTAGGTCGCCAGCGAAACTACCCGTTTAAATCGCTTATTTAGTCAGCCTGTGGCCATGTTTCCCATTGTAGCCAAACCGGGAGCAGTAGTGGCAGCGGACGTAGGGTTTTATTCCGGGTTCAATGGGAAACATGGCCACAGGTTTCGCGAGAGAAACAAGCAACGAGGTCTATGAAAACGAGGCCAAACCAAACGAACCCCATACCACCAACATGCAACCTGATAATAATGTCCAAAGCATGTCTGTGTATGTTTACATCCATTACTGTGTTGGCGTTAGTTGGGATTAATGTTTATTAGCCAAACCAAGTTACTATGAGCCGTTAGCGTGATGCTAAGCTAACGGACGTTTGGCGCTAGCATGCGGCTAACGCTAATGCTAACGTCGTCATCGTGACTTAATCAACAATGTAAACGTTTCATCAACACACTTTATGAACCTTACTGTGGTTAATATTATCAGTGCTACCCAAGTAGTCCATTGAAAAGTATTATTTTGGTGTATTTTGTGTATTGTAACTTGGACACTGTAACTTAATGGTAGCTGGGGCGACGCGTTGTTGGCTCATGGTTCAGAATGCCTCATGGGTATTGTAGTCATTTTCTGCTATTTCGGTTCTACTGTGATAGACTGTGCTACATTACCTGCTGTTTAATTGTGAATCATATATGCTATGAATATATGGTAATACAATGTTTATTTTCCTGTATTTCCAGGTTTATGACCTGAGTCATCTATGACCTGTGTGTCATCTGTGTGTCCAGTACTTTGTACTGTGTTGGTTAAAAAAGACAAAACACGAGTTGTGACAAAGACGTGTGATTCTCTGATTAATGTTGTTAGTGGTGTAAAATGCCATCAAAAATATACTCAAGCCTGCTGCAGGGCAACAGAAAATAGCAAGCCTATTTTGCTCTTTTATATAGCAAATTTTTATATATATACGAGGGGACGCGCGCCCTTCACCGGGTATGGTGAAGGGCGCCCTTCACCGGGTATGGTCTAGTAATCAAAATCTACAAAGTCTACAAAATCTGCCTAAACACTGACCCCCTCCAAGGGGTCATTGTTTAGACAGAACATATCACACTTCTAAATATTTAAGGCTATATTAAAGCTGGTATAAGTGGACCCATCTGACCTCTCACTACCTGCATCCTGATGTCTTCCCTGCTTATTACCTAAATGCACTTCCCTTTGACCTGTAGAAAGATGCTATTTAGTTAACTGTAGTACAACTCTAATGACATATTAGTAGTTGTGCATATCAGGACATCAGAAAGTAAACTTTTACTAAAAGGAAATGTAGATTTATGGCTAGAGCCAACCTTTCACAATGTCAAGCATGCAAAATATACAGTAATATTTTACTGTTCAGCAGGAGTTACAATCATTCACCATAGAACTGAAATACCATGATGTGGATAAATAGTGACAAAGTCAGCATTGAACATTTTTATGTGATTTTATTGCAGGAACTTTAGCTTAGCATGTGACTATCTATTGAATACATAAGTAAAACTTAATCAAAATGTGTTGAACTAAAGAAATAAAACAAATATAATTATACAAATATACAAATGTATATTACCACATTTTGGAGGGAATCAGAGTAGACGGCTGTTCCAACTTTAACTCCCCACTGAGCCATAGTCGGCTATTAGACCTCCGTCTAAAACCGGGTTATAATTGGTCTAACAGTGAAAGTTTTTTAGCGGCCTAGGCTTAGCCTAGACGTTGATTAGCTGTTTTTTAAGCGTATATATATATAGACGTCTATATTATAGACGTCATTTCAACGGCTATAATATAGACGGTCTATAAATAGACGCTTAAAAAACATCTAATCAACGTCTAGACTAAGCCTAGACCGCTAAAAAACTTTCACTGTTAGACCAATTATAACCCTGTTTTAGACTAGCCCTTAGATGTATATTGTAGACGTCTAATAGCCCGAAAAATGCTCAGTGGGTCCCTAACAGTTGACCTAGCTGACCTCTGTCCCTGTAGAAATGTTATAACAGCACTTTCAAGGTTTCTCCTCCTTCTATTCCCAACTCCACCATAACATATTTACCACATTATTTAAATTATCTATTTCACCCACAACTCCTCTGCTGATTCCTCAATGTGTGTGTGTGTGTGTGTGTGTGTGTGTGTGTGTGTGTGTGTGTGTGTGTGTGTGCGTGTGTGCGTGTGTGCGTGTGCGCGTGTGCGTGTGTGTGTGTGTGTTTGTGTGTGAACTACAGGCCCTGGTGTGTGTGAGATGTATGCACTTCCTCTTTCTCTCACTCTACCATCTCTCCTCTTTGACTCAATCTGTTCATCTTCATCTCTCCTCTCTGGTCAGTATGGGTGTGATGACTCTGGGAGCCTCACTCTTTCAACACAGTTTTATGACAGTGTACATTTTCTATATGTTTTGCTATTCTACTAACAAGCTAGCTGATCTTGGCTTCACAAGCTGTATTTCAGTGTCCAGGCAGCAGACACTGATAAGCACCTGGTCTTCTTTACACGTTGCTTTCCTCTTGTCCTGATCAGCAGAGGAGATGAAGCCTCGTCTACAACCAACACTTCCACTGATGTTCACATAATCTGGACTGTCCTCCTGAAACACAGTGAATCATATTCATAATCATCAATAAATCATACTGTATGACATTCATCATCAGTATAGATAAGTGCAATCATTTCAAAATAATTTAGCTCTTCTCACTTTTTTGTCCATGTCAGAATCTTGTTTCCTTTAAAAACAAGAAATGTTATTTTAAAACAATTGTTTTAAGTTTTAATGTTTTGCAATACTGACAAAAACATAACTTTCATTGTAGAGTTCTGATGACAGGAAACTCACCAGGCCCACCACATAACCAAAGGAAGCAGCAGCACTGCCAACACCTTGACTCCAATACCAACGCGAAGAATGACAAGATGACCTGCAGTAAAATGACACCATATTTAACATTCATTATCATCAGAGAATGAAATCAATCAACATTATTTAAAGTGTGGTTTTCTGGTTCTTTATATATATATATATTTTTTTATCGATAACTACATCTAAAACTGCATTACACACTTTAGTATATGTAGTTGTCAGGTTACAGACTGTAAAGTACATGTTATTCCAATCATTCCTTCCAACATCTTCCTCTGTCTACTCACTGTCTATTGTGTCCATGTGCAGCAGCACCTCAGTAGAGTTGTTTTCTCCCAGTGAGTTCCTGGTGTGACAGAAGTACAGTCCAGTGTGGGAGGGCTGCAGAGAGGCCAGAACCAGCACCTGTCCTGACCCTACCTGGACCAGGGAGCTGGAACCAGGAGTCCTCTTGTACCAGGTGTAGTTGTGTACTGGTGGGTTAGCATCACTGCTGCAGGTCAACTTCACACTGCTGCCCTCTGCTGGACTGTCTGGTGCACTGACCTCCACCAACACATTCACTGGTGCATCTTGATAGAAACATCACAAATACAAGTAACATTTGAACATGTTATATTAAACATTTATTTAGATTAGATTACAAGTATGAGTGATTCACTAGATAATTGTTTATTTTCTTATTACATTTTTGTACTTACACAGAACATCCAAAGAATGGATATTGATACAATAAAATGATTTACATTATACTTTGTAACTGGAATATTAGGTCAAGCCCCAAATTTCACGTTTGATATGATTCATGGCCTGAACACATTTAGGTGTCAATATTTAGTTAAAGTCATAATACCATCTACTGGCAACATGTATCATAGGCATAGCAACAGTTGCCTGGAAGTTCTACTTTTACAAACTAATCCTACGTTTGGAATCATGTTGCTCTGCAGAAACAGCATGGTGGATACTGTGCATCCTGATGTGGATTAATTAAGGTACAAGGGGAGGGGCGGCTCATCACTGCTTGCAGCTTTAATTTAATATGATTCTTCTTTGAATGTGTATTAATTGAATGCATTAAAGACAGAATGAAACAGAGATAAAAAATAAATAAAATAAAAACTCACACTGCACATCCAACATCACAGCTTGAGACTTCCATGTCTCTTGTCCTTTAACAGCACACTGGTAACTCCCAGCATCCTCTATTGTGGCCTGGAATCCTGGGTTGGATACTCGTTGTCCATTTTTAAACCAGACAAAGCTAGGTCTTGGTTTACAAGATGTTTGACAGGTGAGTGTCACCCATGTCCCCTCTGACACAGTGGGAGGAGTCACCTGTACAAACAGATCTGATCAGAAGAATAAAAACAAGATGGACGTCAGTTGGTCAGATTGTCAGGAAAGATTTGATTTTGATTACATGAAAGGTTAAAAAAGTACTCAAGTTTACCTGTTACAGACAAAGATACTGGTTGACTGGACTTCCATAAAAGCCTACCTGTTGTCCAAAAGCTGAAGTAATAATCTCCCTTATCGCTGTCTTGTATGTTATTGATCCACAGGGCACAATCATGGAGTTTATTACCAATGTATTGAATACGACCTTGTTGAGGTTGAAAGCCATAGAGTAAAAAAACGTTGTTCTTGTACCATTTTGTAAACGTGACAGTGTGACCCACTGGGTGGTCATATGAACAACCAATATCTACTGATGAGCCTCTCATGACACATGGAGATGGATTGGTGATGGTTGCTCTCCACTCTCCACTACAAACACCTGTAAAATACACACAGAAAAGTAAACAACTGTCAACAAAAATGTCAATCTTCTGATTGTTCTTTTTTATCATAATAATTCTGACCTTCTGGCCTCAATCCGTTGATCCACTAGATTGTGATGACATGACATGATATTTTCCTCAATATGAAAATATAATATAATATAATAAAATGGAATTAAAAATATTTTGTAGTTCTTTTTTTATATTTACCTCATTATATATATGTTTCAATATTCTTTACATTTATCTGTACATTACCCACAACATTTAACTATGTGTTGAATACGGTATTTGATTTGTACTTTGCAGTTTGAAGTCATTTAGTAAATCTATGAGGGGTGAACACACGGTGAATATGAAACCATTTCAAACTCTCCTTACCAGGTACCAAGATCAGAATGTCCAGGATCACACTGATTGTCTTTGGAAACCTCATGGTATCTTGAGGTGAAAACTGACCCCAGCATCAAGTAACTGCAATGAAAGACACACTTCATAACCAACACATGTACTGTACTCTCTGTTATACAATAAGCTGTCAATTACATCTATGACTAAACCAAGTCTCACCAATGTTAATGTTACATTTTAATAATTATAGGGTTAGTAGTAATACAAGTATTGTATTTGGACCATTTGTTCACTCATGTCTGAAAGTTTATTGAAAGTGCCTCATGCAACCGTGTCAACTTCAACCTCAAGTTTACCGTGACATCACAAGTTTCACAAAGAGTGAAATTATTTTCCAGAAAAGCTTCCATGAATTGCAGTTAAAAGATAATAATTTGAAACGGAAAATGTCAAACAATAAAGCAATATCAATACATCATTTATGATGCTTCTTACTTATATATCAACTTATATATCAACTAGAAAAGTGTGCTCCTCTGCACGCAGATACCCGCCAAGCCGGGTTATAGTGTCCGCAAAATTTGGAAAGGTCAAAGCCAATTGGAAAGGAATCTGCTAAATCTGACTGATACATCTTGATCTTGCATACTGCACGCATACTCCCTACTGGGAGTATGCGTGCACATTTTCATGGCAATCAGACTCATTATTATTTGTGGCATTGTTTGAAAGCCAATTGTAGCCAATCAGAATAATCAGTTTAATGTAAAGCACATTTCAACAAGGCAATTCAATGTGCTTTACATTAAACTGATTATTCTGATTGGCTACAATTGGCTTTGAAACAATGCCACAAATAATAATGACTTTTGAATGATGAATAAATAACTTTGCCTTGCCTTACAATCCTGTGAATTAACATGACATATCATTGTTACTTTACTCACCCGTTTCCAGAGCTTGTCTGTCCAGTACGTCTACATTAATGACTGATAACCAGATCCACGACACACACCCAAAACTAAAAAGAGAAATGTTGTTTACTCCCTTCATTCCCTCGTCTTCACACATTACTTATACACATTTAGAGTACAGATTACTGAGTATCAGTATATGTTAATGTTACATCATATTTACACTATATGTGATATTATTTCACATGGTTCATTGAAAGTTTGTATATTGATTAATGATTTAAGATTTGTATTAGTTACATGCTAGAGTTACAATACAAGAGTGTATTTACACAAATAGCTAACAAATAAAAATCAATGAAGTAACAATTCTAATAACAGTAAATAAACCTAAATAACATATACAAATATAGCTGCAAGCAGCGATAATATGGGGCCAGGAGAGAGAAAGAGAAATGATAATTCCTTTAACAGGTCAGTTCATGAAAGTCCTTGCGGTCTTGTTTCCAATGAGTGCCTGTGAGCAATTAGGGGTTAAGAGTCTTGCTCAGGGACAAATTTCATTTCATCGACACATTTGCTGACCTGGCCTGGAATCGTACCTGGGGCAACCAGAGTCTCTGGCTCCCTAGGCGGGCTCACTAACCACTCAGCTATGGCCACCCCTGAGAGAGAGAGAGAGAGAGAGAGAGAGAGAGAGAGAGAGAGAGAGAGAGAGAGAGAGAGAGAGAGGAGAGAGAGAGAGAGAGAGAGAGAGAGAGAGAGAGAGAGAGAGAGAGAAAAAAAGAGAGAGAGAGAGAGAGAGAGAGAAGAGAGAGAGAGAGAGAGAGAGAGAGAGAGAGAGAGAGAGAGAGAGAGAGAGAGAGAGAGAGAGAGAGAGAGAGAGAGAGAGAGAAGGAAGAGAGAGATACGGAATAGATTGAAGAGACAGAGAGAGAGAGATACGGAATAGATTGAAGAGACAGAGAGAGAGAGATACGGAATAGATTGAAGAGACAGAGAGAGAACAAATGGAATAGATTGAAGAGACAGAGAGAGAGACAAATGGAATAGATGAAGAGACAGAGAGAGAGACAAATGGAATAGATTGAAGAGACAGAGAGAGAGACAAATGGAATAGATTGAAGAGACAGAGAGAGAGACAAATGGAATAGATTGAAGAGACAGAGAGAGAGACAAATGGAATAGATTGAAGAGACAGAGAGAGAGACATGGAAACGGAATAGATTGAAGAGAAAGACATGGAAATGGAATAGATTGAAGAGAGAGAGAGAGCGCCATGGAAACGGAATAGATTGAGTCATGTTTTTTGCATTTCAACTTAAATGAGTCTGCATCAAGTGAGGCTTGAACCGGCAACCTTACGGTCATGAAGCACTCTTAGGTAGCTGCAACACTACCTATAGTGCTATATCTTTGTCCAGGCTGATATTGTCTGTGGAGGATCACAAACTCTTGCCTTCCAAGCCCCTGTTTCACTAACACTAAGATCACTCGTTCACAAACCATTTACCAATGAAGAAATTGTACATCTCCTCAGAACCAAAATTAGTGAAAGTAGCCGATCTACAAGCTCACAAACCATTAAAAGTTGTCAGATTGTACATTGGCTATTTTCACAATGAAGTATGTTATACATTGAAAAAACATACTCTCATTGCTATCTGAAAAGTTGTGAGATTGTAGATCAGCTGTATGTAAAAAACACTCAATTAAGTATTTCATGTTATCTTTAACAATTGCAGATGTATTCATTGATAGTCATGTTGTGTGAAATGCAACTTGGATGAAGTCTGCACCAAGTGAGGCTTGAACTGGTGACCTTCAGGTTGTGGGGCACACATTTAAGCGAGAAGCCACCAACAGACAAGAACCTGTGAAAAAGGAGATCACAGAGATCATACAGTTTCACGCAAATAGCTGAAAAATCCTGGGTTTAAGTGTTTTTCAAACTGCTCAAGATTGCGGACAATCTAAGGGCGGTGCTTACTGGTCAACGTGATAGATGTGTTCCTCATTAGTCAAGGCACATGTGTAAGCAGGTCTAATGGCTGTCGGCCAAACGAGGCATGACTTTTGCCTGTTTAAAGTTTCAATTTTCAAGAAATTGCTATAGCGCCCCCGTTTGACCAATTAGAGTAAGATTGGTTTCAGTGATATTTGGAATGGCCCTTTACATTTCTGCAAAGTTTCAAAGAATGGTAAGTCTGCATGTATGTGTTAGGGGCAGATGAATAATTGTCATAAAACTGCAATATTCATTGGCTCATTAAAACTTCATTTTTTCACTTATGGAAGATATTTTGCAAACGTTTTTTGGTATAGGTCCAAAGTTCATGTGTAAAAAGTTTCGTGCAGATTACTCAAAAATCCCAGGAGGAGATAGGTTTTAACTGTTTTTCATATAATTCCAAATGGTGGGAGATCTAAAGGTCAGAGGTCAAAAGTCAGAGGGTGAAAGTTGTTCAGCATGAGGAGACGCATATGTGTATCCAAGTTTCATGGCTGTAGGTCAAACAGGGCATGAGTTGTACCTGTTCAAAGTTGGCATTTTCAATTGAGTGCTATAGCGCCACCTTTGGACGAAAGATTGTGAGAATTATTTTTTGATCGTTTTTCATGACCATCTACCATATGGCCGAGTTTCATAAAAAGCGACTGCACGGTTCAGCCAGAACTGCCAAAAGTGGCAGAAGAAGAAGAAGAAGAAGAAGAAGAAGAAGAAGAAGAAATGGAATAATGCGAATAACAATATGGGTCCATGCTGGAAGCCTGGCCCCATAATGACAATAGCACACTGTGAGGTGTGGACCATTTCTTCACTCAGATCTCTGAATGATTTGAAGTGAAAGTGACCTCATGCTACCTTGTCAAACATGTATCAGTATAAGATACAATCCTGTCAATGATAAAGTATCATATTTACTAAGTTACAATGAGGTACAGACAGACATACTCACTTGTCTCCAGAACTTGTCTGTCTAGTATGTACATTAACATCTAGACTTATAACCAGATCAACAACACACACACGCACACACAACTAAAAAGGAAGTCAAGGTTAAAACCACCAGAATGTGTTGTTACCTCCTTCATTACTTGTTACGTTATGATTCAGAATGAACAGTATGAAACTTAACTACGGCTGACTTTTAGTTCATTGTTCTCTGTCTTAATGGTGAATGGTGCTTTTATTTACTGCCTTTATCCAAAACACTTTGCAATGAGCCACTGCCGCCACAAGTGTGTCAAAGAAATCATGCTGTCATGTATTGAAGTGCTAATGGAACATCCGTTGTGTGTGCATAAGTGTACGTGCGTGTGTGTGCATGCGTGTGCATGTGTGACACAAGACACACAGTGGGCCTGTCTGGAAAACAACTAATAAACTTGACTTGATAAAGAAGAGTTTTAAATTAGGCTTGAATTAACACTGACAGACAGACACAAAAATAATGATTTTTCACGTGGGAGCCCCTCCAAGTAGTTGCTGGTGTGTGTGTGTGTACCCGTTTCAGGAACAGGTTGTTGCACAATAGTCTCCTCTGATACAAAGACGTAGGCTACCCTAGATCTGTGCACCCACCCACCACAGACAGCACGCACGTCAACCACCTTTTGAGACAGGAAATAAAAATACTATTTCTCTCTCTCTGTCTGTCTGTCTCTCTCTCAAATCGAAAGAGACTTGACAAAGAGAGAGACGGATAGCGGGGGAGCAGAGAGAGAGAGAGAGAGAGAGAGAGAGAGAGAGAGAGAGAGAGAGAGAGAGAGAGAGATAAGTAAATAAGTGTAGCCTACATTTCAAGTCATAACATTTGATTGTCTGATGATAAACCATAACTGGCACAAGGAATTAAATCAGACATTGCAGATTACAGAGAGTTTAAATGTCGTAAATATGCTCAGAATGACGTGTGGTATCAGACCGGGTACATCATGCGTCCTGTGTACGTTACAAAGCAATACACATTCACCATCCGACCGGCACATTCGCTGTGGGTGCTCGGCTTTCTCTGTAGATGCTCGAGGTCCTGGGGACCCATGGGATCGGCGCCTATGCATGTTTCTAACAGTGTTTATAACATATTTCAAACTCATTCTGTATTGCCAATATGACACTGACATGGTGTGATTACATATACATACTAAACCTGGTAAGAGGCAATACCACCAAGATTTCCTGATGCTACAATACGGCCTTGCACAGACTTTAGAGAGGCCAGGTGCCCTGATTAACCCGTCAAAAAGCCTATCAACATACAGTACACTAGCAGGTTCACATTTACAGACATCGTGTGCATGAGATAGGTGTTAGCCATGACCTAAAAACACTTCACACCTCTCACACCCAACCACCTATGTCTCAGAAACCCTGAGAATCTGCTGTTGTGCATTGTTAGTAGTACTCTGAGTACCTTTGAGTTGAGCATGCCAGTTCCCTTGTTTCTTGCTAAAACCAGACTTTATTATTATTAAAAAGTTTTACATTTTAAATAAACGTTATTTGAATGTATTTTTTACACATTTTTGGAAAATAGCAGATCTACAAGCTCACAACAGGAGCAACGTGTCTCGTGAGAAAAACTCTCATACTGAGCTTTTTTTATTTTATTCCTGTGATTATCTACATTATCTAGTATCAGTGTTACACCAAGGGTGAGCAGGTCAGAACTGTTCATTTTCAGGACAGTACTGTGTACTGACACTGCATTTAACTATATAAACTACTGACAGTATACATTGCATTTACTGCACACTGTTTGCTAGTTAATCTAACTTTTAGTAAATACAATATACAATAACAGACCACCTAGTTTGCTAGTTTCCCTCCTAGGGGTTAGTGTTTAAGCAGAGCATATCACACTTCTAAATATTTAAGGCTATATTAAAACTGGTATAAGTGGACTCATCTGACCTCTCACTACCTGCATCCTGATGTCTTTCCTGCTTACCTAAATGCACTTCCCTTTGACCTGTAGAAAGATTCTATTTAGTTAACTGTAGTACAACTCTAATGACATATTAGTAGTTGTGCATATCAGGACGTCAGTAAGTAAACTTTTACTACAAGGAAATGTAGATTTATGGTTAGAGCCAACCTTTCACAATGTCAAGCATGCAAAACCTACTGTAAATATTACTGTTCAGCAGGAGTTACAATCATTCACCATAGAACTGAATTACCATGAAGGTGGATAAATAGTGACAAAGTCAGAATTGAATTTTTATATATGCTTTTATTGCAGGAACTTTAGCTTAGCATGTGACTATCCATTGAATACATATTAAAACTTAATCAAAATGTTTTGAACTATTAAAGAAATAAAGCAAATATAACTATACAAATATACAAATGTATATTACCACATTTTGAAGGGAATCAGAGTAGACGGCTGTTCCAACTTTAACTCCCTAACAGTTGACCTAGCTGACCTCTGTCCCTGTAGAAATGTTATAACAGCACTTTCAAGAGAATTTTACTTTTTCTTTTATCAGGCAGAGAGGAACAACATAAAAACAAAAGAGCAGCTAAAAGATAGCTGAGGGAATTGGAAGACAATATACTGAAGGATCCTGCTAAAGGCATCCATAGCCTATATTTCCTAATGTTTCTCCCCCTTCTGTTCCCAACTGCACCATAACATCTTTACCACATTATTTCATTTCTCTATTTCACCCACAACTCCTCTGCTGATTCCTCAATGTGCATGTGCATGTGCGTGTGCGTGTGCGTGTGCGTGTGCGTGTGCGTGTGCGTGTGCGTGTGCGTGCGTGAGTGCGTGCATACAGGCCCTGGTGTGTGTGAGATGTATCTCTCCTTTTTGACTCAATCTGTTCATCTTCATCTCTCCTCTCTGGTCAGTATGGGTGTGATGACTCTGGGAATCTCACTCTTTCAACACAGTTTTATGACAGTGTAACTTTTCTATATGTTCTGCTATTCTACTAAGCTAGCTGATCTTGGCTTCTCAAGCTGTATTTCAGTGTCCAGGCAGCAGACACTGATAAGCACCTGGTCTTCTTTACACGTTGCTTTCCTCTTCTACAACCCTGGTGTCCTGATCAGCAGAGGAGATGAAGCCTCGTCTACGACCAACACTTCCACTGATGTTCACATAATCTGCACTGTCCTCCTGAAACACAATGAATCATATTCAAAATCATCAATAAATCATACTGTAGGCCTATGACATTCATCATCAGTATAGATAAGTGCAATCAATTGAAATAATGTAGCTCTTCTCACTTCTTTGTCCATGTCAGAATCTTGTTTCCTTTAAAAACAAGAAATGTTATTTTAAAACAATTGTTTGACGTTTTAATGTGTTGCAATGCTGACAAGAACATAACTTTCATTGTAGAGTTATGATGACAGGAAACTCACCAGGCCCACCACATAACCAAAGGAAGCAGCAGCACTGCCAACACCTTGACTCCAATACCAACACGAAGAATGACAAGATGACCTGCTGTAAAATGACACCATATTTAACATTAATTATCATCAGAGAATGAAATCAATCAACATTATTTAAAGTGTGGTTTTCTGGTTCTTTATATATATATATTTATTTTGATCTAAAACTGCATTATACACTTTAGTATATTTAGTTGTCAGGTTACAGACTGTAAAGTACATGTTATTCCAATCATTCCTTCCAACATCTTCCTCTGTCTACTCACTGTCTATTGTGTCCATGTGCAGCAGCACCTCAGTAGAGTTGTTTTCTCCCAGTGAGTTCCTGGTGTGACAGAAGTACAGTCCAGTGTGGGAGGGCTGCAGAGAGGCCAGAACCAGCACCTGTCCTGACCCTACCTGGACCAGGGAGCTGGAACCAGGAGGCCCAGTCCTCTTGTACCAGGTGTAGTTGTGTACTGGTGGGTTAGCATCACTGCTGCAGGTCAAGCTCACACTGCTGCCCTCTGCTGGACTGTGTGGTGGACTGACCTCCACCAACACGTTCGCTGGGGCATCTTTGATAGAAACATCAAAAACACAAATAACCTGTGGTCATAGATATTGTTATATTTATATTAGATAATGTATTGATTTGCAGCATTATTGTCATTTAACTTACAGAGAACACCAGGTGAAGACCAAATTATACTTTTACAAACTAATCCTACGTTTGGAATCATGTTGCTCTGCAGAAACAGCATGGTGGATACTGTGCATCCTGATGTGGATAAAGGTACGAGCGGAGGGCCCGGTCATCGCTGCTTGCAGCTTTAATTTAATATGATTCTTCTTTGAGTGGTGTTGTATTAATTGAATTAAAGACAGAATGAAACAGAGAGAAAAAGATTCAGACAAAGAGAGACAACGACGTCACATGAACTCATATAAACTCACACTGCACATCCAACATCACAGCTTCAGACTTCCATGTCTCTTGTCCTTCAACAGCACACTGGTAACTCCCAGCATCCTCTATTGTGGCTTGGAATTTTGGCTTGGGTACGTGTTGTCCATTTTTAAACCAGACAATGTTGGGTCTTGGTTTACAAGATGTTTGACAGGTGAGTGTCACCCATGACCCCTCTGACACAGTGGGAGGAGTCACCTGTACAGACAGTTCTGATCAGAAGAATAAAAACAAGATGGACGTCAGTTGGTGAGATTGTCAGGAAAGATTTGATTTTGATTACATAAAAAAGTACTCTTATTTACCTGTTACAGACAAAGATACTTGTTGACTGGACATCTGATTACCTGTTGTCCAAAACCTGAAGTGATAATCTCCCTTATCACTGTCTTGTATGTTATTGATCCTCATGGTACAATCATGGAGTTTATTACCAATGTTTTGAATACGACCTTGATGAGGTTGAAAGCCAGAGAGAAAAACAACGCTGTTCTTGTACCAGAATGTCTCAGTGACAGTGTGACCCACTGGGTATTCATATGAACAACCAATATTTGCTGATGAGCCTCTCATGACACATGGATTGGTGATGGTCACTCTCCACTGACCACTACAAACACCTGTAAAAGACACACAGACAAATAAACTGTCAACTGTCATAAACTGTCAACAAAAATGTCAATCTTCTGATCGTTCTTTTTTATCATAATAATTCTGGTCTCATTCTGTTGATCCACTAGATTGTGATGACATGACATGATATTTTCCTCAATATGAAAATATAACAAAATGGAATACAAAATATTTTGTAGTTCTTTTTTATATTTACCTCAATATATTTTCCAATATCTTTTTACATTTATCTGTACATTACCCACAACATTTAACAATGTGTTGAATACGGTATTTGATTTGTACTTTGCAGTTTGAAGTCATTTAGTAAATCTATGAGAGGTGAACACACTGTGAATATGAAACCATTATAAACTCTCCTTACCAGGTACCAAGATCAGAATGTCCAGGATCACACTGATTGTCTTTAGAAACCTCATGGTATCTTGAGGTGAAAACTGACCCCAGCATCAAGTAACTGCAATGAAAGACACACTTCACAACCAACACATGTACTGTACTCTCTGTTCTGCAATAAGCTGTCAATAAACCTATGACTACACCAAGTCTCACCAATCCCAGTCCCACTGAGCCATAGTCGGCTATTAGACCTCCGTCTAAAATAGGGTTATAATTGGTCTAACGGTGAAAGTTTTTTAGACGTCTAGGCTTAGCCTAGACGTTGATTAGCTGTTTTTTAAGCGTCTATATATAGACGTCTATATTATAGACGTCAATTCAATGGCTATAATATAGACGGTCTATAAATAGATGCTTAAAACACAGCTAATCAAAAAAACTAAAAAACTTTCACTGTTATACCAATTATAACCCTATTTTAGCCTAGCTCTTAGACGCATTTTAGACGTCTAATAGCCCGAAAAATGCTCAGTGGGATGTTAATGTTACATTTTAATAATTATAGGGTTAGGCTTAGTAGTAATACAAGTTTTGTATTTGGACCATTTCTTCACTCTCATGTCTGGAAGGTTATTGAAAGTGCCTCATGCAACCATGTCAACTTCAACCTCAAGTTTACAGTCACACCACAAGTTTTACAAAGAGTTAAATTATTTTCCAGAAAAGTTTCCATGAATTGCAGTTAAAAGATAATAATTTGAAACGGAAAACGTAAAATAATAAAGCAATATCAATACATAATTTATGATGCTTCTTATTGCAGATATCAACTAGAAAAGTGTGCTCCTCTGCACGCAGATACCCGCCAAGCCGGGTTGCCTAACTAGTGTCCGCAAAATTTGGAAAGGTCATAGCCAATTGGAATGGAATCTGCTAAATCTGACTGATACATCTTGATCTCGCATACTGCACACATACTCCCTACTGGGAGTATGCGTGCACATTTTCATGGCAATCAGACTCATTATTATTTGTGGCATTGTTTGAAAGCCAATTGTAGCCAATCATAATAATCAGTTTAATGTAAAGCCCATTTCAACAAGGCAATTCAATGTGCTTTACATTAAACTGATTATTCTGATTGGCTACAATTGGCTTTCAAACAATGCCACAAATAATAATGACTTTTGATGAATAAATAACTTTGCCTTGCCTTGCCTTACAATCCTGTCAATTAACATGAAATATCATTGTTACTTTACTCACCCGTTTCCAGAGCTTGTCTGTCCAGTATGCCTACATTAATGACTGATAACCAGATCCACAATACACACCCAAAACTAAAAAGAGAAATGTTGTTTACTCCCTTCATTCCCTCGTCTTCACACATTACTTTTAGACATTTAGAGTACAGATTACTGAGTCTCAATAAATGTTAATGTTACATCATATTTACACTATATGTGATATGATTTCACATGGTTCATTGAAAGTTTGAAAGTTTTGTACATTGATTAATGATTTAAGATTTGTATTAGTTACATGCTAGATATACAATACAAGAGTGTATTTACACAAATAGCTAACAAATAAAAATCAATGAAGTAACAATTCTAATAACAGTAAATAAACCTAAATAACATGACAATAGCACACTGTGAGGTGTGGACCATTTCTTCACTCAGATCTCTGAATGATTTGAAGTGAAATTGACCTCATGCTACCTTGTCAAACATGTATCAGTATAAGATACAATCCTGTCAATGAATATATAAAGTATCATTGTTACTAAGTTACAATGAGGTACATCAGACATACTCACTTGTCTCCAGAACTTGTCCGGTACGTACATTAACATCTAGACTTTTAACCAGATCAACAACACAGACGCACACACAACTAAAAAGGAAGTCAAGGTTAAAACCACCAGAATGTGTTGTTACCTCCTTCATTACTTGTACACATTATGATTCAGAATGGACAGTATGAAACTTAACTACTGCTGACTTTTAGTTCATTGTTCTCTGTCTTAATGGTGAATGGTGCTTTTATTTACTGCCTTTATCCAAAACACTTTGCAATGAGCCACTGCCGCCACGAGTGTGTCAAAGAAATCATGCTGTCGTGTATTGAAGTGCAAATGGAACATCCGTTGTGCATAAGTGTACGTGCGTGTACGTGCGTGTGTGCATGTGTGACACAAGACACACAGTGGGCCTGTCTGGAAAACAACTAATAAACTTGACTTGATACACAAGAAGAGTTTGAAATTAGGCCTTGTATTAACACTGACAGGAACAGGTTGTTGAACAATGCTCTTTTCTGATAAAAAGACGTAGGCTACCCTAGATCTGTGCAACCCACCCACCACAGACAGCAGAGAAACACGCACATCAACCACCTTTTGAGATGAGACAGGAAATAAAAGTGAGAGACGGATAGTGACACAGAGCGAGGGAGCAAGAGAGAGAGAGAGAGAGAGAGAGAGAGAGAGAGAGAGAGAGAGAGAGAGTAGCGTAAAGTAAATACGTTTAGCCTACATTTCAAGTCATAAAATTTGATTAGCTCATGGTTACTGGCACAAGGAATACACAATCAGACATTGCAGATTACAGAGAGAGTTTAAATGTCAGAAATCCATTCAGAATGACGTGTGGTATCAGACCTGGTACATCATGCGTCCTGTGCACGTTACAAAGCATACACATTCACCAGCCGACCGGCACATTCGCTGTGGGTGCTCGGCTTTCTCTGTGGGTGCTCTAGGTCCTGAGGACCCATAGGATCGGCGCCTATGCATGTTTCTAACAGTGTTTATAAAATATTTCAAACTCATTCTGTATTGCCAATATGACACTGACATGGTGTGATTACATATAAATACTAAACCTGGTAAGAGGCAATACCACCAAGATATCCTGATGCTACAATAGATGTCAGGGCCTTGCACAGACTTTTGAGAGAGCAGGTGCCCTCACTGCCCTGATTAACCTGTCAAAAAGCCTATCAACATAAACTAGCAGGTTCACATTTACAGACATCGTGTGCATGAGATAGAGGTGTTAGCCATGTCCTAAAAACATTTCACACCTCTCACACCCAACCACATATGTCTCAGAAACCCTGAGTGTCTGCTGCCGTGCATTGTTAATAGTACTAACTGCCAGTTTCTCTTGTTTTTCCAGCCTTTATTATTATTATTGAGGTACAAGATTTCTATTTTAAGGGAGCCCTGCCCAAAGATAGCAGCAGTACAAAAGTTACAACATATAAAAAATCTACATAACATAATTCACACTCATTTCCCAATACAGAGGCAAATTCTATACCCTAAAAAAGTTTTACATTTTTAATAAATGTTATTTGAATTGATTTTTTTTACACATTTTTGGAAGAAGAGAAAATAGCAGATACAAGCTCACAACACGAGCAAGTGTCTCATGTGAGAAAAACATTAATTTGGACTCTCAAAATTAGCTCTTTATTTTATTTTATTCCTGTGATTATATCAGTGTTACACCAAGGTGAGCAGGTCAAAACTGTTCATTTTCAGGACGGAGCCACCTTTGCAGGACAAAATGTGTACTGACAGTATACCATACACTGCATTAAACTATACACACTGTTTACTGTGTACTGACAGTATACATTGCATTTACTGCACACTGTTTAATAAGTTACTCTAACTTTTAGTAAATACAATATACAATAACAATAGCACAGACCACCCTAGTGTGCTAGTTTCCCTCCTAGGGGTCAGTGTTTAAGCAGAGCATATCACACTTCTAAATATTTAAGGCTATATTAAAACTGGTATAAGTGGACTCATCTGACCTCTCACTACCTGCATCCTGATGTCTTCCCTGCTTATTACCTAAATACACTTCCCTTTGACCTGTAGAAAGATACTATTTAGTTAACTGTAGTACAACTCTAATGACATATAAGGAAATGTAGATTTATGGTTAGAGCCAACCTTTCACAATGTCAAGCATGCAAAACCTACTGTATATATTACTGTTCAGCAGGAGTTACAATCATTCACCATAGAACTGAATTACCATGAAGGTGGATAAATAGTGACAAAGTCAGAATTGAATTTTATATATGCTTTTATTGCAGGAACTTTAGCTTATTATGTGACTATCCATTGAATACATAAGTAAAACTTAATCAAAATGTTTTGAACTATTAAAGAAATAAAACAAATATAATTATACAAATATACAAATGTATATTACCACATTTTGAAGGGAATCAGAGTAGACGGGTGTTCCAACTTTAACTCCCTAACAGTTGACCTAGCTGACCTCTGTCCCTGTAGAAATGTTATAACAGCACTTTCAAGAGAATTTTACTTTTTCTTTTATCAGGCAGAGAGGAACAACATAAAAACAAAAGAGCAGCTAAAAGATAGCTGAGGGAATTGGAAGACAATATACTGAAGGATCCTGCTAAAGGCATCCATAGCCTATATTTCCTAATGTTTCTCCCCCTTCTGTTCCCAACTGCACCATAACATCTTTACCACATTATTTCATTTCTCTATTTCACCCACAACTCCTCTGCTGATTCCTCAATGTGCATGTGCGTGTGCGTGCGTGCGTGCGTGCGTGCGTGCGTACAGGCCCTGGTGTGTGTGAGATGTATGCTTCCTCTTTCTCTCACACTACCATCTCTCCTTTCTGACTCAATCTGTTCATCTTCATCTCTCCTCTCTGGTCAGTATGGGTGTGATGACTCTGGGAATCTCACTCTTTCAACACAGTTTTATGACAGTGTAACTTTTCTATATGTTCTGCTATTCTACTAAGCTAGCTGATCTTGGCTTCTCAAGCTGTATTTCAGTGTCCAGGCAGCAGACACTGATAAGCACCTGGTCTTCTTTACACGTTGCTTTCCTCTTCTACAACCCTGGTGTCCTGATCAGCAGAGGAGATGAAGCCTCGTCTACGACCAACACTTCCACTGATCACATAATCTGGACTGTCCTCCTGAAACACAGTGAATCATATTCAAAATCATCAATAAATCATACTGTATAAGAAAAGTGCAATCAATTAAAAATAATTTAGCTCTCCTCACTTCTTTGTCCATGTCAGAATCTTGTTTCCTTTAAAAACAAGAAATGTTATTTTAAAACAATTGTTTGACGTTTTAATGTGTTGCATGCTGACAAGAATATAACTTTCATTGTAGAGTCATTATGATGACAGGAAACTCACCAGGCCCACCACATAACCAAAGGAAGCAGCAGCACTGCCAACAGCTTGACTCCAATACCAACACGAAGAATGACAAGATGACCTGCAGTAAAATGACACCATATTTAACATTAATTATCATCAGAGAATGAAATCAATCAACATTATTTAAAGTGTGGTTTTCTGGTTCTTTATATATATATATATATATTTATTTTGTCTAAAACTGCATTATACACTTTAGTAGATGTAGTTATCAGGTTACAGACTGTAAAGTACATGTTATTCCAATCATTCCTTCCAACATCTTCCTCTGTCTACTCACTGTCTATTGTGTCCATGTGCAGCAGCACCTCAGTAGAGTTGTTTTCTCCCAGTGAGTTCCTGGTGTGACAGAAGTACAGTCCAGTGTGGGAGGGCTGCAGAGAGGCCAGAACCAGCACCTGTCCTGACCCTACCTGGACCAGGGAGCTGGAACCAGGAGGCCCAGTCCTCTTGTACCAGGTGTAGTTGTGTACTGGTGGGTTAGCATCACTGCTGCAGGTCAAGCTCACACTGCTGCCCTCTGCTGGACTGTCTGGTGCACTGAGCTCCACTGATACATTCACTGGTGCATCTAGAAACATCAAAAACACAAATAACCTGTGGTCATACTGTAGATATTGTTATATTTACATTAGATTATGACTACTGTACAGATTTTCAGCATTAATGTTATTTAACTTACAGAGAACATTAATAGGATGAGGTGATGACATTTGGGATCCATGTTTGTTGGTCACCTGACAGGTGTACTGTCCAGAGTCTGCAGGAGACACATTGTCCTTTACCAGCTGAGGACCAGTGGAGATAAAGCTGCTTCCTCTGTCTCTGTACCAGGTGTAGTTGTCTACTGGTGGGTTGGCATCACTGCTGCAGGTCAGAGTCACTTTACTGCCCTCAACTACTTCTCCTGGTGGATTCACTGATATTGTGGTCTTTACTGGAGGGTCTGTGGAGGAATAATGGATATTGATACAATATAATGATTTACATTATTTTCTGTGTTTAGTATAGTATAGTGTTTAGTATAGGTATAGGTTACAGTATTTCTTTCTTCTTGGTATGAACAATGAATAACAATACTTAATGCTTTTCAATAATGTGGTGTAAACATTACAGCGTTGGTCAAAATAATAAAGCAAATGCCATTTAATTTGATCTAAATTAAATTAGAACCTCACAGTGAACATGAAGAGTGACTCCAAGTGAAGTGACTGTGGTAATGTAGTTCTTTGCCTGACAGGAGTATCTTCCATTGTCACTGGGTTGGATGTTAGAGATGGTCATTATCTTCTTCTGTGTCACTTCAGTGTTGTCTTTGAGCAGGATGAGGCTCTGGATTGGTGGATTTGAACCACTGCTGCTGCAGGTCAAAGTGACCGAGCTTCCTTTGACAACATCTCCTGGTGGACTTACTGACAAAACAACATTCTTGGGACCATCTGCAGAGGAAAAAATAATAATTTACCAAACTCCTCCTAAGGGCGCGCTCCCACCACACTTTTATTTTACCTACGGGGCGGAATCTGCCAATGCATTGTGAATGCAAATGCGTGGATTCTTGCGGATTTTTTCCAAGAATCCACGCATTTGCATTGACAAAGCATTGGCAGATTCCGCCCCAGAGGTAAAATAAAAGTGCGGTGGGAGCGCGCCATAAGAGGATAATCAGATCCACTTCAAAGTCACTAAGTGTATATAAAATACACAAGTGATCAAACTCATGCGTTTTTATCACTGGTGCATCTTGATAGAAACATCAAAAAGACAATTAACCTGTGGTCATATATATTGTTATATTTACATTAGATTACAAGTAATTTATTGATTTGCAGCATTATTGTCATTTAACTTACAGAGAACATTAATGGGACGAGTTGAGGACATTTGGGATCCATGTTTGTTTGTCACCTGACAGGTGTACTGTCCAGAGTCTGCAGGAGACACATTGTCCTTTACCAGCTGAGGACCAATGGAGATAAAGCTGCTTCCTCTGTCTCTGTACCAGGTGTAGTTGTCTACTGGTGGGTTGGCATCACTGCTGCAGGTCAGAGTCACTTTACTGCCCTCAACTACTTCTCCTGGTGGATTCACTGACACTAAGGGCATTTCTGGAGGGTCTGTGGAGGAATAATGCATATTGATACAATAAAATGATTGACATTATTTGTTGTGCTTACAAACTATAGGTTACACTTTTTTTTCTTTGAGTTTGCTTTTGAATAATGTGGTGTACACATTACCAGCTTTGCTTTGACAACACCTCCTGGTGGACTTAGTGACATTTATTTTTTAAATGTATTTAGGTTTGATAGTTTCATAGCCTGAACATATTTAGGTGTCAATATTTAGTTACAATAAAGTCATAACGCCACCTACTGGCATTATGTGTCATAGGCATAGCAACAATTGCCTGGAAATTCTACTTTTACAAACTAATCCTACGTTTGGAATCATGTTGCTCTGCAGAAACAGCATGGTGGATACTGTGCATCCTGATGTGGATAAAGGTACGAGGGGAGGGCCCGGTCATCACTGCTTACAGCTTTAATTTAATATGATTCTTTGAATGTGTATGAATTGAATGCATTAAAGACAGAATGAAACAGAGAGAAACAGATTCAGACAAAGACGTCACATGAACTCATATAAACTCACACTGCACATCCAACATCACAGCTTCAGACTTCCATGTCTCTTGTCCTTCAACAGCACACTGGTAACTCCCAGGATCCCCTATTCTGGCCTGGAATTGTGGTTTGGATACTCGTTGTCCATTTTTAAACCAGACAATGTTGGGACTTGATTGACAAGATGTTTGACAGGTGAGTGTCACCCGTGTCCCCTCTAACACAGTGGGAGGAGTCACCTGTACAGACAGTTCTGATCAGAAGAATAAAAACAAGATGGACGTCAGTTGGTGAGATTGACAGAAAGATTTGACTTTGATTGCATGAAAGGTTAAAAAAGTACTCTTGTTTACCTGTTACAGACAAAGATACTTTATCACCGCTCCACGGACCGCTTTGTGTCCCCATCGTGAAGTGATATTTACCCTTATCACTGTGTTGTATGATCCTCAGGGTACAAACATGGAGTTTATTACCAATGTTTTGAATACGACCTTGATCAGGTTGAGAGCCATCGAGAACAACTCGATAGTTCCTGTACCAGGTTGTCCCTTGAATGACAACTGACACTGGGTAATCATATGAACAACCAATATCTACTGATGAGCCTGTTGTGACACAGAGAAGGATTGGTGTAGGTCACTCTCCACTGACCACTACAAACACCTGTAAAATACACACAGAAAATAAACAGCTGTAAAAAAAATAGTCAATCTTCGGATTAATCTTTTTTTATCATACGAGATAATAATTCTGAACTTCTGGCCTCTTTTCATTGATCCATTAGATCATGATGACATGATGTTTTCCTCAATAATATAATATCATATCATATCATATCATGTAATGTCAAATAATGTAAAGTAATATAATATAATATAAAATCTTTTTTAATTGTTCTTTATTATATTTACCTCAATATTATGTGTACATTAACCACAACATTTAACTAGTTGTCTGACAACTAGCTGTTTGTAAATCTATGAGGGGTGAACACACTGTGAATATGAAACCATTTCAAACTGTCCTTACCAAGTACCAAGATCAGAATGTCCAGGATCACACTGATTGTCTTTAGAAACCTCATGATATCTTGAGGTGAAAACTGACCCCAGCATCAAGTAACTGCAATGAAAGACAAACTTCACAACCAACTAATGTATTGTACTGTACTCTCCGTTGTACAATAAGCTGGCAATAAATGTACTGTATGGATATACTGACTCTCACCAATGTTAATGTTACATTTTAATAATTATAGGATTAGGGTTAGCAGTAGTAATGTAAGTTTTGTATTTGGAGCATTTCTTCACTCTCATGTCTGAAAGTTTGAATTGAAAGTGCCTCATGCAACCATGTCGACTTCAACCTCAAGTTTACTGTCACATCACAAGTTTCACAAAGAGTGAAATCGTTTTTCCCAGAAAAGCTTCCATGAATTGCATTTAAAAGATAATTTGAAAAGGAAAATGTCAAAAAACCAAGCAATATCAATACATCATTTAATGATGCTTCTTACTTGCAGATATCAACTAGAAAATAGTGCTCCTCTGCACGCAGACACCTGCCAGGCCGGGTTGCCAAACCAGTGTCTGTGAAATTTGGAAGGCAGTCATAGCCAATTGAAATGGAATCTGCTAAATCTGACTGATAAATCTTGATCTCGCATACTGCACACATACTCCCTACTGGGAGTATGGTGTGCACATTTTCACGGCAATCAGACGGTGGGCTCATTATTTGTGGCATTGTTTGAAAGCCAATTGTAGCCAATCAGAATAATCTGTTTAATGTTAATTGAATTGCCTTGTTGAAATGTGCTATACAAATAAACTTGCCTTGCCTCCGGTCAATTAACATGAAATATCAATATTACTTTATCTCATCATCATTTAAAATGAGTGCATTTTTGATATATCTTCAATATGTATTCCTAGTCATTTATCTTTTTGTTAATAATGTGAAATCTATGATGTCTGAGGTTGTTTTCTTAAAGAAAATAATCATGCGTGGAAGTTTGTGAATATGGTTAACAAACTTATAGTAGTCATTGTGAAGGTGAAATGGAGGGTGACATTTTGAGGAACTGCAAGTGTGGTCACTCCGAAGCAAGTTGTGGAACATCAGTGTTACACACACACATATATATTCAAAGATTTGCACACATTTTCAAGATTTTTCAAAAATAGCAGATCTACAAGCTTGTATATCTGCTATTTTTTTTAAATCGTGAAAATGTGTGCAAATCTTTGAATATATATATTCTTTTAAAGCGATCATTTTTAACTCAAATCTTTGCTTCTGGGGGGTCCCTGGAACAACATATTTTCACATGGGGGTCGGCGGCCAAATACATATCATTTTGAGGGTCCTTGACATGAAAAAGTTTGAGCACCACTGATATAGAAACATAGGTTTTTCAGTAATATTTTGGGATTAAGAAGACATTTGTGGAATCGGCTTCAGGTCTAAATGGGTTAAATATTCCCTTGACCACACATTCATCAGCAGATGCATTTTCATGACATGTTCTTGATCAATGGCCACAGCCAAACTTGTCCCCACTGTTCCATCCTCCTTTTCCACCATGCTTTCTCTAACGGTCCTAATGGTGTCCTTATCTCTCCCTGAGCTCTGGTTCTCAACCTTCTATTCACAACTCCACCATAACATCTATATACCATCATTATTGAAAGTCTCTATTTCTCACACAACTCCTCTGCTGCTCCCTCAATGTGTGTGCGTGCGTGCGTGTGTGTCATTTTGCCAGCCATAGAGGTACTCTGCTGCATGTAAACAATTGCTGATGAAAAGCTGCAAATATGTAATGGTAAATTACAAAAATGCTATTCTATGCATTATTACTTACACACATCAATGAATGAGTTAGCTATGTTGCCAGCCATAGAGGTGCTTGTAAAAAACTGCAAAGCACCATATTTTCTAGTACTATATGTGTGTACACCTTCCCAAAAACCACTATGGTACAGATGGCAAATATTTGGGGTCCTGGCTCACAGACTAGTGGGAGGGCTGCAAAGAGGCCAGAACCAGCACCTGTTCTGACCCTACCTGGACCAGGGAGCTGGAACCAGGAGGCCCAGTCCTTTTGTAGGTGTAGTTGTGTACTGGTGGGTTAGCATCACTGCTGCAGGTCAAGTTCACACTGCTGCTCTCTGCTGGACTGTCTGGTGCACTGACCAGTCCTCAGCCAACACATTCACCGGGGCATCTTTGACATAAACATCAAAAAGACAAATATTAGGTCTTACACTATTCATGAGTAAATGGATTTGTTTGCATTTACTGTAAATTCAACAAGTAAACTGTTAAGAATTATTTTCTTCCACTTTTTATTTTTTTACCCCATTTTTCTCCCCAATTCAGTTATGTCAACTGATTCCTCCCCACACTACACATAACGATCTGTTTATTTTAATCTGTCATGTGTCTCTGAACAGGAACTGGGAGTGAGCAGATTTTGTCATCGTTGGGTCGGGGGGGCAACAAAACCTGTATATGCAGTCATTTTTGGACATATACAAGAAGTTGAAGGATAACATTAAGTCTGATAATGATGTACTGTGCATGTTCACATCATGTATACTTTACATTACTTAAGATCATTTTTCATTTTTTACATTCTGGACAAAATGGCCAAATTTACATCAAGGTGCCCAGATGTCCTGTATCCTCTGTAAATAGCAGGTGCATGGGCTGGACTTACAGGTCAACAAATTGTCAAGAGACAACACTATTAATCTACTGTCACCAGGATGGCTAATACGGTGAAAATACATCCTACATTATGAACACTGAATTGAAACGGTACTCCATCTGCAAAGTAGCCTACTGTACTTAAGCCAATAAAACAATTAGGCTAAACCAGCAGACAGTTGCAAAGTAAGCAATGTACAAACAATGTAACTAATAATGTAACATTCCATGTAGGCAGGGGTCATCACCATGGCAGCTTGTGATGGACATTTTCATTAATATTTCATTTTTGCCATGCAAAATAATACTTTTACCAAAAATACATTGGCCTAGCCCTAACTGAATACTAATGGACTCCTAATGTTTCATAGTGTCTATTCCAATGTGCTGCAAAACAATAGTATGTCTGCTATTAACTACTGAGCCACTTAACCACCAAAACAAATCCTAATTATTTTGGATAATAATAATTGAGTCTAATCAGTACACACCGCAAAAGGGCCATTTAGCTGCAAAGGTGAGTGGGTGCGTATTACATCATATGGCTATATAGATCAAGTTCTACCAGCTAAACCATTGCTTTGGTTTGGCAAGGTATGGTAGCTAGTTGTGGATTCCAGAAATTGGATTTCAGTCAATGGTGTTAACCGCCAAAGGGGAAAATTCTCCCCTTTTTTTATTTTTATTTTTTATTTTGTTTTTGAATTTCTAAAATGTTTCTCTAATTTTTGGGTATTCATTTCTTTTTGTTATTCACAACGAATTAGGAGATATAAAATAATAAAAATAAAATAATTCACATTCTTTCTATACAAAATGATATAAAATGCTGGCAGTGGGTGAGTATATTTTGAATAAACCCTGGCAGACAATGTGTTAAAGTACCAAAAGTAAAAGTTCTAAACTGTTTGAAAATAGCAGATCTACAAACTCACAACTCTTCTTATCGCGACGCGTTGTGAGCGGCTATTTTCAAATAGCTTAGGTATAAAATAGGGCTAAAGGGGTTAATGTTTGTTTTAGAATAATTTATATCTGCAAATGTACTTAGTTACTTTACACACCACTGCTATCATGTTGCTGTTGGCCATCCTCGATTGGAAAGCGCTTTAGGGCCAACTCCTGTTGTTGTTTGTACGGCCTCAAGATGTCACTGTCGTGCAGGACATCGTCTATATTGTGTGTAGAGTTTTGGACATTGACCCACATTGCAGTGTTTGGTGCTGTCAGTGCATAGATGGATAGATGGATCATGGATGCTATATTGATCATTCTCATCACCAAATGCCTAGTCTCAGTAGTCTGTACTGTCATCAGTGGTGGAAAAGTACATTTACTTAAGTATTGTACTTAAGTACAATTTTGAGGTATTTGTACTTTACTTGAGTATTTCCAATACTTTTACTTCTACTCCACTACATCTCAGAGGTAAATATTGTACTTTTACTCCACCACATTTATTTGAAAACTTTAGTTACTAGTTACTTTTCAGATATAAATTATGATATAATGAAACATACATTAACCACTTTAACCCTATCTACCGCCCAACGAGACCCAAGTGAGGTCAGACAACACACTCCATATTTGGGCATAGCTCCATTGGGAACATCTCCTATTATGGCTTTATATAACCGCCCAACGAGACCCAAGTGAGGTCAGACAACACACTCCATATTTGGGCATAGCTCCATTGGGAACATCTCCTATTATGGCTTTATATATTATAGAGACCAACAAACACAAAGCCCCGCGCAGCGGCTAGGGGGAGGGGCGCGCAGCGCCCCGACCCTCTAGTTTTATACATAGGTTTTTTGATAGCAGATCTACAAGCTCACAACGCGTCGCATTGCGACGCGTTGTAGATCTGCTATTTTCAAATATTTAGTACTTTTACTTTTGGTACTTTAAGTACATTTTGATGCCAATACTTCTGGACTTTTACTTGTAGCAGAGTATTTTTATATTGCAGTATTGGTACTTTTACTTAAGTAAAGAATTTGAGTACTTTTTCCATCATTGACTGTCATATATCTCACGTGAGTAGCATCGACCAAGCAATCTGATTGGTTGCGGAACTCGGCTCCGCCTCCGTCCTGACCGCATCACTGGCGTGCCAATAATGACGGTAAAGCACACCCTCTCGTGTAATATTGCCTAAGTAAGGCCCACCTGTACCTTTCCGGAGTTGGAACGCGCGTCATTTCTGAGTTGGACCCAGAAATGACCGTAATAACCCTAAAATGGGAGCAGAAATATTGACCCGCTGGGTCAGTGGGCCCACCGGCCCACTTACCCAGCGGCCCACCGGGCATATGCCCGGTATGCCAAATGGCCAGTCCGCCCCTGGTAGCATCTGTTCTTATCATTAGATCAGAATTTGCGTTGTGCGGTCGACGTAGTGGGTTACAGTGGTGGGAAAAGTACTATTTTTTTTACTTGTGTAGCAGGGCTATATAAAGCAATGACTACGCCACCCACACATATAGGAGTGAGGGATCCTTTAAACACATTAACCATATACTGTATATAGATATAATATAGGACTGAACACGGTAAGGTTCCCCAGAAAGGTACGGGTTCAGAATGAACAGAACCAGAGGCTGATGTATCAAATGTGTCAGGTTTATTAAAACAGTTGGTATAAAAAATAGTCAGGTTGAAATACAGAAAGAAGAAAGCGTTTAGTATTACTGGGAGTTCCGCAAAGGGACTAAACTCAAGAGGCAAAGGGGCATTAAGGAAGGGCTTCGGGGCCTACTTGGGCCTCTAAACTAAATATACCGAAATTAAACAAATCAAATCCAAATAATGCAAAACCAAAAGCAAATAAAGTAAATAAGTAACCTAAAGCAAATCAGCAAATCAAAACTAAATACAAATACGCAAAACCAAAATCATGCAATGCTACTTAATGGCCCAGTATAGTTCTGTCCTGAGTCAACCCTATTGCACACAGTCCAATAGCAAAAACCCAGTCTAAATAGTATGGCACGGTGGGAAAAACAGTGATGGTTAGTTCAGCTCCTACAAAAAAATCAAATAATAAAGCATTAGACCAACCCTCCAACAATTCATCCCAGACATTAGGCCCCTATAGCAAGATGACAAAATACAGCAAAAATAACAAACATACCCAATGAGTCAATATATGCTCATGGCTCCCATTGATATAGGCCTGCATAGCCACAGGGTACTGCTGCTCAAAAGCTTCTGGAAATACAGATATGTATCCTATTATAATTCTAGTAAGCTCACGGTGGTGGTTGGTGGTGGTGGTTGGTGGTAGGGTGGACTCTTGATCAAACTGCGCATGCGTCGTTGTGTGCCAGGTTTCGCGAGAGAAACAAGCAGCGAGGTCTATGAAAACGAGGCCAAACCAAACGAACCCTATAACACCAACATTGGCCCTAAAGCGCTTACAATCGGCGGACATGGCAACACCGACGCCGACGCTACACCATAGACCCCGCCCACTCTCTGCTGTGGAAAGTAAACACTCCAGATTTGTTTCCCCACACACGATGCACATTAGCTCCATAAAGAACGGTTCTATGTCGTTCTCTTCCAGGATCGGCCGAACGTCCGCCAAGGCTCCGCTGTTTACCCTTTTGTATACATCGTATCCCAAAACTAATGGTAGATTCTAAACCGCACGGATGTTTAAGGTTTGGTCGCCTGCATAATATTTTAGGTCGCCAGCGAAACTACCCGTTTTAATCGCTTATTTAGTCAGCCTGTGGCCATGTTTCCCATTGTAGCCAAACCGGGAGCAGTAGTGGCAGCGGACGTAGGGTTTTTTTCCGGGTTGAATGGGAAACATGGCCACAGGTTTCGCGAGAGAAACAAGCAACGAGGTCTATGAAAACGAGGCCAAACCAAACAAACCCCATACCACCAACATGCAACCTGATAATAATGTCCAAAGCATGTGTATGTTTACATCCATTACTGTGTTGGCGTTAGTTGGGATTAATGTTTATTAGCCAAACCAAGTATATGAGCCGTTAGCGTGATGCTAAGCTAACGGACGTTTGGCGCTAGCATGCGGCTAACGCTAATGCTAACGTCGTCATCGTGACTTAATCAACAATGTAAACGTTTCATCAACACACTTTATGAACCTTACTGTGGTTAATATTATCAGTGCTACCCAAGTAGTCCATTGAAAAGTATTATTTTGGTGTATTTTGTGTATTGTAACTTGGACACTGTAACTTAATGGTAGCTGGGGCGACGCGTTGTTGGCTCATGGTTCAGAATGCCTCATGGGTATTGTAGTCATTTTCTGCTATTTCGGTTCTACTGTGATAGACTGTGCTACATTACCTGCTGCTTAATTGTGAATCATATATGCTATGAATATATGGTAATACAATGTTTATTTTCCTGTATTTCCAGGTTTATGACCTGAGTCATCTATGACCTGTGTGTCATCTGTGTGTCCAGTACTTTGTACTGTGTTGGTTAAAAAAGACAAAACACGAGTTGTGACAAAGACGTGTGATTCTCTGATTAATGTTGTTAGTGGTGTAAAATGCCATCAAAAATATACTCAAGCCTGCTGCAGGGCAACAGAAAATAGCAAGCCTATTTTGCTCTTTTATATAGCAAATTTTTATATATATACGAGGGGACGCGCGCCCTTCACCGGGTATGGTGAAGGGCGCCCTTCACCGGGTATGGTCTAGTCCTACTATAATTCTAGTAACCTGACGGTGGGTGGGTGGATGGAGTCCTGGGTCTCCGATCAAACTGCGCATGCGTCGCTTCGCGCCTGCATATGTGTGTGTGTGTGTGTGTGTGTGTGTGTGTGTGTGTGTGTGTGTGTGTGTGTGTGTGTGTGTGTGTGTGTGTGTGTGTGTGTGTCCGCTTTGCACCCGCGCCTGTGTGTCTCTGCAGAGTCTCTGCAGCTCCCTGCTGTGTGTGTGTGTGTGTGTGTGTGTGTGTGTGTGTGTGTGTGTGTGTGTGTGTGTGTGCGCGCTAGACGCTCCGTGGTGTGTGCGCATGCATGTGTAGCGCGCGACAAGCCTTGCACTACGCTGTGTGCAGGGTTGCCAGATCACACGCGCACTCCAAGCAAAAATGTCGCTGGAAAGCAGGCCACACGCAGCGAAGCAGGCCACACACAGCAACCCCTACATGCAAAGAAGACCACACGAAGCAAGCCCTTCACACAAATACATTGTCTCTTGCACAACAGCCGCTCACCACGCCTCCCCACAAGTTCAGGCCACAACCACCTGCACGTCCACAACCACGCCAAAAACACACCACCACCACCATTGCCACTACACCGCTTACAATAGGCCAACATGGCAACGCATCACATTCCAATCACTACCAGCTGTTCACCCCGGCAAGCCACCAACAGCACGCAACATCACAGACACGACGAGCAGCACCACCAACAACACATGCCTCCATGACGACCTCACACGCAGCTTCAGCGCACAACGGTAATCATTTACCCACACTAATCGTTGTGGTTGCAACAAACTGAAAATAGCTGATCTACAAGCTCACAACGCCTCGCGATGCGTTGTGAAAATAGGGAGATGGGGAGAGAGAGACGGAGACGGAGAGAATACTCAAATACCTTGAGTAAAAATACTTCAGAGTACTCAACATGAGTAAAAATACTTAAAAGTACTGAAAAGTTGAAAAAAAGAGTAAAAATACTTAAAGATTGATGAAAACACTAGGCCTACAAATACCTAAAAGTTGATAAAAACACTACAAATACCTAAAAGTTGATAAAAACAGTACAAATACTTAAAAATCTGTAAAAAAAACTTTAAAGCTAATAAAGTCATTAAAAACACTTTCAAGTAAATACATTGAGTAACAATACTTACTTAACTACTACTACAAATACTCTTTTAGTACCGCCTCAATACCAGCTTCAATGCATTACTGAAATTACATTTATATGAAATACATCACAACACCCTCCTATAATATTTAAAAAAACAGCCGAAGGGGTCCGCCATGTTCCACAGGGGTGCGCGGGCCCCCAGGGGTCCGGGGACACCCAGGAAAATACAAAAGAAATGTTGAATTTTTTTATTTTTCACTTTTGGAATTTTTTGTCCCACGCTTTTGGTACCCCAAAATAGGGGGGCGCCACGACGGGGCGCGCGCGGGGGAGAACCGCGCGACAGGACGTGCTTTAACCCCAACTTTGCAACTACTTTCGCGTGCGCCCTTCACCGGGTATGGTCTAGTTACTATAATTAACAACAGGCCTGATATTGTCAGCCTATCTAAACTCTTATATATATACTATTGCTACAATGAGTTATAAAAACCTTGTCATTTGTTTCAGATTGTCTTACCAAGAATTAGTCTGTACCCCTGCCTCATGCCACATGCCTCCAGGTATCTCTCACAAACACTCAAGCCAGGCTTCTGGCTAGACTGGAGGCCACAAACCTGGCCACCCCTCTTTATGCACTTTCTTTAAAGGGCCAGTGCTACACTTGTAAAAGTATCCTATACTTATATACTGTATATGCAATAATGACAAGTAAAAGTCCGGAATTCAAAATGCACTTGGGTAAAAGTAGAAAAGTAGACAGCACTCGTTAGGCAGAATGTCCCATTCCACTAGTTTTCAAATGTGTAAAATGTATAAAAGATCTTTTGAAAATAGCAGATCTACAAGCTGTGAGCTTGTAGATTGGCTATTCTCAAATGGCCGAAATGTATAGGGCTGAAGTGGTTACTATGTTTTGTAATAATCAAAATCTACAAAGTCTACAAAATCTGCCTAAACACTGACCCCCTCCAAGGGGTCATTGTTTAGACAGAACATATCACACTTCTAAATATTTAAGGCTATATTAAAGCTGGTATAAGTGGACCCATCTGACCTCTCACTACCTGCATCCTGATGTCTTCCCTGCTTATTACCTAAATGCACTTCCCTTTGACCTGTAGAAAGATGCTATTTAGTTAACTGTAGTACAACTCTAATGACATATTAGTAGTTGTGCATATCAGGACATCAGAAAGTAAACTTTTACTACAAGGAAATGTAGATTTATGGCTAGAGCCAACCTTTCACAATGTCAAGCATGCAAAATATACAGTAATATTTTACTGTTCAGCAGGAGTTACAATCATTCACCATAGAACTGAAATACCATGATGTGGATAAATAGTGACAAAGTCAGCATTGAACATTTTTATGTGATTTTATTGCAGGAACTTTAGCTTAGCATGTGACTATCTATTGAATACATAAGTAAAACTTAATCAAAATGTGTTGAACTAAAGAAATAAAACAAATATAATTATACAAATATACAAATGTATATTACCACATTTTGGAGGGAATCAGAGTAGACGGCTGTTCCAACTTTAACTCCCCACTGAGCCATAGTCGGCTATTAGACCTCCGTCTAAAACCGGGTTATAATTGGTCTAACAGTGAAAGTTTTTTAGCGGCCTAGGCTTAGCCTAGACGTTGATTAGCTGTTTTTTAAGCGTATATATATAGACGTCTATATTATAGACGTCATTTCAACGGCTATAATATAGACGGTCTATAAATAGACGCTTAAAAAACATCTAATCAACGTCTAGACTAAGCCTAGACCGCTAAAAAACTTTCACTGTTAGACCAATTATAACCCCGTTTTAGACTAGCCCTTAGATGTATATTGTAGACGTCTAATAGCCCGAAAAATGCTCAGTGGGTCCCTAACAGTTGACCTAGCTGACCTCTGTCCCTGTAGAAATGTTATAACAGCACTTTCAAGGTTTCTCCTCCTTCTATTCCCAACTCCACCATAACATATTTACCACATTATTTAAATTATCTATTTCACCCACAACTCCTCTGCTGATTCCTCAATGTGCGTGTGCGTGTGCGTGTGTGTGTGTGTGTGTGAGATGTATGCACTTCCTCTTTCTCTCACTCTACCATCTCTCCTCTTTGACTCAATCTGTTCATCTTCATCTCTCCTCTCTGGTCTGGAGCCTCACTCTTTCAACACAGTTTTATGACAGTGTACATTTTCTATATGTTCTGCTATTCTACTAACAAGCTAGCTGATCTTGGCTTCACAAGATGTATTTCAGTGTCCAGGCAGCAGACACTGATAAGCACCTGGTCTTCTTTACACGTTGCTTTCTTCTTCTACAACCCTGGTGTCCTGATCAGCAGAGGCGATGAAGCCTCGTCTACAACCAGCACTTCCACTGATGTTCACATAATCTGGACTCTCCTCCTGAAACACAGTGAATCATATTCATAATCATCAATAAATCATACTGTATGACATTCATCATCAGTATAGATAAGTGCAATCATTTCAAAATAATTTAGCTCTTCTCACTTTTTTGTCCATGTCAGAATCTTGTTTCCTTTAAAAACAAGAAATGTTATTTTAAAACAATTGTTTTAAGTTTTTATGTGTTGCAATACTGACAAGAACATAACTTTCATTGTAGAGTTGACAGGAAACTCACCAGGCCCACCACATAATCAAAGCAAGCAGCAGCACTGCCAACACCTTGACTCCAATACCAACACGAAGAATGACAAGATGACCTGCTGCAAAATTACACCATATTTAACATTAATTATCATCAGAGAATTAAATCAATCAACATTATTTAAAGTGTGGTTTTCTGGTTCTTTATACATATATATATACATATATACATATACATATACATATACATATACATATACATATATATATATTATTTTTTATCGAAAACTACATCTAAAACTGCATTACACTTTAGTAGATTTAGTTGTCAGGTTACAGACTGTAAAGTACATGTTATTCCAATCATTCCTTCCAACATCTTCCTCTGTCTACTCACTGTCTATTGTGTCCATGTGCAGCAGCACCTCAGTAGAGTTGTTTTCTCCCAGTGAGTTCCTGGTGTGACAGAAGTACAGTCCAGTGTGGGAGGGCTGCAGAGAGGCCAGAACCAGCACCTGTCCTGACCCTACCTGGACCAGGGAGCTGGAACCAGGAGGCCCAGTCCTCTTGTACCAGGTGTAGTTGTGTACTGGTGGGTTAGCATCACTGCTGCAGGTCAAGCTCACACTGCTGCCCTCTGCTGGACTGTCTGGTGCACTGACCTCCACCGACACATTCACTGGTGCATCTTGATATAAACATCAAAAACACAAATAACCTGTGGCTAAGATATTATGTTATATTTATATTAGATAATGTATTGATTTGCAGCATTATTGTCATTTAACTTACAGAGAACACTAATGGGACGAGTTGAGGACATTTGGGATCCATGTTTGTTTGCCCCCTGACAGGTGTACTGTCCAGAGTCTGCAGGAGACACATTGTCCTTTACCAGCTGAGGACCAGTGGAGATAAAGCTGCTTCCTCTGTCTCTGTACCAGGTGTAGTTGTCTACTGGTGGGTTGGCATCACTGCTGCAGGTCAGAGTCACTTTACTGCCCTCAACTACTTCTCCTGGTGGATTCACTGATATTGTGGTCTTTAGTGGAGGGTCTGTGGAGGAATAATGGATATTAATAATGGATAGAATACAATTTTAGTTTTTCTTGGTATGAACAATAATCAATGCTTTTGAATAATGTGGCGTACACATTACACCAGCTTTGGTCAGAGTAATGAAGCAAATAATGCCATATAATTTGATCTAAATTAAATTAAAACCTCACAGTGAACACGAAGAGTGACTCCAGGTGAAGTGACTGTGGTAATGTAGTTCTTTGCCTGACAGGAGTATCTTCCACTGTGACTGGGTTGGATGTTAGAGATGGTCATTATCTTCTTCTGTGTCACTTTAACATTGTCTTTGAGCAGGATGAGGCTCTGGATTGGTGGATTTGAACCACTGCTGCTGCAGGTCAAAGTGACTGAGCTTCCTTTGACAACATCTCCTGGTGGACTTACTGACAAAACAACATTCTTGGGACCATCTGCAGAGGAAAAAAATATAATTTACCAAACTCCTCCTAAGAGGATAACCACTTCAAAGTCACTAAGTGTATATAAAATACACAAGTGATCAAACTCATGCGTTTTTATCACTGGTGCATCTTGATAAAAACGAAAAGACAATTAACCTGTGGTCATAGATATTGTTATATTTACATTAGATTACGAGTAATTTATTGATTTGCAGCATTATTGTCATTTAACTTACAGAGAACATTAATGGGATGAGGTGATGACATTTGGGATCCATGTTTGTTTCTCCCCTGACAGGTGTACTGTCCAGAGTCTGCAGGAGACACATTGCCCTTTACCAGCTGAGGACCAGTGGAGATAAAGCTGCTTCCTCTGTCTCTGTACCAGGTGTAGTTGTCTACTGGTGGGTTGGCATCACTGCTGCAGGTCAGAGTCACTTTACTGCCCTCAACTACTTCTCCTGGTGGATTCATTGACACTAAGGGCATTTTTGGAGGGTCTGTGGAGGAATAATGGATATTGATACAATAAAATAAATGATCTCCTGGTGGACTTACTGACTTTTATTTAGGTTTGATATGAGTCATAGCCTGAACATATTTAGGTGTCAATATTTAGTTACAATAAAGTCATAATGCCACCTACTGGCATTATGTGTCATAGGCATAGCAACAATTGCCTGGAAGTTCTACTTTTACAAACTAATCCTACATTTGGAATCATGATGCTCTGCAGAAACAGCATGGTGGATACTGTGCATCCTGATGTGGATAAAGGTACGAAAACGATTAGTCCCTGAATATGGTGTTGTATTAATTAAATACATTAAAGACAGAATGAAACAGAGAGAAAAAGACTCAAACAAACAGAGAGAAAAGCATCACATGAACTCATATAAACTCACACTGCACATCCAACATCACAGCTTCAGACTTCCATGTCTCTTGTCCTTTAACAGCACACTGGTAACTCCCAGGATCCTCTACTCTGGCCTGGAATTGTGGTTTGGATACTCGTTGTCCATTTCTAAACCAGACAATGTTGGAACTTGATTGACAAGATGTTTGACAGGTGAGTGTCACCCATGTCCCCTCTGACACAGTGGGAGGAGTCACCTGTACAGACAGTTCTGATCAGAAGAATAAAAACAAGATGGACGTCAGTTGGTGAGATTGACAGGAAAGATTTGACTTTGATAACATGAAAGGTTAAAAAAGTACTCTTGTTTACCTGTTACAGACAAATATACAGTATCATCGACGCTCCACCACGGACCGTATTGTGTCCCCATCCTGAAGTGATATTCACCCTCATCACTGTGTTGTATGCTATTGATCCTCAGGGTACACAAATGCAGTTTATTACCAATGTATTGAATACGACCTTGATAAGGTTGAGAGCCATGGAGAACAACTTGATTGTTCCTGTACCAGGTTGTCCCTTGAATGACAACTGACTCTGGGTAGTCATATGAACAACCAATATCTACTGATGAGCCTCTTGTGACACATAGAGAAGGATTGAATCTTGGTGTAGGTCTCTGAGAAGAATCTTGGTGTAGGTCACTCTCCACTGACCACTACAAACACCTGTAAAATACACAGAAAATAAACAGCCGTCAAAAAAATAGTCAATCTTCTGATTTTTTTATTTTCCAGCTCTTTTTTATTTTTTTTATCATACGAGTTAATAATTCTGAACTTCTGGCCTCTTTTCATTGATCCATTAGATCATGATAACATGATGTTTTCCTCAATAATATAATATAATATCATATCATATCATGTCATGTCATGTCATGTCATGTAATGTCAAATAATGTAAAGTAATATAATATAAAATATGTTTTAATTGTTCTTTATTATATTTACCTCAATATTATGTGTACATTAACCACAACATTTAACTTGTTGTCTGACAACTAGCTGTTTGTAAATCTATGAGGGGTGAACACACTGTGAATATGAAACCATTTCAAACTGTCCTTACCAAGTACCAAGATCAGAATGTCCAGGATCACACTGATTGTCTTTAGAAACCTCATGATATCTTGAGGTGAAAACTGACCCCAGCATCAAGTAACTGCAATGAAAGACAAACTTCACAACCAACTAATGTATTGTACTGTACTCTCTGTTATACAATAAGCTGTCAATAAATGTACTGTATGGATATACTGACTCTCACAAATGTTAATGTTACATTTTAATAATTATAGGATTAGGGCTAGCAGTAGTAATGTAAGTTTTGTATTTGGAGCATTTCTTCACTCTCATGTCTGAAAGGTTTGAATTGAAAGTGCCTCATGCAACCATGTCGACTTCAACCTCAAGTTTACTGTCACATCACAAGTTTCACAAAGAGTGACATCGTTTTTCCAGAAAAGCTTCCATGAATTGCATTTAAAAGATAATAATTTGAAAAGGAAAATGTCAAAAAACCAAGCAATATCAATACATCATTTAATGATGCTTCTTACTTGCAGATATCGACTAGAAAATAGTGCTCCTCTGCACGCAGACACCTGCCAGGCCGGGTTGCCTAAACAGTGTCTGTGAAATTTGGAAGGCAGTCATAGCCAATTGAAATGGAATCTGCTAAATCTGACTGATACATCTTGATCTCGCATACTGCACACATACTCCCTACTGGGAGTATGGTGTGCACATTTTCACGGCAATCAGACGGTGGGCTCATTATTTGTGGCATTGTTTAAAAGCCAATTGTAGCCAATCAGAATAATCTGTTTAATGTTAATTGAATTGCCTTGTTGAAATGTGCTATACAAATAAACTTGCCTTACAATCCTGTCAACATGAAATATCAATATTACTTTACTCACCCGTCTCCAGAGCTTGTCTGTCCAGTACGTCTACATTACATTAGTTATCTATACTGATAACCATAAACAACACACACCCACAACTAAAAAGAGAAGTCAGGATGAGAACCACTAGAATGTACTGTTTTTCATAGATTGTCATTTCATTGCAATTTCTGAAACATTTAGACAATAAGAAATTGTTATCTAGGCTACATTACATTATTATTACAAATGATTTGGTGATATGTCTAGTATCCCTCATCATTTAAAATGAGTGCATTTTTGATATATCTTCAATATGTATTCCTAGTCATTTATCTTTTTGTTAATAATGTGAAATCTATGATGTCTGAGGTTGTTTTCTTAAAGAAAATAATCATGCGTGGAAGCTTGTGAATATGGTTAACAAACTTTTATAGTAGTCATTGTGAAGGTTAAATGGAGGGTGACATTTTGAGGAACTGCAAGTGTGGTCACTCCGATGCAAGTTGTGGAACATCAGTGTTACACAAACACACACACACACACACACACACACACACACACACACACACACACACACACACACACACACATATATTCAAAGATTTGCACACATTTTCAAGATTTTTCAAAAATAGCAGATCTACAAGCTTGTATATCTGCTATTTTTTTTAAATCGTGAAAATGTGTGCAAATCTTTGAATATATATATTCTTTTAAAGTGAACATTTTTAACTCAAATCTTTGCTTCTGGGGGGTCCCTGGAACAACATATTTTCACATGGGGGTCTGCGGCCAAATACATATCATTTTGGGGGTCCTTGACATGAAAAAGTTTGAGCACCACTGATATAGAAACATAGGTTTTTCAGTAATCTTTTGGAATTAAGAAGACATTTGTGGTATCGGCTTCAGGTCTAAATGGGTTAAATATGCCCTTGACCACACATTCATCATCAGATGCATTTTCATGACATGTTCTTGATCAATGGCCACAGCCAAACATGTCCCCACTGTTCCATCCTCCTTTTCCACCCTGCATGCTTTCTCTAACTGTCCTAATGGTGTCCTTATCTCTCCCTGAGCTCTGGTTCTCAACCTTCTATTCACAACTCCACCATAACATCTATATACCATCATTATTGAATGTCTCTATTTCTCACACAACTCCTCTGCTGCTTCCTCAATGTGTGTGTGTGTGTGTGTGTGTGTGTGTGTGTGTGTGTGTGTGTGTGTGTGTGTGTGTGTGTGTGTGTGTGTGTGTGTGTGTGTGTGTGTGTGTGTGTGTGTGTCATTTTGCCAGCCATAGAGGTGCTCTGCATGTAAACAATTGCTGATGAAAAGCTGCAAATATGTACCGGTAATGGTAAAATAAATGCTATTCTATGCATTATTACTTACACACATGAATGAATGAATGAGTTAGCTATGTTGCCAGCCATAGAGGTGCTTTGCATGTAAAAAAAAAAACTGCTGGTGAAAAAAGCACCTGCTTTTATTCATGTACTGTATGTAATGTTAACCCATTCAATCCGGGAAAGCATCTGTGTCATTAGACTATAAGATTTGTCAGAGAACTGTTAGGATTTAGAAGGCATTCTACAAATGCGTTACTTACACTTACTAGACTATATTTAGTGTATTGAAAGTCATAATACATTTCCTTAGAATCTGTATCTTGCAATCATGGTATTACAAGAAGTACATCTAGTGTAATGTATATGTTGTCACTTCCATTAATAGAGAGCATATAGTCTAAGCTATGCCCACCGTTTTTTAAATAAGAGAGGGTCAATAATAAGAGAGGATCATCCGTTTGAAATAGAAATCTTCGGTTCTATGTATGGAGTGATAACACACAGAAAGCTACCGCCGCTGTAATGCTATCACATATTTTCTAGCACTAGGGGTTGCGTACCTTCCCAAAAATCACTATGAAAATGATTCCCCCCACATGGTAAATTTGGGGTCATAGCTTACGGAATATGAACTAGGGGTGGAACCTGCATGATTATCGATTTGTCCCACTTACTGTAGGTCAAAACATGTATGAATGAATGAATTAGCGATTCTGCAAGCCATGCTTTGCATGTAAACAACTGTTGTGAAAAAAGCACCTGCTGCAAAGGTGATATTCATGTATGTAATATAATAAAAATAAGTTATCCTATATGCATTACACAAAATTGTGCTTATTGAACTTATTAATACATTTCTTTAGAATCTGTCTATGTAAACATGGCATTAAATATTTATGTTATTTACTGTGGTAACCTTTGTGAAAAGGCCATTCCACACCATTGATTCGCAACACAACTACTTGCAACTGCAATACTTGCAACTATTGCAACCATTTGCCCAAAGACACACCGGTCTGTAAACTGGTCAGTCCAGACCGCTGCAATTTCGTGCAATGGTTGCAAGTTGCGACTAGTTGCATTGGTTTGGACTGGTGTCAACATCTCTCATGAAAACAGAAGTAGGCTACACCTTGTGTAATAATGAGGTCAATATATGTTGCCACTGCCAGTATAGATGCAATTTCTAGAGATACTAATTTAACAACACACAGAAAACCACCACCGCTGCAATGCTATCACATATTTTCTAGCACTCCACTATGGTACAGATGGCAAATATTTGGGGTCCTGGCTCACAGACTAATGGGAGGGCTGCAGAGGCCAGAACCAGCACCTGTCCTGACCCTACCAGTACCTGGACCAGGGAGCTGTAGTTTCGTACTGGTGGGTTAACGTCACTGCTGCGGGTCAAGTTCACACTGCTGCCCTCTGCTGGACTGTCTAGTGCACTGACCAGTCCTCAGCCAACACATTCACTGGGGCATCTTTGACATAAACATCAAAAAGACAAATATTAGGTCTTACACTATTCATGAGTAATGGATTAGTTTGCATTTACTGTAAATTCAACAAGTAAACTGTTAAGAATTATTTTCTTCCACTTTTTAGCTTTTTACTCCATTTTTCTCCCCAATTCAGTTATGTCAACTGATTCCTTTTAATCTGTCATGTGTCTCTGAACAGGAACTGGGAGTGAGCAGATTTCATGTATATCATGTTGGGTCGGGGGGGCTACAAAACCTGTATATGCAGTCATTTTTGGACAAGAAGTTGAAGGATAACATTAAGTCTGATAATGATGTACTGTGCATGTTCACATCATGTATACTTTACATTACTTAAGATCATTTTTCATTTACATTTTTTACATTCTGGACAAAATGTCCAATTTTACATCAAGGTGCCCAGATGTCCTGTATCCTCTCTAAATAGCAGGTGCATGGGCTGGACTTACAGGTCAACAAATTGTCAAGAGACAACACTATTAATCTTTGTCACCAGTATGGCTAATACGGTGCAAATACATCATCCTATATTATGAACACTGAATTGAAACGGTACTCCATCTGCAAAGTAGCCTACTACTTAAGCCAATAAAATAATTAGGCTAAACCAGCAGACAGTTGCAAAGTAAGCAATGTACAAACAATGTAACTAATAATGTAACATTCCATGTAGGCAGGCACCATGGCAGCTCGTGATGGACATTTTCATTAATATTTCATTTTTGCCATGCAAAATAACACTTTCACCAAAACACATTACCCTAGCCCTAACTGAATACTAATGGACTCCTAATGTGTCATAGTGTCTATTCCAATGTGCTGCACATTTTAAAACAATAGTATGTCTGCTATTAACTATTGAGCCACTTAACCACCAAAACAAATCCTAATTATTTTGGATAATAATAATTGAGTCTAATCGGTACAGACAGTGCTTCCATCGCAAAAGGGCCATTTAGCTGCGAAGATGAGTGGGTGCGTATTACATCATATGTCTATTATAGATCAAGTTCTACCAGCTAAACCATTGCTTTGTTTTGGCAAGGTACGGTAGCTAGTTGTGGATTCCATTAAAGTACCAAAAGTAAAAGTTCTAAACTGTTTGAAAATAGCAGATCTACAAGCTCACAACTCTTCTTATCGCGACACGTTGTGAGCTTGTAGATCGGCTATTTTCAAATAGCTTAGGTATAAAATAGGGCTAAAGGGGTTAATGTATGTTTTATAATAATTTATATCTGCAAATGTACTTAGTTACTTTACGCACCACTGCTATCATGTTGCTGTTGGCCATCTTAGATTGGAAAGCGCTTTAGGGCCAACTCCTGCTGTTGTTTGTACGGCCTCAAGATGTCGCTGTCGTGCAGGACATCGTCTATATTGTGTGTAGAGTTTTGGACATTGACCCACATTGCAGTGTTTGCTGCTGTCAGTTCATAGATGGATAATTGATGCTATATTGATCATTGTCATCACCAAATGCCTAGTCTCAGTAGTCTGTACTGTCATCAGTGGTGGAAAGTAACTAAGTACATTTACTTAAGTATTGTACTTAAGAACAATTTTGAGGTATTTGTAGTTTACTTGAGTATTTCCAATACTTTTACTTCTACTCCACTACATCTCAGAGGCAAATATTGTACTTTTACTCCACTACAATTATTTGAAAACTTCAGTTACTAGTTACTTTTCAGATATAAATTATGATATAATGAAACATACATTAACCACTTTAACCCTATTTTATACATAGGCTATTTGAAAATAGCAGATCTACAAGCTCACAAGTAGATTGTTGTAGATTGTATATCTGCTATTTTCAAATATTTTGTACTTTTACTTTTGGTACTTTAAGTACATTTTGATGCCAATACTTCTGGACTTTTACTTGTAGCAGAGTATTTTTATATTGCAGTATTGGTACTTTTACTTAAGTAAAGAATTTGAGTTTCCACCATTGACTGTCATGGTGTAGCAATTAGTACTGTACTCGACTATTCCGACAAAAATTAGAACGGTACAAACTGTACAGGAAAATAGGCCATGTGAGAACGCCTCTCCTACTGCACAAAAGCTGTCTTTTATAGTGTGTTTTTTTTAGTAACAGGGTCCTGTCACTAACTGCGTGCCATAACATAAATTATACAACAGGTAGTTCCGACCAAGCAATCTGATTGGTTGCGGAACTCGGCTCCGCCTCGTTCCTGACCGCATCACTGGCGTGCCAATAATGACGGTAAAGCACACCCTCTCGTGTAATATTGCTTAAGTAAGGCCCACCTGTACCTTTCCGGAGTTGAGCCGCGCGACCCAGAAATGACCGTAATAACCCTAAAATGGGAGCAGAAATATTGACCCGCTGGGTCAGTGGGCCCACCGGCCCACTGACCCAGCGGCCCACCGGGCATATGCCCGGTATGCCAAATGGCCAGTCCGCCCCTGGTAGGATCTGTTCTTATCATTAGATTAGAATTTGCGTTGTGTGGTCGATGTAGTGGGTTACAGTGGTGGAAAAAGTACTATTTTTTTAACTTGTGTAGCAGGGCTATATAAAGCAATGACTACGCCACCCACACATATAGGAGTGAGGGATCCTTTAAACACATTAACCATATACTGTATATAGATATAAAGAACTGAACACGGTAAGGTTAAAAAATAGTCAGGTTGAAATGCAGAAAGGAAGAAAGCGGTTAGTATTACTGGGAGTTCTGCAAAGGGACTAAACTCAAGAGGCAAAGGGGCAATAAGGGTAAGGGCTTCAGGGCCTACTTGGGTCTCTAAACTAAATATACCGAAATTAAACAAATCAAATCCAAATAATGCAAAACCAAAAGCAAATAAAGTAAATAAGTAACCAAAAGCAAATCAGAAAATAAGCAAATCAAAACTAAATACAAATACGCAAAACCCAAATCAAAATCATGCAATGCTACTTAATGGCCCAGTATAGTTCTGTCCTGAGTCAACCCTATTCCACACAGTCCAATAGCAAAAACCCAGTCTAAATAGTATGGCACGGTGGGAAAAACAGTGATGGTTAGTTCAGCTCCTACAAAAAAATCAAATAATAAAGCATTAGACCAACCATCCAACAATTCATCCCAGACATTAGGCCCCTATAGCAAGATGAAAAAAATACAGCAAAAATAACAAACATACCCAATGAGTCAATATATGCTCATGGCTCCCATTGATATAGGCCTGCATAGCCACAGGGTACTGCTGCTCAAAGGCTTCTGGAAATACAGATATGTATTAGTATAATTAACAACAGGCCTGATTGTCAGCCTATCTAACATCTTATATATACTATTGCTACAATGAGTTATAAAAACCTTGTCATTTGTTTCAGATTGTCTTACCAAGAATTAGTACCCCTCATGCCTCCAGGTCTCTCTCACAAACACTCAAGCCAGGCTTCTGGCTAGACAGGAGGCCACAAACCTGGCCACCCCTCTTTATGCACTTTCTTTAAAGGGCCAGTGCTACACTTGTAAAAGTATCCTAAACTTATAAATATGCAATAATGACAAGTAAAAGTCCGGAATTCAAAATGCACTTGAGTAAAAGTAAAAAAGTAGACAGCACTCGTTAGGCAGAATGTCCCATTCCACTAGTTTTCAAATGTGTAAAATGTATAAAAGATCTTTTGAAAATAGCAGATCTACAAGCTGTGAGCTTGTAGATTGGCTATTCTCAAATGGCTGAAATGTATAGGGCTGAAGTGGTTACTATGTTTTGTAATAATCAAAATCTACAAAGTCTACAACATCTACAAAATCTGCCTAAACACTGACCCCCTCCTAGGTCAGTGTTTAGACAGAACATATCACACTTCTAAATATCTAAGGCTATATTAAAGCTGGTAGAAGTGGACTCATCTGACCTCTCACTACCTGCATCCTGATGTCTTCCCTGCTTATTACCTAAATACACTTCCCTTTGACCTGTAGAAAGATACTATTTAGTTAACTGTAGTACAACTCTAATGACATATTAGTAGTTGTGCATATCAGGACATCAGAAAGTAAACTTTTACTACAAGGAAATGTAGATTTATGGCTAGAGCCAACCTTTCATATGCAAAATATACAGTAATATTTTACTGTTCAGCAGGAGTTACAATCATTCACCATAGAACATGAAATACCATGATGTGGATAAATAGTGACAAAGTCAGCATTGAACATTTGTATGTGATTTTATTGCAGGAACTTTAGCTTAGCATGTGACTATCTATTGAATACATAAGTAAAACTTAATCAAAATGTGTTGAACTAAAGAAATAAAACAAATATAATTATACAAATATACAAATGTATATTACCACATTTTGGAGGGAATCAGAGTAGACGGCTGTTCCAACTTTAACTCCCTAACAGTTGACCTAGCTGACCTCTGAAATATTAATAATATAATATGAAATATTATAACAGCACTTTCAAGAGAATCTACCTTTTTCTTTTTCTTTTATCAGGAAGAGAGGAACAAAATAAAAACAAAAGAGCAGCTAAAAGATAGCTAGGGGAATTGTAGACAATATATTGAAGGATCTTGCTAAAGGCATCCGTAACCTATATTTCCTCATGTTTTTTTTGTTATAGTACCTATCCTAGCTATCCTAGCTCTGAGTTTCTTCCCCTTCTGTTCCCAACTCCACCATAACATATTTACCACATTATTTCCTTTTTCTATTTCACCCACAACAACTCCTCGGCTGATTCCTCAATGTGTGTGTGTGTGTGTGTGTGTGTGTGTGTGTGTGTGTGTGTGTGTGTGCGTGTGCGTGTGCGTGTGCGTGTGCGTGTGCGTGTGCGTGTGTGTGTGTGTGTGTGTTCATCTTCATCTCTCCTCTCTGGTCAGTATGGGTGTGATGACTCTGGGAATCTCACTCTTTCAACACAGTTTTATGACAGTGTAAGTTTTCTATATGTTCTGCTATTCTGCTAACAAGCTAGCTGATCTTGGCTTCACAAGCTGTATTTCAGTGTCCAGGCAGCAGACACTGATAAGCACCTGGTCTATTGTAAATGTAAAGGAACGTCTTCATGCTTCTGTCTTTCTTTACACGTTGCTTTCCTCTTCTACAACCCTGGTGTCCTGATCAGCAGAGGAGATGAAGCCTCGTCTACGACCAACACTTCGACTGATGTTCACGTAATCTGCACTGTCCTCCTGAAACACAGTGAATCATATTCATAATCATCAATAAATCATACTGTATGACATTCATCATCAGTATAGATAAGTGCAATCAATTTAAATAATTTAGCTCTTCTCACTTCTTTGTCCATGTCAGAATCTTGTTTCCTTTAAAAAAAATAAACGTTATTTTAAAACAATTGTTTTAAGTTTTAATGTGTTGCAATACTGACAAGAACATATCTGTCATTGTAGAGTTCTGATGACAGGAAACTCACCAGGCCCACCACATAACCAAAGGAAGCAGCAGCACTGCCAACACCTTGACTCCAATACCAACACGAAGAATGACAAGATGACCTGCAGCAAAATGACACCATATTTAACATTAATTATCATCAGAGAATGAAATCAATCAACATTGTTTAAAGTGTTGCATTACACACTTTAGTACATTTTATTGTCAGGTTACAGACTGTAAAGTACATGTTATTAAAATCATTCCTTCCAACATCTTCCTCTGTCTACTCACTGTCTATTGTGTCCATGTGCAGCAGCACCTCAGTAGAGTTGTTTTCTCCCAGTGAGTTCCTGGTGTGACAGAAGTACAGTCCAGTGTGGGAGGGCTGCAGAGAGGCCAGAACCAGCACCTGTCCTGACCCTACCTGGACCAGGGAGCTGGAACCAGGAGGCCCAGTCCTCTTGTACCAGGTGTAGTTGTGTACTGGTGGGTTAGCATCACTGTTGCAGGTCAAGTTCACACTGCTGCCCTCTGCTGGACTGTCTGGTGCACTGACCTCCACCGACACATTCACTGGTGCATCTTGATATAAACATCAAAACACAAATAACCTGTGGTCATAGATATTGTTATATTTACATTAGATTATGACTACTGTACAGATGTTCAGCATTAATGTTATTTAACTTACAGAGAACATTAATAAGATGAGGTGGTGACATTTAGGATCCATGTGTGTTTGTCCCCTGACAGGTGTACTGTCCAGAGTCTGCAGGAGACACATTGGCCCTCATTTATCAACGCGGTGCAGCCCGAATAATGAGCGTACGGCGTAATCACCGCACCTTTCGGCATTTATCAATATATCCTGACGTGGGCTTCATCCTACCGTAGGCTGAAATCTCACGTCTGGTCGAGACCAGTTGTTGACGTTGGCTGCACCCGTTTATTCCATTCTAGACCTGCGGAGCACCATTGTCTGACTGTCTGACAAGCATCTGGACACATAATCCACTCCTAAATGTGTATATCTACACTAATAAATAATTGCTGTGAAAATATATCATTTTATAAAGTAATTTAAACAAACTGCTTTAACAGTCATTCAGATAAGATTGTAGATCTGTCTGTATTGAAAATAGCAGATCTACAAGCTCACAAGCCATCGTTGCATCGCGACGTGTTGTGAGCTTATAGATCTGCTATTTTCAAAAATATACGAGCGCTTTTGCGCCGGGAGTCCCGCGGTCGGGACTCCCGGCCACCTTTTCATGGACAGTGAGGTCTACAAACTTACAGTAGCTTGTCCTATGTTATGGAGTTATGTCATAGAGAGTTATGTAGGCTACACAACCTGGCTGGGTTAAGGATATAAACCCGACGCTTCAATATTAACGTGGCGGCGCGGAATCACTGCATTCCGCCCGAGTATCATGTACCGCTACGCTACGGACACGGACATGAAAGACAAAGTTGGGCGGGCGCGTGTGTGTGTGTGTGTGTGTGTGTGTGTGTGTGAGAGAGAGAGAGCGAGAGAGCAAGAGAGAGCGAGAGAGAGAGGCCTGTGCGTGTGCGGCGAGGCCAGCGGGGGGGGGGGCGGCGGCGACTGTTTCTTATTGGCTTTTCATGTCTTTGGTCGTATTCTGGTTCGTCTTCATGTCGTAAAATCGGGGCGTTGGTGAGAATATTTAAGGGCGTGTTATTTAAATGACGCTCGTTTCAGGCGTGACATTTATCAACGCTGGGACCAAGTGTAAGCTCGGATCAGCTGTGTAGGATGCGTTGATAAATGTGACTTCGACGTTGGTGTACGGCCGGATATATGGAAAAATATACGCCGGTTTATACGCTGCGTTGATAAATGAGGGCCATTGTCCTTTACCAGCTGAGGACCAGTGGAGATAAAGCTGCTTCCTCTGTCTCTGTACCAGGTATAGTTGTCTACTGGTGGGTTGGCATCACTGCTGCAGGTCAGAGTCACTTTACTGCCCTCAACTACTTCTCCTGGTGGATTCACTGATATTGTGGTCATTACTGGAGGGTCTGTGGAGGAATAATGGATATTAATAATGGATAGAATACAATTTTAGTTTTTTAGAAGCACTTTATAAGAAAACTAACACTTATGTAGTGTTCTATTGTTGGCATTCATCATGGCAGGTTATAACATGGGCTTTTGGGACAGGACAGCCCCTCTTCGCAGGTACGACGTTCAGGTCCGCCGTATCGGCCCGTTCCGACCCACTTTCACCCCTGAGTACCTGTCAGGCGAGTACAGGTGATGACCCTGTGAAGACAAAGCCAAACATTAGCATTTATATGTGCGACCTAGCACATATACATTTATGAAGCTCAGAACACTTTTTGTTTCTGGGTTGAGTACTTTGTCCACCACTGTCATGGACAATGAACACCTTGATGAAGTATGATGCAACATAAATGGTGTTGACTTTAACAAGGTTCTGTTCTTCATTCCACCAAAAACATTGATCCTATCAGTATAGAATTCGGCTCTGAGTGAAAGGAGGAATTGGAGAACACTTAAGGGCAGTGCTTCTCAACCTCGGGGTCCCCACATTAGGGGGGGGGGGGGGGGGGTGACAGTGAAGTGACAATTTAAGACCTTTTTAATACAGAAAAAAATAAAATAAAAAGACCATCCCTGCATCAAAAGTAATCAACAAACTATACTATAAAAACTGGTCAAACATTGGCCAAATTGTCAAATAATATAAGAAAGGGGCAAACATTTTGAAAATAGCCGATCTACAAGCTCACAACGCCTCGCTTGTAGATCTGCTATTTTCACAATATTTATCTGTAGAACCAAACCCAATTTAATGCCTCAACTCCTACATTCCAAGTGCTTGTCAGGGTGGGGGGTCCCCAGTTCAAATATGATTATTTTGGGGGGTCACAGCCTGAAAAGGTTGAGAACCACTGCTTTAGCATAAACATGGTTGGAATTCTGGCAATTTAAGCATTGTGGAAAAATAAGAGCTAAACTGTCTTCAAGAGTGTAGAGAATATGTGTGTATATGTAGGAGCATTCAACATGAATGACCATGATCCCATTACTATGCACAGAGCAGATAGGCAATAATGACACCAGATTTATGGTAATGTTTTGTCATGTCATATGTGTCTGAAGTGTCAACACTGTGGCCATAACTGATCCTCATCCCAGAAGCTTCACACTCGGCTACAAAACGATCCAGTGAGTGAGAGCTGGAGGTCACAGACCGATGATGTCATTAGAACCACATCATCTGCAAATAGCAGTGATGCAATCCCCAGCCCACCAAACCGAACCGTAATAGTGCAATAATATGTACCATATTTACCAGATCCTGTCCATCTAGAAACTGAGTATAGCTACACTGGGGATTAAAACAGTTCAAGTCCAGTTCAACAATCCTCATTTAATGAAAACTCAGTTAAATTAACATTTAGGATGTTACTGTAGCTGAATAAAAGAAAATAACTGTGATTATAACACAAGCACAACATCATTTTCAATAAATCTTAGTAAAGTATAACAAATTATTACAAAATGTGACTCTTTCTGAGCTTCCATAACCAATGGCTAGCATAGCAAAGCAATATATTTACATTAATCTTCTATACAATAAATATTGTCATGAAGAAACATTCCTTACTAGTTAAAAAATAAAGCATTTCATCCTGTTGAAGCAGGTTGTGATTTGTTGGGGGGATTTCCCCCTCTGGTCTAAAATATCGATGCAATTATATTCCTATGATAAACCCCCCCCCACCCACCGCCCCACACACATATGGTACTTCAAAATGCAACATATTGACAATAAAATATTTAGTAATGTAAAAGTTAATACAGTCATTGTCTCACAACTTTTAAAATGCTCATGTTTCATATGCAAGCAGAATATTCATGAAATACAGATATAGATGATGAAGTTCTGCCTCTTAAACTCTAGATGGCAGTAGAATATTATCCAATAATTAGGTTCAGCATCACATAGAGTGAGATGCAGTTTTGTGACTGAGACAGAATAATAAAGACTATGGTTATACTTTGCTTTACTTTGCCTTTTTAGTTTAATACACATTTGAATAGATTGCAGAGACATCTTCCTTCACTGTGGAATAGATTGCAGAGACGTCTTCCTTCACAGTGGAATAGATCACATCTTCATTTCCTGCTTCACCAGACCTGAGAAGAACAATACACATCCATTCATACTAATGTAGAGAAGAACTACACATGTAACCCTAATGGCTCTTTAGCAGCACAGGAAACATGCTTCTGTAAAACACAACTTATCTATGTGGTCTTTTTTAAAATAATGGATGCATCTGGATTTTTGCATTATATCAAAATTTCAGTTTTCAATGCATGTTATACTTCACAATCAAATAAATGTGTTTTTATAACTTACAGTGTGTGTTGCAGAGCTGTGTTGTTGTGATCTGCAAGGGTCCTGCTGGTCCCTGGTTTGAATGTCACTGAACAATAGTCAACATCCTGTTCTTGCTGAGCAAAAAAAAAAAGAAGTGCCATCAGTAATGTGATGAAATGCACTGCTGAAACTCAAACAGCTTAAACATCTTCAAAAAATCTTTCTCAAATACAGTAAAATGACACAATCAGCCTGTCAACTTATTATGTTGAATAACTAATGTGATAGTTGATACAATATAACTGTCATCCTCCCACCGACCACTGGGACAGACGCCAAGCCCCTCCCACTAACCATAGGGACAGATGCAGGCTGGTGTGGGACACAATAGAAAGTAACACATCAGATGGTTTCAGTGATAATTGTTAGAAACATAATATGTCTATTATACTGTATATCGTGATAATGTTGAAGATAAAGACATATTTCTTTCACAAAATCATTGATGGCAAGTTTCCATTTTGTCAACTTCATATGATTAGAAGAGTTTCAAAAATGAAACATCTCAAAATTAAAATTAAAACAAACAAAATGCAAACAAATAAATACCTCTTGGTCTGCATTTATCTTTTTCTTCCTGTCAAATCAAAAGACTTAACTTATTATTTACATACTTTAGTGATCAATGAGATTACAGTAATCTTTGTTTAGTCTGACATGGAATGCTTTGAAAAGCTCACATGTGAAAACTTTAGTTTAGTATGAAAGTGGGTGTAACATTCAACATCACAGTATCTACTGCTTTATTAAAATTAGCACACACAAACACACACACACACACACATACACACACACACACACACACACACACACACACACACACACACACACACACACACACACACACACACACACACACACACACACACACACACACACTCACCTGAACCAGAAAAAAATGCCGAAAACCAAAATCAGCACAAACAGTGAAACTCCAACTCCAGATATTAGAGCAACTTTGTTGCCTTTGGAAAAACACAATAAAATGAGGAGAGAAGTTAAAATGTTTCTGATGTTGTTTTCTAAAGTTATATTTGATTTATAATGTGTGTGGTGTCTAATAATACACCATTTATGCATAATTATTTCAAACACATTTGGACAACATATTTTTATATGACTCACTCATTGTGTCCATGTGCAGCAGCACCTCAGTAGAGTTGTTTTCTCCCAGTGAGTTCCTGGTGTGACAGAAGTACAGTCCAGTGTGGGAGGGCTGCAGAGAGGCCAGAACCAGCACCTGTCCTGACCCTACCTGGACCAGGGAGCTGGAACCAGGAGGCCCAGTCCTCTTGTACCAGGTGTAGTTGTGTACTGGTGGGTTAGCATCACTGCTGCAGGTCAAGCTCACACTGCTGCCCTCTGCTGGACTGTCTGGTGGACTGACCTCCACCCACACATTCACTGGTGCATCTTGATAGAAACATCAAAAAGACAAATAACCTGTGGCTAAGATATTATGTTATATTTTTTATTAGATAATGTATTGATTTGCAGCATTATTGTCATTTAACTTACAGAGAACACTAATGGGACGAGTTGAGGACATTTGGGATCCATGTTTGTTTGTCACCTGACAGGTGTACTGTCCAGAGTCTGCAGGAGACACATTGTCCTTTACCAGCTGAGGACCAGTGGAGATAAAGCTGCTTCCTCTGTCTCTGTACCAGGTGTAGTTGTCTACTGGTGGGTTGGCATCACTGCTGCAGGTCAGAGTCACTTTACTGCCCTCAACTACTTCTCCTGGTGGATTCACTGATATTGTGGTCATTACTGGAGGGTCTGTGGAGGAACAATGGATATTAATAATGGATAGAATTCAATTTTAGTTTTTCTTGGTATGAACAATAATTAATGCTTTTGAATAATGTGGTACATTACACCAGCTTTGGTCAAAATAATAAAGCAAATAATGACATATAATTTTATCTAAATTAAATTAAAACCTCACAGTGAACATGAAAAGTGACTCCAGGTGAAGTGACTGTGGTAATGTAGTTCTTTGCCTGACAGGAGTATCTTCCTCTGTGACTGGGTTGGATGTTAGAGATGGTCATTGTCTTCTCCTGTGTTACTTTAACGTTGTCTTTGAGAAGCAAGTAGATCTGGATTGGTGGATTTGAACCACTGCTGCTGCAGGTCAAAGTGACTGAGCTTCCTTTGACAACATCTCCTGGTGGACTTACTGACAGCACAACATTTTTGGGACCATCTGTTGGGGGTAAAAATAGCTGTAATTTGAGGATAATCAGATCCACTTCAAACTCGCTCAGTGTAGATAAAATACCGTAATGATGACAAGTTGTCAAAGTCATTAGTTTTTATCACACGCACCACCAGGGTGATTTTACATGTCTTTCCATGAAACAGGGAATAATTTGTAACTATAATGTACGGTCAAATCAGCCATACATTTGTTTGCCATCAAATAAGTTTGATATGATTCATGGCCTGAACACATTTAGGTGTCAATATTTATTTATAACACCACGTACTGGCAACATGTATCATAGGCATAGCAACAATTGCCTGGAAATTATACTTTTACAAACTAATCCTACGTTTGGAATCATGTTGCTCTGCAGAAACAGCATGGTGGATACACTGCATCCTGATGTGGATAAAGGTACGAGGGGAGGGCCCGCTCATCACTGCTTACAGCTTTAATTTAATATGATGACTTTGAGTGGTGTTGTATTAAATTAATACATTAAAGACAGAATGAAACAGAGAGAAAAAGATTCAGACAAAGAGAGACAAAGACGTCACATGAACTCACACTGCACATCCAACATCACAGCTTCAGACTTCCATGTCTCTTGTCCTTCAACAGCACACTGGTAACTCCCAGCATCCTCTATTGTGGCCTGGAATCCTGGGTTGGATACTCGTTGTCCATTTTTAAACCAGACAATGTTGGGTCTTGATTGACAAGTTGTTTGACAGGTGAGTGTCACCCATGTCCCCTCTGACACAGTGGGAGGAGTCACCTGTACAGACAGTTCTGATCAGAAGAATAAAAACAAGATGGACGTCAGTTGGTGAGATTGACAGGAAAGATTTGAAAAAAGTACTCTTGTTTACCTGTTACAGACAAAGATACTGGATCACTGGACATCCGATTTCCTGTTGTCCAAAACTTGAAGTAATAATCTCCCTTATCACTGTCTTCTATGTTATTGATCCTCAGGGTACAATTATGGAGTGTATTACCAATGTATTGAATACGACCTTTATAAGGTCTTTTGCCACTGAGAAAGATTTTATTGTTCTTGAACCAGTATGTATGAGTGACATTAAGACCCACTGGGTATTCATATGAACAACCAAGATCTACTGATGAGCCTCTCATGACACATGGAGATGGATTGGTGATGGTTACTCTCCACTCTCCACTACAAACATCTGTAAAAGACACACAGAAAAATAAATAACTGTCAACAAAAATGACAATCTTCTGATCGTTCTTTTTTATCATAATAATTCTGATCTCATTCTGTTGATCCACTAGATTGTGATAACATGACATGATATTTTCCTCAATATGAAAAAATAATATAATATGATATAATGGAATACAAAATATGTTGTAGTTCTTTTTTATATTTACCTCCATATGTATTTTTCAATATTCTTTACATTTATCTGTACATTACCCACAACATTTAACTATGTGTTGGATAAGGTATTTGGTAGTTCACAGTTTGAAGTCATTTAGTAAATCTATGAGAGGTGAACACACTGTGAATATGAAACCATTATAAACTCTCCTTACCAGGTGCCAAGATCAGAATGTCCAGGATCACACTGATTGTCTTTAGAAACCTCATGGTATCTTGAGGTGAAAACTGACCCCAGAATCAAGTAACTGCAATGAAAGACACACTTCACAACCAACACATGTACTGTACTCTCTGTTCTGTAATGAGCTGACAATAAATATATGGCTATACTGACCCTCACCAATGTTAATGTACATTTTCATATTTATACTGTATATGTGATACGGATCACTTCACTTCTTCACTCACATCTCTGAATGATATGAAGTGAAAGTGAGCTCAATTGTCAAATATGTATCAGTATAGGGGAGAACGGGGTAAGATGACCCAGTGGGTAAGTTGAACACCCCCCTCCCCCCTTTATCTAGAAAACTAGAAAACTGTGTTGTCATGTGACCATAAATCTAGTAAACTTTCATTTACACCTGGCTGTGAAATTGGGAAGCACATGGGGAAAGAAAACATTCTTTTTTTGCAAGTCAAAGTAAGATTTCTACTCGTCAGGTAGAATGAAAGTTATATTAAAGCAAATTTACCCAGGTATAAAAATGTATATCATATTGGTGATTTGCCAATGGATAAAACCATCCTCCTATAATTCTAGTAACCTCACGGTGGTGGTGGCGGCGGTGTCTTGGTGTCTTGGTGGTTCGGGGGACTCTTGATCAAACTGCGCATGCGTGGTTGCCAGGTTTCGCGAGAGAAACAAGCAGCAAGGTCTATGAAAATGAGGCCAAACCAAACGAACCCTATAACACCAACATTGGCCCTAAAGCGCTTACAATCGGCGGACATGGCAACACCGACGCCGACGCTACACCATAGACCCCGCCCACTCTCTACTGCGGAAAGTAAACACTCCAGATTTTTCCCCCACACACGATGCACATTAGCTCCGTAAAGAACGGTTCTATGTCGTTCTCTTCCAGGATCGGGCGAACGTCCGCCAAGGCCCCGCTGTTTACCCTTTTGTATACATCGTATCCCAAAACTAATGGTAGATTCTAAACCGCACGGATGTTTAAGGTTTGGTCGGCTACATAATATTTTAGGTCGCCAGCGAAACTACCCGTTTAAATCGCTTATTTAGTCAGCCTGTGGCCATGTTTCCCATTGGAGCCAAACCGGGAGCAGTACTGGCAGCGGACGTAGGGTTTTTATTCGGGTTGAATGGGAAACATGGCCACAGGTTTCGCGAGAGAAACAAGCAACGAGGTCTATGAAAACGAGGCCAAACCAAACGAACCCTATACCACCAACATGCAACCTGATAATAATGTCCAAAGCATGTCTGTGTATGTTTACATCCATTACTGTGTTGGCGTTAGTTGAGATTAATGTTTATTAGCCAAACCAAGTTAATATGAGCCGTTAGCGTGATGCTAAGCTAACGGACGTTTGGCGCTAGCATGCGGCTAACGCTAATGCTAACGTCGTCATCGTGACTTAATCAACAATGTAAACGTTTCATCAACAAACTTTATGAACCTTACTGTGGATAATATTATCAGTGCTACCCAAGTAGCCCATTGAAAAGTATTATTTTGGTGTATTTTGTGTATTGTAACTTGGACACTGTAACTTAATGGTAGCTGGGGCGACGCGTTGTTGGCTCATGGTTCAGAATGCCTCATGGGTATTGTAGTCATTTTCTGCTATTTCGGTTCTACTGTGATAGACTGTGCTAGACATTACCTGCTGTTTAATTGTGAATCATATATGCTATGAATATATGGTAATACAATGTTTATTTTCCTGTATTTCCAGGTTTATGACCTGTGTCATCTATGACCTGTGTGTCATCTGTGTGTCCATTACTTTGTACTGTGTTGGTTAAAAATAAAACTACAAAAAGACAAAACACGAGTTGTGACAAAGACGTGTGATTGTCTGATTAATGTTGTTAGTGGTGTAAAATGCCATCAAAAAATATACTCAAGCCTGTTGCAGGGCAACAGAAAATAGCAAGCCTATTTTGCTATTTTATATAATTTTTTAATATATATATATATATATATATATATATATATATAGAACTATAACAACATAGTATTTCTATATCCGTTTTTATATTTATATTTTGCTATATTAAAATAGCAAGCCTATATTGGTGCTATTTAATGTACTTATATACTGTTCTATGTTTGCATATAATTTGCAAATATTAAAGATTTGGAATTGTGTACATTTCTTTCAGAGACATGTATGGGCTGTTATATCTTGAACATTTATTAATTTCCACTTACCAGACACTTTTTTTATGGTAAAAATGAGCATAAAAAGCAAAATACAGAATTCAAAAATATTAAAATGGAAAAAACAGAATTTGGGAAAAAAATAAAACGGATTTCATATGGCTCTTGCCGCGACGGGAGCGACCGGGGGGGGGGGGGGGGGGGTGCCACGACAGGACGCGCGCGGGGGAGAAACCGCGCGACAGGACGTGCATTAACCCCACGTTTGCAACGACTTTCGTCTGCGCCCTTCACCGGGTATGGTCTAGTGTGAATAATTTAGCAAACAGTCTGAAGTATTATTCTAGCCAATGTTGTCTAAAATGGTGGCTGTTGGGAAAGATTAACTAAATGCCCTGGGGTAAATTGAGCCAATTATCCTAATATTAATCACTATTCTTTTTTTTTGTGATCAGGTTTTTATTTTATTTTATGTTCACATAGCTGGGGCATGTCAGCTGCACGGCACTACTACCATTTGGCAATTCCAATGCACATTTCAACAAGGGGTTCTTATTTGTCCCTCCAGTTAAAAATGTCCCCCACTCTCTACCCCCACCCTACATGGCCCTCAGGTTGAACAAGCATAGACAGGAAAAATAAATGAGTATATAAAATAAATGCAAAATAATGATAATAATACAGCAAAGACCCACAACAAATACACACAATACACAATACAGGTACACAACCGCTGAAAAAAGAAAAATAGAAAATAAAATAATAATAATCAGTAAATGTATTTAATGTTAATAGCATGATTTAAGTTTCCCCAGTGCTGTGGCTAAGACATCAAGCATGTTTTCTTTTGCCTTTATTAATCACTATACCTATTTTTTATTATGTCTTTGCGACTCAAATTATGCTGAATGACCTTTAATTTGGATGAATATACTCATTTAAGAGAAGTTTGCAATATTGTATTAACAATCGCAAATATTAAAAGGTTCTGAATAACAAACGTTATTTAATTGGCTACATTGTTTAAATAACCGTTAAGAAAATAAATAAGACTATTTGCAAAAGGTAAAGGTGTTATTAAATTATTTTTGTGAATTTTAAATGAATACATTATTTGTTCAAGTTTAAACTTGAGAAATTAAAATAACATGTGGGTCAACTTACCCCTTGACTTGGATCAACTTACCCCTAACTTGGGGCAAGTTGAGCCACAGGACCACTTATTGTTTTAGAAGTTCATATTTTTATGGCCCCTTGTCATAGACATAGATGCTTACTCATAATTTCAATTGATAGAATACATCCTGAAATAAGGGTAGATGTTTATATTTTACTGCTATCTCATTTTGCCATGCTTCCAGATAACTTAAGTGAAAAGTGGCTCACCTTACCCCGTTATCGTATAAGATACAATCCTGTCAATGAATAATATATAGTAGATTTTTTACTAAGTTACAGCAAGGTAATTCAGACATACTCACCCGTCTCCAGAGCTTGTCTGTCCGTCTACATTAACATCTAGACATACTGATAACCAGCTCAACAACACACACACACACACACACACACACACACACACACACACACACACACACACACACACACACACACACACACACACACACACACACACACACACACACACACACACACACACACACACACACACCTAAAAAGGAAGTCAAGGTTAAAACCACCAGAATGTGTTGTTACCTCCTTCATCATTACTTGTACACATTATGATTCAGAATGGACAATATGAAACTTAACTACTGCTGACTTTTAGTTCATTGTTCTCTGTCTTAATGGTGAATGGTGCTTTTATTTACTGCCTTTTTCCAAAACACTTTACAATGTATTATTCACCCATTCACACACATTTACACTGATGGGGGGTGGCAGAAGAAACCATGCAAAGCACCAAATCAGGAGTAGTTTAGATTTAGTGCCTTGCTCAAGGACACTTCAACACTAACACAGGGGGGGTCAGGGATTGAAGTGTCCGCTCTACCTCCCAAGCCACTGCCGCCAATGGTGTGTAAAAAAAAAAGAAGCATGCTCATGTATTGAAGTGCAAATGGAACATCCGTTGTGTGCGTGTGCGCGAAACACGTACGTCAACCGCCTTTTGAGATGAAACCTTTTGAGACAGGAAATAAAAGTGCTCTCTCTCTCTCATGTCTCTGTCTATCTGTCTGTCTGTCTGTCTGTCTGTCTGTCTGTCTGTCTGTCTGTCTATCTGTCTATCTGTTTGTTTGTTTCTCTCTCTCTCTCTCTCTCTCTCTCTCTCTCTCTCTCTCTCTACAACAAACAAGTCTTTGAAAAAGAGAGAGACAGATAGCGACACAGAACGAGGGAGCAAGAGAGAGAGAGTGAGAGAGAAGTAAATAAGTGTAGCCTACATTTCAAGTCATAAAATGTGATTGGCTGACGATAAACCATAACTGGCACAAGGAATTAACATTCAGACATTGCAGATTACAGAGAGAGTTTAAATCCGTTCAGAATGACGTGTGGTATCATACATACATACATCATGCGTCCTGTGCACGTTACAAAGCATTACACGTTCACCATCCGGCACTTTCTCTGTGGGTGCTCGGCTTTCTCTGTGGGTGCTCGGCTTTCTCTGTCGGTGCTCGGCTTTCTTTGTAGGTGACCAATCATGGTGTGATTACATATAAATACTAAACCTGGTAAGAGGCAATACCACCAAGATATCCTGATGCTATGATGCCAGGGCCTTGCACAGACTTTTGAGAGGGCAGGTGCCGTGATTAACCTGTCAAAAAGCCCATCAACATAAACTAGCAGGTTCACATTTACAGACGTCGTGTGCATGAGATAGAGGTGTTAGCCATGTCCTAAAAACACTTCACACCTCTCACACCCAACCAAATATGTCTCAGAAACCCTGAGTATCTGCTGCTCTGCATTGTTAGTAGTACTCTGAGTACCTTTGAGTTGAGCATGTTTGTTTCTTGTTTCTTGCTAAAACCAGACTTTATTATTATTGACAAGATTTATTTTTTAAGGGAGCCCTGCCCAAAGATAGCTGCAGTACAAAACATACTGTACAAAAAACAACATAACATAATGCAGACTCATTTCCCAATACAGAGGCAAATTCTATACCTTAAAAAAAATTTACATTTTAAATAAACGTTATTTGAATGTATTTTTTTACACATTTTTGGAAAGCTCACAACAGGAGCAACGTGTCTCATGTGAGAAAAACTCTCATAATGAGCTTTTTATTTTTTTATTTTATTCCTGTGATTATCTACATTATCTAGTATCAGTGTTACACTTAAGGTCCTTTCACACCGGCGAAAATAGCGAATATACGCAAAATTCGGACTCGTTCCGAATAATTAAAAGACGCTTTTTCGCTTCGCTTTTTCGCTCCATGTACGGAGCCATTGACTTTATAAGGTTTTAAAAACAAACGCATTATTCACGCGAAAAAATCGCCCCGGTGTGTAACAACCTTTAGGGTGACCTGCTCAAAAATGTTAATTTTCAGGACGGCAGAACCACCTTTGCAGGACACTACTGTGTACTGACACTGCATTTAACTACAAACTAATGACAGTATACATTGCATTTACTGCACACTGTTTGCTAGTTAATCTAACTTTTAGTAAATACAATATACAATAACAGACCACCTAGTTTGCTAGTTTCCCTCCTAGGGGTCAGTGTTTAGGCAGAGCATATCACAATCATAAATATTTAAGGCTATATTAAAGCTGGTATAAGTGGACTCATCTGACCTCTCACTACCTGCATCCTGATGTCTTGTCCTGCTTATTACCTAAATACACTTCCCTTTGACCTGTAGAAAGATACTATTTAGTTAACTGTAGTACAACTCTAATGACATATTAGTAGTTGTGCATATCAGGACATCAGAAAGTAAACTTTTACTACAAGGAAATGTAGATTTATGATTAGAGCCAACCTTTCACAATGACAAGCATGCTGTTCAGCAGAAGTTACAATCATTCACCATAGAACTGAAATACCATGATGTGGATAAATAGTGACAAAGTCAGAATTGAAATTTTATATATGCTTTTATTGCAGGAACTTTAGCTTAGCATGTGACTATCCATTGAATACATAAGTAAAACGTAATCAAAATGTGTTGAACTATTAAAGAAATAAAACAAATATAATAATACAAATATACAAATGTATATTACCACATTTTGAAGGGAATCAGAGTAGACGGCTGTTCCAACTTTAACTCCCTAACAGTTGACCTAGCTGACCTCTGTCCCTGTAGAAATGTTAAAAAAGCACTTTCAAGAGAATCTACCATTTTCTTTTTCTTTTATCAGGCAGAAAGGAACAAAATAAAAACAAAAGAGCAGCTAAAAGATAGCTGGGGGAATTGTAGACAATATATTGAAGGATCTTGCTAAAGGCATCCGTAGCCTATATTTCCTAATGTTTTTTTTGTTTTTTTTATAGTACCTATCCACCCTCTGGGTTTCTCCGCCTTCTGTTCCCAACTCCACCATAACATATTTACCACATTATTTAATTTCTCTATTTCACCCACAACTCCTCTGCTGATTCCTCAATGTGTGTGTGCGTGTGCGTGCGCGCGTGCGTGCGTGTGTGTGTGTGTGTGCGCGCGCGTGCGTGTGTGCGTCCGTGAACTACAGGCCCTGGTGTGTGTGAGATGTATGCTTCCTTTTTCTCTCACTCTACCATCTCTCATTTCTGACTCAATCTGTTCATCTTCATCTCTCCCCTCTGGCCAGTATGGGTGTGATGACTCTGGGAATCTCACTCTTTCAACACAGTTTTATGACGTAGGTTGTAAGTGTAAGTGTAAGTTTTCTATATGTTCTGCTATTCTACTAACAAGCTAGCTGATCTTGGCTTCACAAGCTGTATTTCAGTGTCCAGGCAGCAGACACTGATAAGCACCTGGTCTTCTTTACACGTTGCTTTCCTCTTCTACAACCCTAGTGTCCTGATCAGCAGAGGAGATGAAGCCTCGTCTACGACCAACACTTCCACTGATGTTCACATAATCTGGTCTGTCCTCCTGAAACACAGTGAATCATATTCATAATCATCAATAAATCATACTGTATAACATTCATCATCATTATAGATAAGTGCAATCAAGTAAAAAATAATGTAGCTCTTCTCACTTCTTTGTCCATGTCAGAATCTTGTTTCCTTTAAATCAAGACATGTTATTTTAAAACAATTGTTTTGCGTTTTAATGTGTTGCAATACTGACAAGAACATAACTTTCATTGTAGAGTTGACAGGAAACTCACCAGGCCCACCACATAACCAAAGGAAGCAGCAGCACTGCCAACACCTTGACTCCAATACCAACACGAAGAATGACAAGATGACCTGCAGCAAAATGACACCATATTTAACATTAATTATCAACTGAGAATGAAATCAAACAACATTATTGTTTTTCTGGTTCTTTATATATATATATATATATATATATATATATATATATATATATATATATATATATATATATATATATATATATATCTTTATATCTTATCTAAAACTCCATTACACACTTTAGTATATGTAGTTGTCAGGTTACAGACTGTAAAGTACATGTTATTCCAATCATTCCTTCCAACATCTTCCTCTGTCTACTCACTGTCTATTGTGTCCATGTGCAGCAGTACCTCAGTAGAGTTGTTTTCTCCCAGTGAGTTCCTGGTGTGACAGAAGTACAGTCCAGTGTGGGAGGGCTGCAGAGAGGCCAGAACCAGCACCTGTCCTGACCCTACCTGGACCAGGGAGCTGGAACCAGGAGGCCCAGTCCTCTTGTACCAGGTGTAGTTGTGTACTGGTGGGTTAGCATCACTGCTGCAGGTCAAGCTCACACTGCTGCCCTCTGCTGGACTGTCTGGTGCACTGACCTCCACCAACACATTCACTGGTGCATCTTGATATAAACATCAAAAACACAAATAATATTTGATCATAAACATATCGTTATATTAAAATGTATTTAGGTTAGATTACAACTATGAGTGATTCACTACGTAATTCTTTATTTTCTTATTATTATTGCTTTACTTACACAGAACATCTAAAGAGTAGGGTGATGACATCTGCGATCCATGTTTGTTTGTCACCTCACAGGTGTACTGTCCAGAGTCTGCAGGAGACATATTGTCCTTTACCAGCTGAGGACCAGGGAGATAAAGCTGCTTCCTCTGTCTCTGTACCAGGTGTAGTTGTCTACTGGTGGGTTGGCATCACTGCTGCAGGTCAGAGTCACTTTACTGCCCTCAACTACTTCTCCTGGTGGATTCACTGATATTGTGGTCTTTACTGGAGGGTCTGTGGAGGAATAATGGATATTAATAATGGATAGAATACAATTTTAGTTTTTCTTGGTATGAACAATAATTAATGCTTTTGAATAATGTGGTACATTACACCAGCTTTGGTCAAAATAATAAAGCAAATAATGACATATCATTTGATCTAAATTAAATTAAAACCTCACAGTGAACATGAAGAGTGACTCCAGGTGAAGTGACTGTGGTAATGTTGTTCTTTGCCTGACAGGAGTATCTTCCACTGTGACTGGGTTGGATGTTAGAGATGGTCATTGTCTTCTCCTGTGTTACTTTAACATTGTCTTTGAGAAGGCTGAAGCTCTGGATTGGTGGATTTGAACCACTGCTGCAGGTCAAAGTGACTGAGCTTCCTTTGACAACATCTCCTGGTGGACTTACTGACAACACAATATTTTTGGGACCATCTGTTGGGGGTAAAAATAGCTGTAATGTAACAAACTCCTCCTAAGAGGATAATCAGATCCACTTCAAAATCACTCACTGTAAATAAAATACCGTAATGATGACAAGTTGTCAAAGTCATTGGTTTTTATCACACGCACCACCAGGGTGATTTTATACAGTATGTCTTTACATGAAACGGAATAATTTGTAACTATAATGTACGGTCAAATCAGCCATACATTTGTTTGCCATCAAATAAGTTTGATATGATTCATGGCCTGAACACATTTAGGTGTCAATATTTAGTTATAACACCACGTACTGGCAACATGTATCATAGGCATAGCAACAATTGCCTGGAAATTATACTTTTACAAACTAATCCTACGTTTGGAATCATGTTGCTCTGCAGAAACAGCATGGTGGATACACTGCATCCTGATGTGGATAAAGGTACGAGGGGAGGGCCCGCTCATCACTGCTTACAGCTTTAATTTAATATGATTCTTCTTTGAGTGGTGTTGTATTAATTGAATACATTAAAGATTCAGACAAAGAGAGACAAAGACGTCACATGAACTCATATAAACTCACACTGCACATCCAACATCACAGCTTCAGACTTCCATGTCTCTTGTCCTTCAACAGCACACTGGTAACTCCCAGCATCCTCTATTGTGGCCTGGAATCCTGGGTTGGATACTCGTTTTCCATTTTTAAACCAGACAATGTTGGGTCTTGGTTTACAAGATGTTTGACAGGTGAGTGTCACCCATGTCCCCTCTGACACAGTGGGAGGAGTCACCTGTACAGACAGTTCTGATCAGAAGAATAACAACAAGATGGATGTCAGTTGGTGAGATTGACAGGACAGATTTGATTTTGATTACATGAAAGGTTAAAAAGTACTCTTGTTTACCTGTTACAGACAAAGATACTGGATCGCTGGACATCCGATTTCCTGTTGTTGTCCAAAACTCGAAGTAATAACCTCCCTTATGACTGTCTTCTATGTTATTGATCCTCATGGTACAATCATGGAGTTTATTACCAATGTATTTAAAACGACCTTGAGGAGGTTGAGAGCCATGGTGAGAATAAATGTTGTTCTTGTACCAGCTTGGATGCATGACAGTTTGACCCACTGGGTAGTCATATGAACAACCAATATCTACTGATGAGCCTCTCATGACACATGGAGATGGATTGGTGATGGTTGCTCTCCACTGACCACTACAAACACCTGTAAAAGACACACAGAAAAATAAACAACTGTCAACAAAAAAGTAAATCTTCTGATTGTTCTTTTTTATCATAATAATTCTGACCTTCTGGTTTCATTCCGTTGATCCACTAGATTGATAACATAACATGATATTTTCCTCAATATATATATATTTTGTAGTTCTTTTTTATATTTACCTCAATATATATATATTTTGACATGTATCTGTACATTACCCACAACATTTAACTATGTGCTGAATTTGGTATATGATTTGTACTTTGCAGTTTGAAATCATTTAGTAAATCTATGAGGTTTGAACACACTGTGAATATGAAACCATTATAAACTCTCCTTACCAGGTGCCAAGATCAGAATGTCCAGGATCACACTGATCGTCTTTAGAAACCTCATGGTATCTTGAGGTGAAAACTGACCCCAGCATCAAGTAACTGCAATGAAAGACACACTTCACAACCAACACATGTACTGTACTCTCTGTTTTGCAATAAGCTGCTGTCAATACATCTATGGTCTCTACAATGTTAATGTTATATTTTCATATTTACACTGTGTGATATAATATCACATGGTTTCATTGAAAGTTTGTACTTTTTATTTTTAGATCACTTCTTCACTCACATCTCTGAATGATATGAAGTGAAAGTAATCTCATGCTACCTTGTCAAACATGTATCAAAATATAAGATACAATCCTGTTCCTGTCAATGAATATATAAAGTATCATTGTTACCAGCGGTGGAGAGTAACTAAGTACATTTACTTAAGTACTGTACTTAAGTACAATTTTGAGGTATTTGAACTTTACTTGAGTGTTTAAATTTTCCAAGACTTTTACTTCTACTCCACTACATCTCAGAGGCAAATATTGTACTTTTACTCCACTACAATTATTTGAAAACTTTTGTTACTAGTTACTTTTCATATATAAATTATGATATTATGAAACATACAGTAACCACTTTAGCCCTATTTTATACATAAGCTTTTTGAAAATAGCTGATCTGCTATTTTCAAATATTTTAGAACTTTTACTTTTGGTACTTTAAGTACATTTTGATTCCAATACTTTTGTACTTTTGCTGAAGTGAATTTTTAATTTTGGACTTTGACTTGTAACAGAGTTTTTCTATATTGCAGTATTGATACTTTTACTTAAGTAAAGAATGTGAGTACTTTTTTCACCACTGAATGTTAGTTACAGTGAGATAATTCAGACATACTCACAGGTGTCTCCAGAGCTTGTCTCTCCAGTAAGTCTACATTAACAGTCATCTAGACATAATGATGACCAGATCAACAGCAAACACCCAAAACTAAAAAGGAATACAAGGTTAAAACCACTAGAATATGATGTTTCCTGTCGTCATGTCCTATCACTTCACACCTATCATATCCACCCACATATGTATGTCTCAAGAACCTCTGCAGAATCTGCTGCTGGGCATTAATATAGTGTGTCATACTACTCTGAATACCGTCTTTGAGTTGAATACAAAATACATTAATTTAGTTAAATTAATTCACAACATGAGTGACATGTCACACGTGAGACAAAACCTAAATAGGACTTTCATAATAACATATTTGAGCTTTTATTTCATTTTATTCCTGTGATATCTAGTATCAGTGCTATACCAATAGGTGACCAGGTCAAAACAGTTCATTTCCAGGACAGCAAAACAGCTTTTGCGGGCGGCAGTGGCTCAGGGGTAGAGTGGCCGGGTAGAGTGAACTGGAATACCGCAAGGTTCCAAGTTCGATCCCGGGCTGGGGCGCTCCCCTAGAGTTAGTGTCGAAGTAGGCTGCACCAGCACTCCTGTTTTTGGGTATAGAGGGGCGGGTGTATCTGAGGCGCGGAGAGATTGCGCCTGATCCCATTGGTTCACCGATCTGTCCGTCAACCCCCGCCCTGTTAACACAACATTACGAGCGACGCCCACTGCACTCTGGTTGGTTGGGGAAATGAAACACTTCCCATACCGGGTACACCGACGCGTTCCTCCAGGCTTTTATTTTTTAGCAAAACTAAACAATAAAAGCCTGGAGATCGAGGCTAGTGTTGAAGTGTCCTTGAGCAAGACGCTGAACCCCTAATTGCTCCCGATGAGCAGGTTGGTGCCTTGCATGGTTTCCTCCGCCATCGGTGTATGAATGTGTGTGGGAATGGGTTAATGGCACAATCAATGTAAAGCGCTTCGGATAGAAGCGCTATATAAATGCACCATTTACCATTTACACACTTCACAACCAACTAATGTACTGTACTCTCTCTTATACAATAAGCTGTCAATATATCTATGGCTATACTGACTCTCACCAATGTTAATATTACATTTTAACTAGAAAAAGTGCTCCTCGGAGCACAAGTCTCCGCCAGCAGACTTGTGTTGGGAATGTTGGGAATGTTCTAATTCTTACAAAAATAGAACATGTTACTGTGTCATAGTACCATGACACAAGTGTCCTATCCGTCTGTATAAGTGTCCTATCCTTGAGGCTTGACCAATGTTAGCTTGGCCGAGGGGGGGGGGGCGGAAAGTGAGAACAATGTCTCCTGGCGGAGACAATAATTATAGGGTTAGGGTTAGTAGTAATACAAGTTTTGTATTTGGACCATTTCTTCACTCTCATGTCTGAATTTGAATTGAAAGTGCCTCATGCAACCATATCAACCTCTTGTGGTGTGAAGTTTACTGTCACACCACAAGTTTCACAAAGAGTGAAATTATTTTCCAGAAAAGCTTCCATGAATTGCAGTTAAAAGATAATAATTTTAAACGGAAAATGTGAAACAATAAAGCAATATAAATACATAATTAGTGTGGTTGCCCAACAGGGCAACCAGACTATAGTACTCTATAGCTTTCTTCCACTTCAAGATAAACAATATTTCGAACCGCATCTCCTCCCACAGTTTTTATCCCCTAATGTTGTGCCATATATCAAAATGACCGTCTAAATCGGGAATCGTGCGCTTGTATTTTGCTAAGAGATTGGTTAAATAGTTTAATTGATATTGATTTATTAGTGCATTAAATGTCCCCATCCACTTTAATGTAAAAGTGAAAAAACTCAAATTCAAGTATTTTTTTCTCAGAAACCGTAAGAGCTAGAGTTATCAGATTTGGAGGGATAATTCATAATATTGTCCGAAATTATTGAAAAAAATATCACACCATTCGGCCTCATGGTGGCGCTATAACAGCCCCCTTTACGTTTTGGCCTGTAACTCTTGAACCGTAGGTCCGAAAATCAAAATTTCTTTTCACCTGGATTCCTTGGGTCACTACGCATCTCCCCATATAGGCCACGCCCATTTGCGTCAGGATAGATTTTTTGATATTGATTTATTTCTGCATTAAATTTCCCCATCCACTTTAATGGGAATTGCAAAAACTCCCATTCAAGTATTTTTTTCTCGGAAACCGTAAGGGCTACAGTTACAAGATTTGGAGGGGAGGTTAATAGTTTTTTGCGAAATTATTATGAAAAGAATCACACCAGTCGGCCACATGGTGGCGCTATAACAGCCCACTTTACCTTTTGGCCTATAACTCTTGAACCGTAGGTCGTAAAATCAAAATTTCTTTTTCCCTAGATTCCTTGGGTCATTACGCAGCTCCCCATATAGGCCACGCCCATTTGCGTCAGGATAGATTTTCCGCCATTTTGAATTTTCTTCAAAACACACTTTTTGCTCCTTTTCCTACAATTTCTCTCCAAATCTCACACAAATCGGTACACGTGATCTATGGACCCCTGCGATAAACCTGTCCGAACGACATTATGATAGTCCGACCGGCGTCGGCGCAACCACACTTTGCAATTTCCCCGGAATTGCGACGCGTCTAGTGTTAACATTGTTCCTGATCAATGTTAAACTTTAGACCTTAACTCCTCCCACAGTTTTGCCAGCACCCACTCGTGCCATATGTCAAAATGACCGTCTAAATCGGGAATCGTGTGTATAGGGCTAAGAGATTGGTTAAATAGTTTAATTGATATTAATTTATTAGTGCATTAAATTTCCCCCATCCGCTTTAATGGAAAAGTGAAAAAAATCAAATTCAAGTATTTTTTTCTCAGAAACCGTAAGAGCTACAGTTACCACATTTGGAGGGGAGGTTCATAATTTTCTCCGAAATTATTTAAAAAAATATCACACCATTCGGCCTCATGGTGGCGCTATAACAGCCCCCTTTACGTTTTGGCCTGTAACTCTTGAACCATAGGTCCTAAAATCAAAATTTCTTTTCACCTGGATTCCTTGGGTCACAACGCATCTCCCCATATAGGCCACGCCCATTTGCGTCAGGATAGATTTTCCGCCATTTTGAATTTTCTTCAAAACACACTTTTTGCTCCTTTTCCTACAATTGTTTTCCAAATCTCACAAAAATCGGTACACGTGATCTATGGACCCATGCGATAAAGGTATCCAAACGGCATTTTGATAGTCCTTACCGTTCGTCCGTAATTGGCTTCCAAAGTTAGCGGGAGGGGCCCGTTTTACAAAGAATGCCAAAAATCACGAACGAAACGTCCAATCGATCCCAGATTTCAATCGCATGTCGAGGGTGGTTTACTCAACAAATCCCCAAAAGCATTTCCACTTTGACCCATAGGGGGAGCCACAAATGCGCAAAATGTAACCGTTCGATGCAAAAACATGATTTTTGGGGGGATCAATCCTCTCAAAATGAAACGCAAGCGATCTCAGGAGTGACGACACGATGTAATTGGCGCAGCCTCCGACGTTATTCCTCCCGGCGTATTCCTCGAGTCCCGGCGGCCGCGACCCGCGACCCGCGTCGGCGCAACCACACTCTGCAATTTCCCCGGAATTGCGACGCGTCTAGTTTATGATGCTTCTTACTTGCAGATATCAACTAGAAAAGTGTGCTTCTCTGCGCGCAGATACCTGCCAGGCCGGGTTGCTTAACCAGTGTCCGTGAAATTTGGAAAGCAGTCATAGCCAATTGGAATGGAATCTGGTTAATCTGACTGATACATCTTGATCTCGCATACTGCACACATGCTCCCTACTGGCAGTATGTGTGCACGTTTTCACGGCAAAAGTGTGCTCATTATTTGTGGCATTATTTGAAAGCCAATTGTAGCCAATCACAATAATCAGTTTAATGTAAAGCACATTGAATTGCCTTGTTGCAATGTGCTATACAAATAAACTTGCCTTGCCTTACAATCCTGTCAATTAACATGAAATATCATTGTTACTTTACTCACCCGTCTCCAGAGCTTTCTAATAACAGTAAATAAACCTAAATAAAATATATACAATGACAATAGCACACTGTGAGGTGTGGACCACTTCTTCACTCACATCTCATCACATCACATTTGAAGTGAAAGTGACCTCATGCTAGCTTGTCAAACATCTATCAGTATAAGATACAATCCTGTCAATGAACATATAAAGTATCATATTTACTAAGTTACAATGAGGTACTGTACATCAGACATACTCACTTATCTCCAGAGCTTGTCTGTCCAGTACGTACATTAACATCTAGACTAATGACCAGATACACGACACACACGCACACACAACTAAAAAGGAAGTCAAGGTTAAAACCATCAGAATGTGTTGTTACCTCCTTCATTACTTGTACACATTATGATTCAGAATGGACAGTATGAAACTTAACTACTGCTGACTTTTAGTTCATTGTTAATGGTTAATGGTGCTTCTATTTACTGCCTTTATCCAAAACACTTTACAATGTATTTTTCACCCATTCATACACATGCACACACCGATGGGGGTGGCAGAGGAAACCATGCAAAGCACCAACCTGCTCATCGGGAGCAGTTAGAGGTTTAGTGCCTTGCTCAAGGACACTTCAACACTAACCTAGGGGGAGTCAGGGATTGAAATGGCTGCTCTACCTCCTAAGCCACTGCCGCCCCCACTGTGTATCAAAGAAATCATGAATTGAAGTGCAAATGGAACATCCGTGTGTGTGTGTGTGTGTGTGTGTGTGTGTGTGTGTGTGTGTGTGTGTGTGTGTGTGTGTGTGTGTATGTGAATGCACGCGTGTGTGTGTGTGTGTGTGTGTGTGTGTGTGTGTGTGTGTGTGTGTGTGTGTGTGTGTGTGTGTGTGTGTGTGTGTGTGTGTGTGTGTGTGTGTGTGTGTGTGTGTGTGTGTGTATGCACGTGTGTGTGACACACAGTGGGCCTGTCTGGAAAACAACTAATAAACTTGACTTGATACACAAGAAGAGTTTGAAATTAGGCTTGAATTAACACTGACAGACAGACAAAAAAATATTTTTTTTCACGTGGGAGCCCCTCCAAGTAGTTGCTGGTGTGTGTTTGTACCCGTTTCAGGAACAGGTTGTTGCACAATGCTCTTCTCTGATACAAAGACATAGGCTACCCTAGATCTGTGCACCCACCCACCACAGACAGCAGAGAAACACGTACGTCAACCACATTTTGAGATGAGACCTTTTGAGACAGGAAATAAAAATACTATTTCTGTCTGTCTGTCTGTCTGTCTCTCTCTCAAATCGAGAGAGAACAAGGCTTTGACAAAGAGAGAGACGGATAGCGAGGGAGGGAGAGGGAGAGAGAGAGAGAGAGAGAGAGAGGGGGGGAAGTAAATAAGTGTAGCCTACATTTTAAGTTATAACATTTGATCGGCTGATGATAAACCATAACTGGCACGAGGAAATAAATCAGACATTGCAGAGAGAGTTTAATGTCAGAAATCCGTTCAGAATGACGTGTGGTATCAGACCTGGTACATCATGCGTCCTGTGCACGTTACAAAGCATTACACATTCACCATCCGACTGGCACATTCGCTGTGGGTGCTCGGCTTTCTCTGTAGGTGCTCGAGGTCCTGGGGACCCACAGGATCGGCGCCTATGCATGTTTGTAACAGTGTTTATAAAATATTTTCAAACTCATTCTGTATTGCCAATATGACACTGACATGGTGTGATTACAAATAAATACTAAACCTGGTAAGACGCAATACAACCAAGATATCCTGATGCTACAATAGATGCCAGGGCCTTGCACAGACTTTAGAGAGGGCAGGTGCCCTGATTAACCTGTCAAAAAGCCTATCAACATAAACTAGCAGGTTCACATTTACAGACATCCTGTGCATGAGATAGAGGTCTTAGCCATGTCCTAAAAACACTTCACACCTCTCACACACAACCACATATGTCTCAGAAACCCTGAGAATCTGCTGCTGTGCATTGTTAATAGTACTAACTGCCAGTTCACTTGTTTTTCCAGCCTTTATTATTGTGGGATCGCTAATGCGATCACACTACTGTTATTGTCAATATTTATTCCGCCCGTTTTTTGGCACCTAACTAGTCCTTCATACTTTTAGCTACAAACTCCGTTCCAACTCTTCAACGTTCGGCCTACTCAGGACATGTGGGCTAACATTCAAATTTTTTAAATAATTTGTACTTTTAGAGATATTGCACTTTTTACTTCTAAAAAAAGCCCATTCATTCCATTCATCATCATCCTCAGTCCCCCTTTCACACCCATGTTAACTCTCATCTCTTCTCCTCTCATCGGCCACACGGCCGCTGTTGTTTTTTTTTCCAAAACTTTTTTTTTTCAGATTTTTTTTTTTTTTTTTTTAAATGTTTCCAGATTTTTTTTTTCCGAACTTTTTTTTTTTCCGAATTTTTTTTTTTTTCGAACTTTTTTTTTTTCCAGACATTTTTTTTTTCCAATTTTTTTTTTTTTCAATTTTTTTTTTCCAATATTTTTTTTTTTTAGATTTTTTTTTCCGAGCTTTTTTTTTCAGATTTTTTTTTCTTTCCAAATTCTTTTTTTTCTTATTTTTTTTTTCCTATTTTTTTTTTACACTATTCAACACTGCCAACACTATACAAACTTTTAACACTAATACTTTAACACCTTGTCAAACCTTTCACACCTTTCAAACCTTTAGAACCTTTCACACTTTTAGAACCTTTAGAACCTTTAGAACCTTTAGAACCTTTCAAACCTTTCAAACCTTTCAAACCTTTCAAACCTTTCACACCTTTCAAACCTATGACACTACTAACACTATCAATACTCAATACCAGCAACATTCTTAGCGATCCCACACTGTTTCTTCAGGAACAGTACTTTCTAGTTATTATTGAGGTACAAGATTTCTATTTTAAGGCAGCCCTGCCCAAAGATAGCAGCAGTAGAAAAGTCACAATATACTGTATAAAAAACGACATAACATAATTCACACTAATTTCCACCTTTATAAAGTTTTACATTTTAAATAAACGTTATTTGAATTGTTTCAAATAAT